>NC_071640.1:13609578-13957585 GCF_014839835.1 Dryobates pubescens
GCACTCATCCTGCATCATGTCCCCGCGCTGCACACAGGAGCTGCAGCCGCGCAGCAGGGCCGGGCAGCGCTGCCGCTGCCCTGGGAAGCCAAGCGAGACGCCGAAGCCTTCTCCTCGTCCGTGCTGCCCCGGCTCCCGCCCCGGCCCCCGCGGAGCTCTCCGCCGCAGCCGCGACTGCCCTGCCGCCGGCCCCGGCTGGCGCTGCCCGTGCCGAGCTCTCGCTTCCCATCGCAGCCCTGCTCTGAGCTGCAGCCGCGCAGGGGCTGCTCGCCTCCCATCCCCTCCTTTACTGAGGGCCCCCCAGCCCTTCCCCGGCAAAACCAAGGCCTCTCGAGCCCTTGAGCACCCATGGGGCAGGATCAGGCCCGCCCTGTCCCATGGGCTTGCCAGGACACCCTGTGGGGAGGCAGCTCGGTCCCTGTCTCCCCAGGCTGGGCATTTTCGGGACCCGCTGGCTGCTTGGCATCTGCCAGCCTGGCACACCTGACTGAGCAGGTCCCAGAACATGGTGACAGGGAGGTGACAAACCAAGCCCTCAGCCCCAGCCTGTGCTGAGCCACGCCAGGCCGTGCCACTGCTCAGCATGTGCCAGCAGCCAGGGAAGAAGTGTGGGCAGCTCCAGCAGGGCACAGGGAGGCCTCTTGCCAACCACCAGAAGCAGAGACCATGGCAGGAGCTGGAGGGGAAACTGAGTCATGGGGCTGCAGTGCACATCCTGGCTCTGCTTCCTGCAGGGCTTGGGGGAGAACTGAGCAGGCAGAAAGCAGGGGGGGGTTGCCCCCCTGCCGTGCCCTGGCACTGCCCCAGCGTGGCTGTTCCTGGCTCCGATGGCAAGCCACAGCCTGGCACCTGGGGCTGCCCGTGGGGGCAGAAGCTGCTCCTGGTCGGGGTCAGGCTCTGGGCTCTGCATTCTGGCAGGGAATGAGCCCAGCTCGTCCCTCTGGCTGCCTGTGTGTCCCCCACCAGCAGGAGAGGGGCCCCCAGCAGCCCAGCCAGGGGCAAGCCCAGACCTGCACAGCCATGGCAAGGACCCAGCGCTGCTGTCCTCTGCACCAGGGGAGGGGACAGCCTGTCCCTCCCCACCAAGCCCTGCAGTTCGTGTGGTGCTGCTGCCAGGGGCCGTGCCAAGGGGGTCCTCTCCATCTGAGGGGCTGCCACCCCTGTGGGCAGTGGACACGTCAAGGGCCAGCCCCTCACCCCTGCCCAAGGGCCACTCTGGGGCTTCTCAGCACCTGTGGGGCTGAGCTAAGGGCTGCCTCCCTCCCAAGGTGCCCCAGACTGGGTGCCCCAGACTGGGTGCCCCAGGGTGTCACAGCCCAAAGCAGCAGCGTGCCCCAGTGCTTGGGGAAAGGTGCCAGCTGCTGCCAGAGCTTCTCTGACCAGCTCCCAGCAAGCCCTGGCCAGCCAGCGTGGCCACAGTCTTCAGCTCCATCCTCCTCCTGTGGGGTCTTCCCTTCCCAAGGCTGTCACTGGCTCGAGGAGGAGGAGTAGGAAAGGATGTCCAGAGCCCCAGTGACCTCCAGACGTGCCATGGCTCTGCCATCTCCAGTGGCAGGGAGATGTGCCCTCAGTGCTTTCCAGCCTGAAATAGCAGCTGCACAGGGGGAGCAGATGGTGCCCACCACCTCCCCACGGGAATCAGGGGACGTGGTTCACTCATCCCCTGCCCTCAGGCAGCCAGGGCCCCGTGACTGAGTACTGGACAGGTGTCACCCAGGGCCATAGCTGGAGGGACAGAGGGTGGCACCATGGGATGCCCTCAGGGTAGGCAACTCTGTGCCTAGCTGGCAGCACGTTCTCCATACCAGCAGTCTGGCATTCCCATAGGACTGGGGCTCCTACATCATTTTGGGTGACCAGGCCCATGGGGGACGCTGAGCCCTGGCACCCCCTGGGCTGGTCTGGGCAGTGCCCCCACATGCATCAGCAGCCACGTCATGAGCCGTGCCAGCGCTCAGCCCAGCGCGGGGCTGGCACAGGCAGGGAGCAGATGGAGCGGCACGGAGGGGGCCGCGGGGGCAGGAAGCTGAGGGCAGCCGGAGCGGCCGAACCGGCAGCCGAGCGCGGGGTCCTGCGGGGAAGAGCTGGGGGTGGAGGCAGGGAGCCCTGCTGGGAGTGGCCCCGGAGGCTGCCGCTCCGTGCGGCAGGGACGAGATGCCCCTGCACCCCCTGCTGCCCCTGCACTCCCTGCTGCCCCTGCTGCCCCTGCACCCCCTGCTGCCCCTGCACCCCCTGCTGCCCCTGCACTCCCTGCTGCCCCTGCACTCCCTGCACTCCCTGCTGCCCCTGCACCCCCTGCTGCCCCTGCACCCCCTGCTGCCCCTGCACTCCCTGCTGCCCCTGCACTCCCTGCACTCCCTGCTGCCCCTGCACTCCCTGCTGCCCCTGCTGCCCCTGCACTCCCTGCTGCCCCTGCACTCCCTGCTGCCCCTGCTGCCCCTGCACTCCCTGCTGCCCCTGCTGCCCCTGCACCCCCTGCTGCCCCTGCACTCCCTGCTGCCCCTGCACTCCCTGCTGCCCCTGCTGCCCCTGCACTCCCTGCTGCCCCTGCACTCCCTGCTACCCCTGCTGCCCCTGCACTCCCTGCTGCCCCTGCACCCCCTGCTGCCCCTGCACTCCCTGCTGCCCCTGCTGCCCCTGCACTCCCTGCTGCCCCTGCACCCCCTGCTGCCCCTGCACTCCCTGCTGCCCCTGCACTCCCTGCACTCCCTGCTGCCCCTGCACTCCCTGCTGCCCCTGCACTCCCTGCTGCCCCTGCACTCCCTCCACTCCCTGCTGCCCCTGCTGCCCCTGCACTCCCTGCTGCCCCTGCACTCCCTCCACTCCCTGCTGCCCCTGCTGCCCCTGCTGTCCCGGCACTGTGGTACCTCCTCATCTGTACAATGAGTTCCTGGGGCACAGCCCGGTGCCAGGCAGGGGATGCTGCTGGGCCCGGGGGACGTTGCTGTGGGCACAGGAAGCATTTTGGGGCACAGTCCATCAGCTGGGGCTGCGTTCCTGCAGCACTCACAGCCACACCAGTGTCCTGCAGCCCTTGGGCTCACCTCAGCACTCCTCTGGCCAGTGTGGGCACGGGAGACCAGGGAAGGATGTTCCTAGCCAAGGGCAGAGTCTTGGCTACGCAGGGTTTCAGACCAGGCAAACCCTGGTAGTCAGCTGCTGGACAGGGACATGCAGCAGGCACAGACCTCAGATCCTGGCTTGGAGCCACCTGAGCTCCTGGGAGATCCCCAGCGCCAAGGCTCCTTGCTGGGCACCCAGAGGTGCTGAGATGTTCAACTGTCCCCTGGCGCCTTTGGGGCTGTGGGCAGCCGGCTCAGCGAGGTGGGAGTTGGGGAAACTGAGGCAGAGCTTGGGGGCTGGGGCCAGTGTGTGCCAAGCTGCTGCCCTTGCCCGTCTCGGGCACACTGCCCGGCGCATCGCTGCACATCCCCCCGCGGGGCTCCGACTGCCTCAGGCAGAGACGGCCCCGGGGCCTCTGGGAAAAGCAGAGCACTCCGCAGGCAGCTTACAGGGGATTGCGCTGCCCGGGTGGCCACGGCTGGCAGGGCCACGATGATGTGCCAAGGTCAGGCCAAGGCGTAGGGCCTGGCTGGCTTGTGGCACCGGGGGGCTACTGGCACCGGGGAGCTGCTGGCATGAGGACAGGCACCCGTAAGGGCACAGCAGGTACGGTAGGCACATGGTGCAAGTCCCGGAGCTGAGCCGCCGGCACGGCCCGGGAGATGCCCGTGCCTTGTGCGGGGGTACCGGGGGTCCTGCGGTTACAGGGGAACCTCCCCGAAGGAAGGCTCCGGAGAGGGGAACGGAGCGCAGGGGTCTCCCAGACCCCGTCCGAGGCTTTCCGCAGCGGGCGGGGGGTGCTGCGTGGGGTGGGGATGGGGACCGGGGCCGAGAGGAGCCGAACCGGGGTTCAGGGACCGGTGACGAGGACCGGGGCCGGAGGCGGCGCTGGTGGGTGGCTCCCGGTGCGGCCCCGGCCGGTAACTCCGCCTGCCGTATTTATGGGAAAACAAGCGGCGGCGGAGCCGGGCGGCCGCGGCGGAGCGTCGGGCCGAGCCGAGCGGAGCCGAGCCGGGCCGGATAGAGCGGAACTGGGCTGAGCCGGGCCATGACCACGGGGGCGGTGGCAGCCCGAGCCTAGCGCGGCGGCAGGGATGCGGCGTGGGGGCCGCCCCGGGCGCGGAGCAGGTAACGGGGACACCGGGCAAGGGGGCTGGGGCCTGTCAGATTCCCGGGGGCTCTGACCGGGTCATCCACCCGCGACCCCCCGCATCTCCCCCATCTCATCTCCCCCGTATTCCACATCCCCATCCCACCGCGAGACCCTCCCGGGCCCTCCTAAACCATCCCATCCCCCCATACCTCCCCAATTTCCCCTCACCCCACCCCACATTCCCAGCCCCATCCTGTCCCCCCCGTACCCTCCCCATCCCATCCCTCCAGGCCTCCTAGGGCCACCCGCATCCCGTTCCCCGGACCCGAGTCATCCCAGCCCACTGAGCCCCATCCCCCCGCGTTCCCTATCCCCATCCTCATCCCCATCCCCGTCTTCAGACTCACTCCCATCCCATCCCTTTCCTCACCGCATCCCCGTCCTCCTCTTTCCCATCCCGCCGCAGTGCCCGATCCGGGCCATCTCGCCCCCGGTTCCGGAGGTCGAGCTCACCAGCGGGCCCGGTGCCGCCCGGTGCCGCTGCGCAGCGAGAAGGATCCGTGGGGCTCGGCCGCGGCAGCGCCCGGGGCCGCCCCGCAGCCTCCCCCAGCCACCCGCCCCGGGCCTCGTCCATTTGCGGATTCCCCTCCAGAGTGGGGGATGCTGGGGGGCATCCCCCCCCGGGGGGCTGCCCACCCCTCGCTTGGCTGCCAGCACGGGGGGGTACCCGCCTGGGAGGGGGATGCTGCCCCTTCAGGGGTGCGGGCAGAGCGGGAGGTGCTGAGGAACCAGCGGGGCTGTGCCATGTGTGCAGGAAGCCTGGAGGGCTGAGCACAGGGGCTGGGGGGAGTGGGGGAGGGTGCCAGGGGCACACAGGCTGGGAGGGGCAGGGCTGGGGGGACACAGGGGGTGTTGGAGGGGCAATGTCACAGGGACACCAGGGCACTGTGTGTGTCGGGGGGGGCTGAGGGGAAGTCTCTTTGCCACATACACAGGGCAGGGGCCAGGGGGAAGGTGGATTCACTAGCAGCAGGCAATGCCATGTGCCATCTCCCTGTGTAGGCAGTGCCCAGGCAGTGTCAGCCATCAGTGCCCTCCCAGCACACAGAGTGCCCAGGCCTGTGTGCAGTGGGGCTGTGGGCTGGCAGCGCCCGTGGCACAGCACGTGCAGGCGCTGCACAGACAGCGCTGCGCCTCCAGCACCGCCTGCACCAGCACAGCACTTGCAGCACACAGGTGATGCTGCCCTGGCAGACGTGGGCACTGCCAGGGAGCTCGGGGCAGCGCAGGTGCTGCCAGCGTGTTCGCAGTGCCCGAGGCACCACACACAGGCTGTGAGCTCAGTGCAGCATGGCATGCACTGGCAGTGTGCTGGGGCTGGCAGCAGCATGCTCAGTGCACTGTATGTGTTGGCAGTGTGCCCGCTGCAGCGTGCCCAGGCAGCATGTGGACAGGGCATAGAGCAGCGCCCAGGCAGTGTGCTCAGGGCAGTGGACTTGGTGCAGTGTGGGCACACAGCATCCTTGCTGTGTGCATGGGGCAGCAGCAGGCTGGCAGTGCCCTGGCAGCGCTCAGTGCAGTGTGTGTAATGCAGTGTGCTGGCAGAGCTCAGTGCAGCGTGGGCAGTGTGTGGGCAGTACCCTGGCAGTGCTCAGTGCAGAATAGGCTGGCAATGCCCTTGCCATGGTCCTGGGACAGGCAGCAGGGTGAGCAGTGCACAGTCAGGGTGCTGCAGTGCCTGGGCAGGGCAGAATGCAGTGGCAGGGCACTGCACAGCACCACTGCACAGCCCACATGTGCCACACGCTGGCAGTGACCCAGTTTTGCACAACCTTCACAGCCCCTCCAGCAGCTCTGACCTCACTCCCGGCCCCAGTACCCTCATGCTGAGCTGCCAGGGACAGTTCACACATGGCACAGCAGCGTGCCAGGCAGTGTGGGGTGCCCGGCTGGGAGATGGGCAGCCCTGGCTGCAGGCAGGGCCCCATGAGCAGTGGTGAGAGCAGGGCTGATGCTGAGCTGGGCAGAATCGTGTGGGTAGCACCAGGCTCTGCAGTGCTGCCAGGCTGAGTTGAGGGGTGGTCCTGTGGACTGGCACAGGGGGTGCCAACCTGAAGGGTGCCCCTCAGCAACACCCTTGGTGTGCTGGAAGGGAACTGCTGTGTCAGGGGCAAACTGGGCGGGGGGCGGGGGGGGGCTCTGCAACAACCACCTGGGCTCTCCCCGTGGTGGGCATATGGGCACGGTGCTGGTTGTGTGCCCAGCAGTCATATGGCCAGGGGATGGCTTCCAGGCAGGAAGCTCAGCGAGCATCGGCAGCCCTGGAAGCGCTGCCAGCCGGCGTCAGCATGCCCGGGGTGACACAGCACGGATACCTTGGGCAGGGAGACAGGAGCCTGCCCACAGCGGGCAGGGCGGGGGCTGAAGTGGGGCAGGCACCCGGTGCCCACCATCCAGGGGGTGGGAGAGCAGAGGGGATGAGAGATCCTCTCCCCGCAGAGGGGACTCGGTGCCGGGGGACCGGTGCAGTGTGGGAGCACGGTGGTGTTGGGCACTGGCAGTGCCAGGGGGCTACCCGGCCCTGCTCCCATGACGGGCAGAGGGTGCCCATCGCTTTGTGGGTGCTCTGCTCTCCCTGCCGTGCTGCAAAAGCCTGGCTCCCGCGCCCCCCCCGCAGCCTCCCCACGCACCCCCCACGCTGTCCTCGCAGAGGAGGAATAATTTGGAGAAACCATGGCAACCCCGGGTGGTGCTGGGGATGCCAGCACCGCGCTGTCCCCGGGTCCCCCGCTGCCACTGCACTCTTGGGGTGGGTGGGGGGATGCAGCAGTGGGATGCACTGCCCGTGCGGTGCAGGGTCCGTGTCATGCGGTGCCCGTGCGGTGCCATCCCCGTGCCCGTGGCCCCAGGGCACAGGGACTTGCACGGTGGCCTCGCTGGGCCACAGTTCAGTTTGGCTCAGCAGGGCTGTGGCCAAAGGGTTCTCTTGATCGTGCTCGGTGTCCCCCCAAGGCACCCATGGCCCTGGCAGCTGCCCCTCTGCCGTGGCCAGGGGGGTCCCGGGCCCCTCACGTGGCTCTTTTATTTGCAGCGCTGGGATGGAGCCGCCGCGGGGCCCTCAGCCAGCTCAGCCCTCCCACCCCCTCCCTGCTGCCACCGAACCAGGTAGGACCCTGAGCTGCGGGTCCCTGCCCAGCAGCCCCGCGGCGCCATGGGGATTGGCTTCCCAGCGCTGCTGGGGGCACTTGGGGTGCCGCTGGTGGCACTCAGGGTGCTGCCATCCTGACTCCAGTCCAGCTCCCATGGTAACACAGGGGACTGATGCTGAGCCACTGCCATGGGGGCAACTCGGCTCCACCAGCCCCAGAGGCACCAGGATCCCCTGTCTCCCCCTGGCATCAAGCTCTCCTCTGCCCACCCCAGGGACAGACAGCCCAACTCCACTGGCTTCACCTCAGCCCTGGCATCTGCACCCCCACCTTTGGGCTTTATCTGGGTAGCAAGGTGGGGTCCCCAAGTCCCCCTCCTCATCTCTGCCTGATCCATTCTGTTTCTTGCCAAACAGAGTCCTTTCCTCCCAGAAGCAGCTGCCCTGCGGTCCTCTGCTGCTCTTTAAAGCCAAATGGCTTTTGCTGACCCTTGCCATGCACCTCCAGTGTTTGGTGGAGCAGCAGTGCCCACCTGCACGGCTGGGTCCCATGGCCAGGTGACAGAAGAACCAAATACCCTTAGAACATGATGAGCTTTAAAGCTGCCCAGGTGTCTCCACCGTGGGCAAAGCCAGCTGGGTGTCCACTGGTGGCAGCCTGCAGCTGGCTCTCAATGGGCTGCTGGTGAAGATCAGTGGCACAGCCCAGCAGATCCTGAGGGCAAACCTCCTCATCTGCTCCCCTGGGCATTCTGGGGGGCTGGTGCTGGTGTGCTCCCTTGCCACACAGCTGTGTCACACTGCCCACCGTGGCCACCCATGCAGCAGATGCTGTGCACGGTGCTGGTGCACAGTGGGTGCCAGGCCCCATGTCCTACGAAAGCTGCAGCCACCACCCCACTTGCTCTGCAGCCCAGCAGGTGTGTCGTGGGCACAGGACACTAGTGGGCACTGAGCCAGCACAGCCGCTCTGGTGCGGGGTTATTGCAGGGGGACCCTGGCCTGTCCTGCTTGGAGCTGTGGGAAGCAATGGAGGAGCTGCTGGTGGCATGTGGGGTTGGGGCACCTGCCACACACCCCTCTGCCAGCCGCCGGTGCCCCCTGTGCCAGTCCAGAGGAGCCCCAGGGGGTGATGCAGCCGCAAGCAGCTGGGGCTTTCGGCACCCTGCAGGGGTGTTCGTTGGCCATGGTGGTGCAGCCACCACGGAGAGGAGTTACAGCTCCTCCCCCCAGGAGCCCCAGAGCTGTGGGGGATTTCCCAGGCACCACGGTGGAAGCTCTGGCTCCTATCCTCCACTGCTTACAGTGCTGGTGCTGGGCACAGCATGAGTTGGCACGTGGGCACACGGTCCCAGGAGCCCCCGCAGACCCTTGGACGCTCGCAGCAGGGGGCTGGGCACACGTTCCCTGCCCGCTACGGAAAGCCCTGGAGATGAGCTCCCACCAGCGCTGTTCAGAGCTGCCGTTCCAGCTGGTGCTGCAAGAGGGTCCCCATGTCCTGCACTTCTGCTGCAGGGGCGTGATGGGCAGTGGCCTCTTTTCCCTGCAGGGAGCTGGCACCCCTCCCCAGCTCCCTCGTGGTGCCCAGTGCTCCCACGGGTGCCCTGCTATCTTGGTACCCCAGATCTGGAGCAATTTCTCCAACTTCTTCCCCAAGTCAGGATCCAAATATAGACAGCAGCAGCGGAGGCTGGGACGCCCCTGCACCCCCATTTTGGAAGAGGTGACCAAGCCCCCCTGAGCCAGGAGCTGCGGGGATGTATCCTGCGCTGCCACAGCTCCCCGAGGTCCCCACCGCGATTCAGGAGCTCCTCTCTTCTCTTGCAGGGCTGGCTGCCTTCTGAGGCCATCTGAAGGGGAGCTGGCAGAGAAGAGTCGCTTTTAAGATGACACGAACGGACCCACCTGACATCCTGGTGTCTACGGTGTACCAAGACATAAAGGTGGCCACCGCAGCCCCCGGGGATTCTATCGTCTGCCAGCCCGTGGCACGATGTGATGCCTCCATGTCCTCACCCATGCCCCGCGAGCCGCAGCCCTTCAACAAGCGCCACTGCAGGAGCTTTGACTTCATTGAGTCGCTGGACGAGCAGCTGGGCACCCCCCCGGCTATGGAGCGCTCCTGCCCACGCCCCGGCACCCCTGAGCCCGCACCGGGGCTGCCGGGCAGGAGGGCACCGCCAAAGCCGGACCCTCAGGCGGGCAAAGCGCCCCCGCCCCGGAGCGAGCCGAAGCGCCGTGCCCGCTCCAAGAGCGCGCCGCGGGTGAAGTCCACCTTCACCGCGGTGCCCATCGCCGTGTCGGCGTCGCCGCCGACCCGCCGCGGGAGGGAGGCGCTGCGGGTGGCACGGGAGCCCTCCCGCGCCGAGCGCTCGCCGCGCCGGGAGAGCCAAGCGCCGCTGCGGGCTCTGGCTAACGAGGTGCACCCCATCAAGCTGCAGCCGCAGCGCAGCAGCGGCAGCCGCATCTCCCCGCTCTGCGTGGGCAGCAACTGCTTGGAGGAGGGGCCGGGGCTCAAGGTGGGCGCCAGCCCCCACGTCAAGTGCCGGGTGGACATCAAGCCCGACGAGGCGGTGCTGGTGCATGCGGCGCGCAGCATGCGGGCGGCCCAGGCCCGGCAGGAGCCGCCACGCGTGCTCCGTGCGCCCGGGGCTGCCCGCAGCCTGGCCGTGCCCGGGAGCAGGCAGGCCTCCATGTCCCGCACGCCCACCCCCAGCGATTCCTACAGCGGGGACCCCACGCTCCTGCCTTACCCTGGTGAGTACTACGAGGCAGACCCCCGGGCGCTGGCGTACCAGACGGTGCCGGTGCCAGCCTCACGGGAATTCAGGGAGTACCCGGAGAGGGGCTGCATGACCTTCTCAGCCCCTGGCGTCCCTGCCAAGTTCTACTACGCAGAGGAGCCGGCACGGTGCCCCAGCCCTGCCATGCCCCTCCGCAGCTCCGGATATGCCAGCTACCCCTACCCCATCCGCCACAGCAGCGTCCCCCAACACTATTACGCCGAGGACCCAGCCAAAGCTGCCATCCACACAATGCCACCACGGACACTGTACGTGGAGGAGCCCCGGAGCTACCCGGTACAGGAGGCACCTGCCCGCGCCTTCTACGGGGAGGAGCCCCGCTTCTACCACCCCCGCGGCACCCCCGTCAAAACCCTCTATGCCGAGGACGCTCGGACGTACCCGGCCCTCGGCTCCTCTGCCAGGGTCTTCTACGCCGAGGACTATGGGAAGTACCGGGAGCGGGAGGTGCTGTCGCGGACGTGCCCCCCGCCCCGCAGCACGCAGCCCTTGCACTTCAGCGACTGGTACTGCCCGGAGCGGAGCACGCTGCCCTACCAGAGCCTGCAAATGTCACGCATGGCACCGCAGCCGAGCGGCCGGGAGGCCATGTTCTCCTCCTGGCACACCAGCTACGGCGTGACCCCGCCACGGCTGGCCCGGGAGAGCCAGCACTACTCCAAATCCTGGGATAACATCCTGGCGCCAGCAGCACGCAGGGAGGAGGTCCTGCAGCGCGGGCGCAGCTACGAGAACCTGCTGGCCCAGGAGCAGCACCGTGCCTTATCCCCCGAGGAGCGCCGGCAGCCGGTGGTGATCAACCTGTCGAGCTCCCCCAAGCGCTACGCTGCCCTGTCCCTCTCGGAGAGCTCCATCCTCGAGAGGGTGCACGCCGACGGCGGCCGCGCTCCCCTGGGCCGCTCCTGGTACGTCACGCCGGAGATCACCATCACCGACAACGACATCCGCGCCGACGGGCTGGGCAGGAGCGAGAGGCGCTCGGCCAGCTGGGACATGCTGGACACGGGGCGGGAGCGCGGTCCCTACACCGTGCCCTGCGCCCCGCAGCCCGTGCCCAGGGAGAGCGGCTCGGGGCGCCAGCGCAGCCTGGAGCAGCTGGACGAGCTCATCACCGACCTCGTCATTGACTACAAGCCGGCGCCAGGCCACCGCGCCGGGGACAGGGACAGCCTTGCCGAGCAGCTCAAGCAGCTCCTGAGCAGCAACACCCCAGGGCCGCCGCGGCGCGGCGAGGGCAGGAGGGTCCCGCTCAGCGTGCACGAGGGACCCCGGCCCACGAAGGAGCAGCCGGCGCCCAGCTCCCGCGCCACCACCCCGCGCCCCGCGCCCGTCCCGCTCTCCGTCGGCGCCTTCGAGAAGTCTCCGGAGAACTGCTCGCCCGAGCTGAGCGCGGAGGAGGACGACATGATGATGTGCTCCAACGCCAAGTGCCGGCGCACCGAGACCATGTTCAACGCCTGCCTGTACTTCAAGTCGTGCCACAGCTGCTACACCTACTACTGCTCGCGGCACTGCCGCCGCGAGGACTGGGACACGCACAAGGCCAGCTGCGTCTACGGGCGCGTGGGCAGCGTCTGCCGGCACGTGCTGCAGTTCTGCCGCGAGGACGCCGAGGTGCACAAGGCCTTCTCGCGCATCGCCAAGGTCGGGTACCTCTCGCGCGGCCGCGGCGTCCTCTTCCTGGGCTTCCCCAACGCCGGCTCCGCCGAGAACTTCCTCCAGTTCGGGCTGGAGAGCCTGCTGATGTCGCCCACCTACCTGTCCCTGCGGGAGCTGGAGAGCTACTCGGACAACCTGGGGGACTACGCCCGCGAGCTGCGGGAGACGGGCAACCAGTACGACCCCAACGAATGTTTCCTCCTGAATGTAACCGTGGCCGTCACCCAGAAGGTGCCGGACAGGCCCTCGCCCAAGACGCAGGTGCCGACGGTCAGGAAATACGCCAAGGTGGCCTTAGCCTCCGCCAGCCCCGAGAAGAAGATCCTGAAGAAGGAGCGGGACATGGAGACGCTGATCCTGACGCCGCCCCCCGGCACGGCGGACATCGACAAGGAGGGGGAGGAGGGCCGCAAGGCACGGGAGGTCTGCTTCATCAACATCCAGCGGGAGCTGCGCACCCGCGGCGTCTTCCTGCGGCACGAGTTCCCTGCTGTCTACGAGCAGCTCTGTGACTTCGTGGAGAGCAACAAGCGCTTCACCCCCACCACCATCTACCCCATCGACAAGAGGACGGGCAAGCAGTTCATGTGCATGATCATGGCAGCCTCCGAGCCCCGCACCCTCGACTGGGTGGCCAGCCCCAACCTCCTGGACGACATCATGTGAACGTGGTGGGGGGACCTCGCTGGCACCCCCGGGTCACCTCCTCTGTGTAGATAGGTGTTACCCTGTCGGCGTGGCGGGACGGAGACCTCCTCTCAGATGTGGCACCAGGGGAGAAGGCTGCGGTGGGCTGTGGCCAGCAGCAGCTGGCAGGGGGGGCACAGCCACAGCTAGATCAGTGGGGGGCTGGGCAGGGGGATGTCATGGGGTGATATGAGCACAAGATGAGATTTGCTGGGGGGTGCAGGTCCCAGCCAGTGTCCTGGCAAGACCCTCCAGAGCCCTCTCAAGCCAAGCAGTGCATGGCCAGAGCAGGGACACCTCAGTCACCCCCCCCCCAGCCTGCACACTCAGATCCCCCTGTACCTGCCCACACACTCTGCCTGTGCCTGGAACCCTGCACAGCTCTCTTGGGCCATGTCCCCAACACCTGGGCTTTTATGGGGCACTGTAGCACCACTGAGGCTGTACCAAGCCTGTGGGCACTGCTGGCAGCTCTGCAGGGTCTGCAGCAGTGGCCCTGTACAGTCCAGGGTGGGAGCTGGGTTGCACAAGGTCTCTGTTCCTATCGTGTCTGTGTCCTGAGCATGTTACTGAGTGGTCTGTAGGTGCAGTGGGGATCCGGGAAGGGTGGCTGCAAGGTGCTCTTGGGCATCCCCGGAACCTCACAGGGCCTCTGGGTACAGGGAATGGGTTCTGCATGCAGGGGCTTGGCGGGAGGGCGTCCCTGGGTGTTGATCCGTGCGCAGGGCTGCACCCAGCGCTGGGTGCCAAGCCCAGGGAAGGGTTTGGGGCAGCCACAGAGCCAACAGGTAGCCCCGCTGTTTCCGTGGGCTGGGGGTGAAGGATCTGCATAGGGCTGGCACGGTGTGGCGGGAGGCAGGAAAGGGAGGGCTTCACTGGGGCAGTGAGGGGACCCGCGGAGCCAGCGCCAAGGGCTGCTTCATGCCCAGGGCCTTACGGTAGCTCCGGGGCTGCCCGAGAGGGTGCTGGGCAAAGGCTGTCACCACGCCGGCGCTCCCTGCTCAGAGGGGCTGCCCCAGAGCCCTCCCGCCCAGCCCCGGCTCACGCAGCGCTCCCAGCCCCGCCCGCTGCCGCGCCGCCGCCCGGCCCCAGCCACGGCCTCCCCCTCCTGCCGCCGCTTCTGCCATTGGCAGACCGCAGCCCCCAGGAGCGCCGGCACCGCCCCCGGCGCTGTGCGCGGGCCGCAAGTGCCGGGCCCAGGCGCTGGTTGGCTGCGGCGCCGCCGGAAAGGGCGGGGCTGACCGCTGGTTGGTGGCGACGCCGGAAGGGGCGGGCCCAGGGCGCGGGTCCCGGCGCTCGCTGGCGGCTCGGACGGAAGGTGTGGGGCGGGATGGCCGGGGCCGGGGCTCTGTCGCGGGTGTCGGATGTTGAGATCGACGGCGACGGCGTCTTCAAGTACGTGCTGGTGCGCGTACGCGCGGCCGGCGGCCCGGGGAAGGATGTCGTGCGCGGCCATGGCTGGGCCGAGTACCACGGTGAGGGGCGCGGGATACCGGCGCCGCCGGCCGGGCTGGGGGCGGCCCGGGAGTGACTATGGGGGGAGGTTCCGAATCCCCGGTGTGCAGCTCAGGGGGGGTCTGTCTCGCCCTCCTGTGGGTTCCGCTGCTACCGAAAGGAGCGAGAGGTAGCCCCGGGGGATCCCGTCCGCGGGGTGCGGGCTGGGGGCTCAGTCCCCGGGTGTCCCCTCCCGTGCCCCCAGCCCACGGCTGCCTCCCTCCGCAGCCGACATTTACGAGCGGACGGCGCAGGAGCTGGCGCAGCAGGGCCTGGACTGTGAGTGCCTGGGGGGCGGCCGCCTCTCCCACCGCCCCGATGAGAAGAAGATCCACGTCTACGGGTACTCGGTGGTAAGCAAAGGCGGCAGTGGCGGGGACCCAGCGCGGGACGCTGCTTCGCCCTGTCTCATCGCAGCTGCCCGGTCCCGCGGCTCAGGGCCGGCCCCGCGTCCCTCCGGGCGCAGAAGGGCCGAGGCGGGAGGCAGCGGTGCCACCTAGGGGTGCCTGCGACCCCCCGAAAGCCCCACGCGTGATACTGGTGCCGGTTTTCCAGCTCCAGGGTAGCACCATCCCCCTGCCTGGGTGCCAGGCTGAGCTGCCCGCGGTCTGAGCCGCTGCCACAGAGGGGCTGGAGCACGGCAGTCCTCCGCAAGTACGGTCTCGGTGGTGTCTTGGGGCTGCTGCTGGAGCCGCCGGTAGCAGTGAGCTGCCTGAGGGTGTGCTGAGCTCTCCCTGGGGAGGTCACCACACCAGCTCTGCTTTGAGACCCTCTCTCCTCTGCCAGGGCTTCGGGCGAGCAGACCACTCTGTGACCACGGAGAAGCTGAAGGCCAAGTACCCAGACTATGAGGTCACCTGGGCGGATGAAGGCTACTGACTCCCTCTGGCCTGCCGGCGGCCTTGGCACCGGCCTGGAGCTGGTGCAGCTGGATGTGGCGGCAGGGCGCTGGCAGCAGGCTCCCAGCACTTGGCAGCGCCCTGGGCCCCTCTGCTTTCCCTTCCTGTTGGGCTCAGCTGCTGTGCGCCGTCGCCGGACTCCCCAGCCCGGCGCAGCCCCAGCCCGGCGCAGCCCCAGCCCGGCGCAGCCCCAGCCCGGCACAGCCCCAGCCCGGCGCAGCCCCAGCCCGGCGCAGCCCCAGCCCGGCACAGCCCCAGCCCGGCGCAGCCCCAGCCCGGCGCAGCCCCAGCCCGGCACAGCCCCGCTGAAGCTGGCAGCCCCCAGCCCCGCTGCAGGGCCTTCCACCCCAGCTGTATGTGAGAATTAAACACGTTGGGAAGTGCAGCTGCTCACTGCTCTCTCTGGGGCTGGCCTCTACCCCCTTGCAGCAGGAGTGACCCCTGAGGGTTCCAGCCATGCACAGGGTCCTGACGCCAGAGCTGACAGGGGCTAAGGTGGGGACAGCAGAAGGGGTGTCAGGATTAGCCTTGGGAATGGCTGAGGCAGAGGAGGAGACAGTGATGTGCCCTCATGCCTGAGGGTGAGAAGGGCAGGGTGGGGCTGGGGGAGAGGTCACCCCACCAGCTGCTGGGAGGGAGCTTGGTTTGGAAGGACATGCCTGGTCACACCTGGGAGTGGAGCCTCCTCCTTGACCTCAGCCCTCTGGACAGCCAGGGCTGGCTCCTGTCCCTCAGTACTCCTCAGGGAGATTCTGCTTGCATTTCCAGTGAGGAGCACAGTGGGAGGGCTGGGAAAAGCTGGCTGGAACCTTCAGTGCAGGACAGCTTGAGGTGCAGGTCCTGCACCTAACTCAAGCACTGTCCAAGACAAGTTGGGTTGGCAAACCTCACCCCACCTAGTCCCAGCCCTGTTCCATTTGGGGTGTGCCTGCTGCTGCCTCCCTGCTTTCCTCTCACCATCAGAGATCTGGGCAGCCTGGACCAGAGAGAGTCCTTCGTGCCTAGAGCTGCACAGGTTTTGCATCAGCTGCCGAAGCTCAGCCCCTGTGCCCAGTGTCACAGAACCACAAAGGGCATCAGACTGGAAGGGACCCTTTGAGGGCATCCTGTCCAACCCCCTGCAGGCAGCAGGGCCATCTCCAAGTAGAGCTGGCTGCTCAGGACCCCATCAAGTTTGGCCTTGAACACCTCAACCTTCTCCCTGGGCAGCCTGTGTCAGGCTCTCCCCAGCCTCCCTGTGCAGAACTTCCTCTGATGTCCAACCTGACTCTGCCCTGCTCCACTTTCAAACCATTGCCTCTCATTCTATCTCCACAGCCCCTTCTGAGCAGTCCCTCCCCAGCCTGCCTGCAGCCCCCTTCAGATACTGAAATGCAGCTCTAAGGTCTCCCTGGAGCCTTCTCTTCTCCAGGCTGAACAGCTCTGACTCGTTCAGTCTGTGTTTGTAGGAGAGCTGCTCCAGCCCTCTGATCATCTTTGTGGCCTCCTCTACCCCTGTTCCATCAGGTCCCTGTCCTTGTGCTGGGGCCCCCAAGGCTGGACACAGCCCTGCAGGTGAGGTCTCCCCAGAGCAGAGCAGAGGGGCAGGATCCTCTCTCTCCAGCTGTGGCCACCCTGCTTTGGATGCAGCCCAGGCTGCCCTTGGCCTCCTGTGCTGCCAGTGCCCATTGCTGGCTGCTGTCCAGCTTCTCCCCCAGCACCCCTAAGTCCTCTGCAGGGCTGCTCCCAGTCTCATCACCCCCAGCCTGGATTAATATCAAGGATTTCCCTGACCCAGCTGCAGGGCTTGGCACTTCACCTCATGAGGTTCTCCTTAACCCATTCTGTAGCCTGTCTGGGTTCCTCTGGACCTGGCAGATCAGGATGGATGGGGTTGAGCTTCATGGGCCAAGCTGGGGTTGCAGCTAGCTGGCTGGTGGCTTGGGGCTGGAGCTGTGTCTGCTATGGAGGATGGTGCCCACCAGCCTGGCAAGCTAGTGGGGGGGTAAGAGAGCAGGAGGTGCCCAGGACATGCAGCAGGTTACACTGTGCCCACTCTAGAGAAATGGCTTCTGCAAGGTGCTGCTCATATCTCCCACCCTGGGGTTATTGTCACCCAGCAGTCAGTTTGTGTACTGAATGCTGGAGGGGGCTGGGGGCCTTGCAGCAGTCACACAGAGCACAGCTTCCCTTCCAGTCACCTCTGGAGGTGCCCAGCACCTTCCCCTGCCCTAGCAGGGCCAGCTCCAACAGGTTGCTCAGGGCTGTGGCCAAGTGGGTGTAGGGCATCTCCATAGAAGCAGACCCCACTGCAGCCTAGGAAGCTGCTGGTGACCCTCACAGGAGAGGTCTGAAGCCTGTGACACTTTGCTGCCCTGCTTTCTTCTCATTTCTCAGCCCTTCCTGGGCCACTCACTGCTCAGCAGAGGCTGGCTCCTCTTTGCTCTCCTGCCAGCTCTCTGCACACTTTAGTGACATCCTCCTGCACCTTCTCCATGCTGTGCAGCTCCAGCTCTCAGCCTCCTGGGAAGTTCAGTCCATCATCATAGCAGCCCCAGGTCAGAGGGCTGCACATCTCCTGTACAGAGGCCCAGCACTGCCCTGTGTCTCTCTGGAGCACAGGACAGGGATGAGACCTGCCATGGGCACCCAGGAGGCTGCTGGATGCCTTGCTGCATGCCATGGCACCACCCCGTGGTCAGCTTGATGCCTGCCAGGTTTGTGGGCAGCAGGGGGAGGGCAGGGCTCCTGCTGCAGACACTGCCAGCCCCAAGGTGCCCGGGCTGGGAGGGCAGGGGGCTGCCTGCTGCTGCCTGCCCAGGCTCTCGCTGGGGAAGGAGCTGTACCCTGCACTTCACTGCACCTGATGCAGTCCTGCTGCAGTCCACTGAGGGCAGCTGGTGGGAGGGGAGAAACCTGCACAGCCAGCCTGTGGCAACAGGGGCCAGTGTCCACGCACAGGGACTGCCAGCAGCAGAGGCAGGAGAGCTGCCCTGGGCAGTGCCAGCACTGGCAGCAGCTTCCCCTTCCAGGTGGAAGTGGTTGCCATCAGCAGGCAGCCTTGGTGGTGCCAGGCAGGGCTCTTGCTGCCAAGTCACCTTTCTTCCAGTCTGAAGCCCCTCCTGGGGCCCTGCTGGAGCTCTTCTGCCGCAGGAGTGACCTGGTTGTGGCCCTCGAGCTGTGTCCCTGGGGCAGCCCTGAGCTGGGTGCTGGGATGCTCGGTGCTGGCAGCTGTGAGAGCACCCAAAGTGCCTGCTGCACAGACTGCATGTGGCAGGGGGAGAGCAGGGGGCTGCCAGCCTGCTCTGCCCATGCTGGGCAGACTCAGAGCCCCTCCTGCCTGCCCTCCCTGTGTGTCCCTGGGGCTGGGCTGCACTGGAGCCCCAGTTTTTGGCAAGAGCAGCAGTGCTGGGGCAGGCTGCTCCTCCTGCACATCCTTCCCTGCCCCTGCCTCCTCTTCCAGCCTGTCCCAAGGCTCCAGTCAGCTGTGGCTTTGTTCTGAATTCAAGGCCCAAGCAGCCCTAAGCACCCTGCCTGCTGCAGCTCACCACTGCCTGGGGCCATCATGACCCAGCTGTACCTTTCCTGCCTGGGGGTCGATCCTTGCACCCTGTTCCCACTGCTGCCCCACACAGCTACCCTCCCTGCCCAGGGCACACCCCACTGCCAGCCCCTGCCCTGCACCCAAAGGCTGTCCCTCCTTGTGCTCAGAGGCTATATCTCCCTGGGGTTAGACGTGATGCAGCCCAGGCAGCTGGCATGGCACAGCCCCCACGCCCCTGGCAGAAGTGCCAGCTTCCCCCAGGGCTGGCAGCACAGCTGGCGCAGCTGGCAGAACCACTCCGATCCCTCCTCGAGCTGGTGTGTGCCACACGGCTGTGCCAGCTGGCTCCAGCCTGGCCAGAGCAGCACCCAGCACCTTGCCCCGGCTGGAGGAGAGGGCCGGTGGGGAAAAGCTGCCGCAGGTGCCCTGGGCACGCAGAGCTGCCAGTCGCTGCCCGTGATGCTGGCGGTGGTGCCAGGCAGCAGGACCGGGGCTGACCTGTCCCGGCTTAGCAAACCTCCTCCCCACAACCTGTCTGCGGGGCTGGGAAGCAGATAACGGCGGGGCTGAAGTCCAATCCCGAGCAGGTCCCGCGGAGCAGATTGCAGCGCTGGGCTCACGGCTCCCTTGCAGCGCTCCGGGGCCCGAGGCTGAGATGGCCGTGCAGGAGGTGCTGGTGGCTGCGCTGCTGCTGGGTGAGCTCTGCCGGCTCGGGGGTCGTGCTGCGGGGAGGGAGGGAGCCAGGGTGCTGGCTGCTCCCCTCCGGCCCTCCCCGGCCTCGGCTTCCGCCGGCATCGCTGCTTCTCCCCGCTCTGGGGGGAGCTTCACTGCTCGGGGGAGGGCAGAGACAGCCCCAACCCTCCTCCGGGCTCCGCTGGCAAAGGTCGGTCTGGGGGGTACGGGGGCGAGTGGGCACAGGAGCCACCAGCGCTGGGCTGGGAATCGCTGATGGCCTTGCCTGGAAACTGCTCAGATTCTCCTGTTTCCCCCAAAACTGCTGGACTCCGGCATCCAAAGGGCACCAGCAGGCTGCCGGTGGGACAAGGCAGATGTAGAGATTTGGGGTGGCAGGGCAGTGGTGGAGGGGTCCCGTCCAAGGGCTGGTGTCACTGAGAGCCCAGGGCTCGTCCCCAGGGTGCCAGACCGGGGAGCCCAGACACGTGTGCCCTCTGTCGCCTGCGGGCACCGTGCCCAGACCCGCGGCACTCTCAGCCCTGTTGTCTGTCCCGCAGCTGGGGCTGTCCTCCCGGCCAGGGCCACGGTGGTCAACAGCTGCAGCAGCGCAGCCGAGCAGCTCTGCAACTTCATCTGCGACTGCAGCGACTGCTCCGACGAGAACCAGTGCGGTGAGTCCCGGCGCACATCGGCCCCGGCCCCGCTCCCAGGCGCTGCCCCGGGGGCGAGATCAGGCGGCGGAGCCGGGGGCCTTGAGGGTGCGCAGCCCCAGGGTGGGTGCAGGTTCTTGGAGTGGGTGCAGGGCGCCAGGGTGGGTGCAGGACCCCAGGGTGGGTGCAGGTCCTCCAGGTGAGTGCAGGTCCTGAGGCTGGGCATAAGTCCCTGGGCTGAATGCAGGTCCCTTGGGACGAGTGCAGGATGGGGACGGGTTCCTGGGGTCCCCAGGGTGGTTGTAGGTCCCTGGGTGGGTGCAGGTCACAAGGGTGACTGCAGGTCCCTGGAGGGGGTGCCAGGTCCCCAGGGTGGGTACAGGCCCTCGGGGTGGACCCAGCCCTGCTCTGCCCTGCCACCCTGCCCTGCCACCCTCAGGGTACCTGCGGGGCTCGGCGGTGCTGGGCACCCCCTTCAGCTGTGACTTCGAGGACGGTGCCTGTGGCTGGCAGGATGTGAGCACCTCAGCGCACAGATGGGTGCGGGGCCAGGCCAACCTGGCTGCCTGGGGCACAGGGCCCCACTCAGACCACTCTGTGGGCACCAACCTGGGTAAGTGGGAGGTGCTCTGCTAGTGAGCAGGCTCCAGGCACCCACAGCACCACACCTCTGGGCCACGGGTGCCCCGAAACTGGGGTGCCAGGACACCCAACCTTGCAGGTTGCAGGGGCTGGAGCAGTGCCACTCACACCCTTGGTGCCATCTCATGGGCCTGCAGCCCCTGCTCTGCTCTCTGCTCCCCAGGATGGTTCATGGTGACTCTGTCCCCGCCGGCAAAGACCACGGCCACAGCCTGGCTCAGGTCACCTGTGGTGCAGGAGGCAGCTGCCACATGCGAGATCAGGGCCTGGTACCACCTGTCAGGATGTGGTGAGAGCGCCCACGGTGGCATGGATGGGCACAGGGAAGCAATGCTGGGGGGCAGCAGGGAGGGCAGGCTACCTCTGCCCCCATGGCAGAGGCAGAGCCCTCGGCAGCTCACGGTGGGTCCTTAGCATCCTGCTTGCCTCCTCCATTTCCTGCAAGCAGAGCTGGCAAGGCCCAGGGGTCCCAGCTCCATGCCCCAGAGCTGGTGGGGCTCAGTTCATGCCCTCGGGTACCCCGGGTTGCCCAGTGCAAAGGGTCACATTCTGGGGCTCCCTGCAGGGCTCAACCAGACAAAGCATCCGGTGCTGCAGCTGGCCATGGCACACAGGGATGATGTGGTGGGGCTGTGGCAGAGCCCTGAGCATGAAGGTGAGGGTTGGCACCAGCTGGTTGCCTACCCAGGCCGGGTCACAGGGCAGTTCCAGGTGAGTCAAGGCACCAAATGTAGCAGGGCACCATCCCCACAAGCTGGGGCCAGCTGATGCCCAGGCAGCTCAGGCTGGTGCCCAGCTCATGCCATCCCCATCCTCTCATCAACAGCTCATCTTCTCCATGACACAACCACCCACGTGTGAGGCACAGCTGGCACTCGATGACATCCTCTTCAGGAGCTGTGGCTTGCAGGGTGAGTCCTGTGCCCCCTGGCAGGAGAGCGAGCCCAGGTGCCTGCGGGGCTGGCTTGGGCTCTGCACCCCACTGCCTGCTGTGGCTTGGGGTCGCCTTGCCCCGGCCAGGGCATGGGGTGAGCAGAGAAAGTGTCCCTTGGGCAGCCCCAGGAAAGGAGGTGGGGGGAGCCCCGGCGCTCTGGGGTCCCCGCGGGGCTGCCCCTCCCGTGACTCTGTGCCCCTGCTGCAGGGCACGGACGGCAGGAGTGCCGGGAGCAGGAGAGGCGCTGCGGGCAGGGCTCCTGCCTGGCGCTGCACCGCTTCTGCGACGGCACCGACGACTGCGGCGACGGCTCGGACGAGGAGGCGGTGCAGTGCAGTGAGCATGCCGAGCCCCAGGGAAGGGGGCTCGCCCACCAACCCCCGGCTGCACAGCTGGGCTGAGGGTCTGCCCTGGTGCGACAAAGCCAGGCCGTGGGCAGGGCTCGCCCCAGGTCTGCTTCGTGGCAGAGAGGCAAACTCACCCTGAGGGCTTTGTGGAGGGGTGGCATCTCCCTGCTGGGAGGAGAGCTCAGACCCCTGGGTCACTCTGCTCTCCCTCCCCGCAGAGTCCTTCACTCTCTGCTCCTTTGAGCAAGACTTCTGCAGCTGGAAGGCAGAGGCTGGGCAGCCAGCCTGGGAGCGGAACACCAGCCTGAGCCTGGGCTCTGCCTACGGCATCCCCCGCCGGGACCACAGCACTAACAGCAGGGCAGGTAGGTGGCAGGGCACTGGCACCTCCCAGAGCTGATGTGCCCTCTGCCTGCCCCCGGGGTGGCACACAGCTGTGCTGGGCCTGGGGCTGTGCCAGGAAAGGAGCATCCTGCACCTGCCTGCCTGCCTGGCACCGCTCAGCCTCTGCCTGCTTTCTCCTGCAGGGTTTTTCCTCCATGTGGGCAGCACCTTGGGCACAGGCTCTGGAGGCACAGCCAAGCTCAGGAGCCCAACTTTGCAGGCTGATCATTCCTGCTCTGTGAGTCTCAGCCCATGTGGGCATGGTGGTGGTGGATGGGGTCTCCAGCTGTGGCGATGCCTGCTTTGGTGTGGGGCTGCAGGTCGGAGTTCTCTGGGGGTGGAGAGCAGGGGCTGGGGGCTGGGCTGGGGGCTGGGCTGGGGGCACTCTGGTCTCTGTTGGGAACTCTGAGCTCCTCCAGCCCCACCCTGTGGGAGCACCTCACGGCGTGGCAGCTGTGCAGGGGGCTGAACAGCACCTCTGGGGCTCATTCATCCCACTGCCCATGCCCAGCTCGTGCTCTACTGCCACCTCCATGGCTCAGCCACCAGCAGCCTCAGCATCTCCTACAGGACCAAGACCACCACACAGCTGGTGAGAGAGAGGAGAGGGGACCTGGGCAGCTGCTGGGTGCGGGAGAGAGTGGACTTCAACGTGACGGAGAGCTTCGAGGTGAGCTGGTGCCGTGCTGGGGCAAGCTGGGCAGCTTGCAGGGCAAGGGGTACAGGGTCACCCACAGGGTACATGCCCACGGGATCAGGGTTGACCTGGGAACCAGACACCAAAGCAGAGCTGTGCTGCTGGTGCTGGCATATGCCACCCTCATGTTCTTGTGCCCCCACCTCCAAATCCCTCTACCAGCCCCCTTCAGCCCACAGCCACCCACACTGGAAGGCTGGTGAAGGGGGAGGGGTGAGTTTGTGTCTTCATCTATCCCATGTCACCTCTTCCCTTCCCACCACCCCATCTGCTGTCCTTCAGGGCCACCCACACCACCCAATGCTACCCAAGCTGACCCTGGAGATCACCCCAGGGATACCTCAGTGGCATCCTGAGGTTAGCCCAGCAGCAGCCCTGGGCAGCCACAGCCCATGTCTGTGTGCAGGGGCAGCACCATCACCCCAAGGCCACCATGGCCCTGCCAGCACACAGCATTGCCCCTGCTCCCTCTGAGCCCCTTCCCAGAGGAAGCCTGTGGCAGCCAGCAGCAGGAGCTGGCCTCCCCCTGCCCCACAGCTGCCTGGTGTCCCTGCCATGCCCAGTGCCATTGCCCAGCCCCCCCAGCCTGTGCAAGCCCCCATGCTGATGCTGCTGGCATGGTGCTTCCCTGCAGGTGCTGATTGAGGGGGTGGCTGGCAGCGGGGGGACTGTGGCCATCGATGACCTGATCCTGTCTGCAGGCTGCGTGAGCAAGGAGGGTGAGCTGGAGGGTGGCTGTCCCCCACCCCTGCTCTGGCACAAGCAGTGGTCTGCTGAAGTCTTGTGCCCCTGGCACCATCCCTAAAGGACCCAGAGCAGGGCCTGCCCATCCCTCTGCCCATCAGTGACTATCCTGTGTGCCACATGGCAGCACCCGTGCCAGGACCTGCTGCCCAGCTCGCCTGGTGTCCTTCCTGACCCTCCATCCCCTCCTGCCTGAGCCGAGTCACACAGGCCGGCGGCAGCAGGCAGGGCAGGACGGGGCTGGGGCCGTGCTCAGGGGCGAGGGACTGCGGCTTGAAGGGATGAAGCTCCTCAGCGCTGCTCTCCCTTCCAAAGGCGTTTCACTCCCACCCCCGCCGCCGAGCCCCGCGGGCGCCGGCCGCTGCGCGCCCGGGTCGCTGCCTTGCGCGGCCGGAGGCTGCGTCAGCGCGGAGCTGGTCTGCGACTTCGCGGCGAGCTGCGCCGACGGCTCCGACGAGAAGAGCTGTGGTGAGAGCCCCCGGCGGGCAGGGGCGGCCCAGGCACGCCTTGGCTGGCACCGCCCGGGAGTGTGGGTGCCCAGCGAGGCTGAGCCTGGGCTTTTGCAGGAGCAACCGCCTTTGAGGCAGGGCCCGGGGGCTGGCACGACGTCAGCGCGGGGCGGCTGCGCTGGGCTGTGCGGGAGGCGGCGGAGCACAGCGACACCTCCCTCACAGGTGAGGCTGCTCCCCCCGCCCAGGTGATGCTCACGGACCCCCGCACTGCCGCCGAGCCCGGGGGGGCGGGGGCCCTGCTCCTACCTGGCTGGGGGTGATGTCTGGGCAGGGTGCTGAGCTGGGGGTGCTGCCAGGGGCGCGGGACCCCCGTCCCGGCCTCTCAGCGTGTTTCCGTGCCCAGGGTCTGTCCTGGCCCTCCAGGCAGGAGAGGGACAGCTGGTGGCTGCCGCCAAGGCACGCACGCCCCTGCTCGGCCCCTCCGGCCCCGCCTGCGCCGTGGAGCTGAGCTACCGCATCCGCAGCGGCCCCCAGGGTAAGCCCTGCCTGGCCCCAGGCTGCCCTGCCTGCTGCACTCCCCCAGCTCACCCCCGGGGCACGCTGCCCATCCCCTGCCCATCCCCTGCCCCACCCTGGCACGGGGCAGATCCTGCCCTCCTCTCCCAGCCCCACTCTGCCTCACCCTGGGGCTGGGGGGGTGCTGGGGCCGTGGTGGGTCCCAGAGGGTGGCCAGGGGCTGCCAGTGCCCGCAGGCCCCACGCTACCTCTTGTGCCAGGCTTCCTTGCTATCAGCGTTTGGGATCACACCACTGGCACTACCCAGCTGGCCTGGCACACACAGGGGCATGGCAACACAGCCAAGGGCCGTGTCAGTGTCCCTCTGGGAGAGAGGAGCCGACCCTTCCAGGTACAGTTTGGGGCAGGACAGGCCTGTTGGTTGCCAGGAGGGCAGAGCCAACAGTGCCAGGCAGGTTGGGCTCACTACAGCCTCCTCACCTCTGCAGGTTGAGCTGCTGGGGCTGGTGGAGCTGCAGGACTCAGGGAGTGCTGCCATCGACAACGTGGAGTTTGTGCAGTGCCTCAGCAGCACAGGGCCACCAGGGCACATGGGTACAGCCTGGGGCATGGGGGTACAGCCCTGGGCACATGGGTACAGCCTGGGGCACGGGGGTACAGCCTGGGGCACGGGGGTACAGCCTGGGGCATGGGGGTACAGCCTGGGGCACATGGGTACAGCCTGGGGCACGGGGGTACAGCCTGGGGCATGGGGGTACAGCCTGGGGCACATGGGTACAGCCTGGGGCATGTGGGTACAGCCTGGGGCACGTGGGTACAGCCTGGGGCACGGGGGTACAGCCTGGGGCATGGGGGTACAGCCTGGGGTATGGGGGTACAGCCTGGGGCACGGGGGTACAGCCTGGGGCATGGGGGTACAGCCTGGGGTATGGGGGTACAGCCTGGGGCACGGGGGTACAGCCCTGGGCACGTGGGTACAGCCTGGGGCATGGGTACAGCCTGGGGCACGTGGGTACAGCCTGGGGCATGGGGGTACAGCCTGGGGCACGTGGGTACAGCCTGGGGCACATGGGTACAGCCTGGGGCATGGGGGTACAGCCTGGGGCACGGGGGTACAGCCCTGGGCACGTGGGTACAGCCTGGGGCATGGGGGTACAGCCTGGGGCACATGGGTACAGCCCTGGGCACATGGGTACAGCCTGGGGCACGGGGGTACAGCCTGGGGCATGGGGGTACAGCCCTGGCACATGGGTACAGCCTGGGGCACATGGGTACAGCCCTGGGCACATGGGTACAGCCTGGGGCATGGGGGTACAGCCTGGGGCATGGGGGTACAGCCTGGGGCACGTGGGTACAGCCTGGGGCATGTGGTCAGGGAGGGTGGCCACAGACAGGAGGGGACCCTGACCCCCACCCTCAGAGATGGATGATGCTCCCAGGGGGGCTGCACCACCCTGTCCCCAGCCCAGGCACAGGACCACGGTGCTGAAGCCCTGGGTCCAGGCCCGAGCACACATCCTGCCCTGAGACAGCTGCACGGTGTGAGGCTGGGGAGAGGGGTGGGGGAGCAGAGGCAGAGGGACATCTGTGGGACCTGCTTGCTCCTGGGCTCCTTCTCCCCGCTCCCTCACCACCATCATCTCCCTCTGGCCAGAGCTGTCCTGCAGCTTCGAGAGGGGCCTGTGCGGCTGGTACCAGGATCAGTCCAGCGACTTCAGATGGGTGCCCAGCACAGGGCAGGGGCAGGGCTCTGACCACACAACCGGCTCGGGTAAGGGGCTGCCTCCTCCCCAGGGACGCAGGGCAGCCCGGGCCCCCCTGCAGCCTCCTGCCCAGGGCTGAGGGGCGCCCCGTGCGCCGGGCAAGCTCGGCTGGGGCAGCCTGGGGGCCGTGGGCGCTGTGGGCACAGCTCGGGGCACTCGTGCCCCTGTCCCCCACACAGGCCACTTCTTGGCTGCGGACCCCTCTGCCCCGTGGAGCCGCGGGCAGCGGGCACAGCTCGTCACCTACTACCAGGAGCCCGCAGCCGCCCGGCGCTGCCTCTCCTTCTGGTACCGCCTGGCCGGCCCTCAGATCGGTACGAGCCCCAGGGCAGCCTCCCGGGGATGCCCCAGCGGGACCCCGCGGGCCAGCAGCGCCCCCAGCAGGGCAGGACAGCTGCCCAGTGCCCCCCTTTGCCCAGGCACCCTGAACCTCAAGCTGCAGCTGGAGGGAGGAGAGCAGAGAGTGCTGTGGACCCAGCGAGGGACCCAGGGCAGCATCTGGCACCAGGGGCAGGCAACGCTGCCCACCACGAGCCGACGGCGGTACCGGGTGAGGGGAGAGGCTCTCCCCGGCCCTGCCACCGAGTGCCGCTGGGGCACAGGGCCGCCTGACGCTGCTGTCCCGGCGGCAGGTGGCCTTCGAGGCCCTGAGGGACGGGTTCCTGGGGGACATGGCACTGGATGACCTGGTGCTGACAGAGGGACCCTGCCGGGCCAAGCCCTCCTGCTCCTTCGAGGCGGACAGCTGCGGGCTGGTGGCCAGCGGGCAGCACACGTGGCTGAGGCAAAGCAACCGCACCGGCAGCACTGCCGGCCCCGCGGCCGACCACGGCACCGGCACGGCCACAGGTACGGCGGCCACGGCGCGCTGGGGAGCCCTGCTGCCTGCCCGAGCACCCTGCTGCCTGCCCTGAGCACCCTGCTGCCTGCCCTGAGCACCCTGCTGCCTGCCCTGAGCACCCTGCTGCCTGCCCTGCCTGCCCTGAGCACCCTGCTGCCTGCCCTGAGCACCCTGCTGCCTGCCCCAGCACCCTGCTGCCTGCCCTGAGCACCCTGCTGCCTGCCCGAGCACCCTGCTGCCTGCCCTGAGCACCCTGCTGCCTGCCCGAGCACCCTGCTGCCTGCCCCAGCACCCTGCTGCCTGCCCGAGCACCCTGCTGCCTGCCCAAACACCCTGCTGCCTGCCCTGAGCACCCTGCTGCCTGCCCAAGCACCCTGCTGCCTGCCCTGAGCACCCTGCTGCCTGCCCTGAGCACCCTGCTGCCTGCCCAAACACCCTGCTGCCTGCCCTGAGCACCCTGCTGCCTGCCTGAGCACCCTGCTGCCTGCCCAAACACCCTGCTGCCTGCCCTGAGCACCCTGCTGCCTGCCCAAACACCCTGCTGCCTGCCCTGAGCACCCTGCTGCCTGCCCTGAACACCCTGCTGCCTGCCCTGAGCACCCTGCTGCCTGCCTGAGCACCCTGCTGCCTGCCCGAGCACCCTGCTGCCTGCCCCCAGCACCCTGCTGCCTGAGCACCCTGCTGCCTGCCCTGCCTGCCCTGAGCATCCTGCCTGCTGTCCCTGCCTCCCTCCCTGTGCTGATCATCCCTGTCCTTCCTTGGCTGCCCTGCCTGCCCTTTGTCCTTCCTTCCTCCCTGTCCTAACTGCCCTGAGTGTCCTTTCTGCCTGCACTGAGCACCCTGCCTGCCCCTGTCCTGCCCTCCCTGGCTGCCTGCTCTGCCCAGGGTGTGCAGAGGGCACTCCTGTATGGCGCTCCCCAAGAGTGGAACTCCCCAAACCAAGAATTTCCCAGCCCAGGAGGGATGCCCAGCCTGAGGGGGATGCCCAGCCTGAGGGGGATCCCCAGCCCTGGTACCCCTCGATCAGAGCCAGGCAGGGGTCACAGCATGAGGGCTTCTCCCCTCCAGGCCATTACATGGTGGTGAGCACGGGCAGGGCCTCCCTGCCTGCAGGGCATGTGGCTGCCCTCACCTCTCAGCTCTACCAGCCCTCTGCACCCACTCAGTGCCTGACCTTCTGGCACCAGCTGAGCACCGAGAGCCCAGGTGAGCACTGTGCCCCCCCAGAGCCGGCACCCCGGAATCACTGGGGTCCAACATGGCACAGCCTTGGACCCCTCCTCCATGGTGGGTACCCCGGGCAGGCTCCCTTGGAGTCTTCGTGGAGCAGAGTGGGAAGAGGAGGAAGGTGATGACTGTGAGCACCATGAAGGGCAGCACCTGGCACCGCAGCCACATCACCATCCAGCCTGATGGGGACTGGCAGGTGAGATGGGGTAGGGTGCCAGGGACTTTGTGACTAGGGGGGGACAGGCTGGAGGTGATGAGAGGTGCATGGTGCCTGCCAGCCTCGACATGCCTAACCCTAACCCTCCCAGGTGACATTCCAGGCAGTGGGAGCTGGGGGTGCCCAGGGGTACATCGCTCTGGACGACCTGCACGTGTCGGATGGAGCCTGCCCCGAGCCAGGTGAAGCCCTCCCTGCAGGGCACTGTGCACTGCACAGGGGGCATAGCCCCCCACCCCCCAAGGGGGGAAGGGGCACCCATGGGGGCATGCAGCCATGGGCATGCAGCCAGCCCAGCCCATCCATCGTGGCTCTGCCACAGCCATCGAGCACTGGCAGTGGTGGGGAGGGGGCTGGGGATGCCTGCAGCACTGGATGCATCACAGCCCCCTCTCTCCCCCCAGCATCCTGTGACTTCGAGCAGGACATGTGTGGCTGGAGCAGCCCCTTGGACCCCCACCTGCACAGCTTCGCCTGGGGCTGGAAGAGTGCAGTGCCCCTTGCCAAGTACCCTGGCCCCAAACAGGATCACACCCTGGGCACAAAGAATGGTAGGAAGCATCCTTCCCTCCCAGGGCACCCTGGAATGGCTGGAGTGAGGAAGAGGAGCTGGGGATGAATGGGGTCATCCATGAACGTGCCCCTCAGTATGTCCCCAGGGCACCTGGTTCCACAGTGTCCCTGTCCCCTCCTCCTGAGGAGGACATCTCGGTTCCAAAGGCAAAGGAGCAGGGCTGGAGGCTGTGTGCAGTCCTCTGGACATCACTCTGGGCATTTTGACAGGCAGCAGGGTGCCTAAGGTGGGCTGCAGACCTGGGAGACATCCAGTGCTCTGTCCCTGCCCACCCAGGTCATTATGTGCACTTCGACACCTCTGTGCTGGGCCTGGGGGGCACCACGGCCCGGCTGCAGAGCCAGCACCTGCCCGCGGCTGCCGGCTCCTGCCTGCGCTTCTGGTACCACATGGACATCCCAGAGCACCTCTGTAAGTGCTGCAGGGCAGGGGGGGGGGAGGGGGAGCCCATGATGGGAGCAGGGGGCTTGCTCAGGGGCTGCAAACCTCCTTCCCATCCCTGGGCCCCTGCAAGCTCTGGTTCATCTCCACTGCGTGGTGGGGGTGGCCCACTCCTGCTGGGCACTGCCATCCCAGCAAAGGGTGGCACAACCAGAAGGACTTGGTGGCTGTAGGGGGTGCAGGTGGCCTTTGCTATCAGGCTGCCTGTCCCCTGCCCTGCTGCAGCCTGCGGGGAGCTGCGGGTGATGCTGCACAGCACGGCAGGGCAGCGCACGGTGTGGAGCCTGGCTGGGCACCGCAGCCAGGGCTGGCAGAGCGCTGTGGTGCCTGTGCGGAGCCCCGGCGAGTTCCAGGTGAGCAGGGCCGCCCCGGGGTGCAGGCTGCCCTTTGGGGGAGCCAGTTGCCCTCCCCGTGTGTCACCTCCCAGACCCCCCCTTCCTCCCACAGATCATCTTCGAGATGACCACATGGAGGTGGCCGATGGAGGGGACGGTGGCACTGGATGACATCGTGTACAGTGCCAGAGAGGGCTGCCAGTCCAGCCAGGATGTGCCAGCGGAAGGTGCAGGGCTGGCTGTGGCTATGGAGGGCGCTGGGGATGAGGCCAGATGTCCTGAATGGCGGATCAAATCTGGCAGGATGTCTTCTCCCTGCAGAGGCATCCCCTGGCACCCCTGTGGCACAGGTGGTGCCCAGCCTCCTCCTGGCCATCATCGTCCTGGCTCTGGTGGCTGCTGCAGGGTGGTACTGGCTGAAGCAGCGAGGGGCAGCCAGCAGGACGCCGGCAGAGACCAACACTCCCCAGGGCTTCGACAACATCACCTTCCGAGATGTAAGGGCAGGGGGGGAGGGCTCTGCTGCCTGCCCCCAGCTGCTCCAAAGCAGCCTTTCCCTGACAGCTCAGCAAATTCCTGAGGGCTCCCCCTAAGCCCACAGCCGGACAACACATCAGGGAGGTGCAAAGGGCTCTGCCTCTTATCTGGCTGCTGTAAAACAAGTGACCCCGAGCTGCAGACTGCCCTAGAAATGATGCTTCTGCCATCAGGCAGCTGCTCCAGAAAGAGCTGAGACTGCAGTCCTCCTCCCCAGAGTCCTGCACAGAGTGGGTCATGCAAACATTGCTTAAGCTCTTCAAGCCAGCAGCTCTAAACCATGAGAGGCAGCTTAAGCTGCAGTTTGCTTTGGTGGGTTTGGTGCCACGTAGTCTGCCGCAGAGCCACCAGCCCCGAAGGGAGCCAGAGAGCCCCTGGGGCATGCTGGAGGTTTGGTTCTTCTCCTGGGGGGCTGGCAGGCCTGCACACAGCTTCTCGGCTCTGCGGCCTGGAAGAAGCCTCTGAATTTCAAAGGAGACCCAGCCCCCCGGTCACCCCCCCCGGTAACCGCCCCCTGCTCGCCTCCCTTCGCAGGACCAGGTCATCATCCCCGCAGAGCCGAAGGAGGGGAACTAAGTCTGAAGTCAGCAGCCGGCAGCGGTGGTTGCCCACTCAGCCGGCGAGGTGGACGCAGGGCAGAGCGTGGCCCTGGCAAGACCTCGCCTCGCACTCCAGCAGCCTCCTCCGGCTGTCGGCGGCCCCGCGGAGCTGCCGCGGGCGCAGTCCCGGGCGCGGCCCCGGGCGCGGCCCCGGGCGCGGCCCCGGGCGCGGCCCCGCCGAGGGCTGCGCCGCTGCCGCCGCGCGGGAAAGGTTGTTCTGTCTTTTGTAACACGAACTTGGTGCAGCAGGGCACGGTGCCGTCCATGCCCCTCTGCCCCGCTGCGGGCAGCAGGCACTGCCTGCCGCGGCCACCCTCAGCCGAGCCACGGCGGTGGCAAAGTGCCTGGTTTGGCTCCCCAGAGCCGGGCAGAGCCACAGATGCTGCACCAGCCACAAGCCCCTTCTCATACCTCAATTTAGGCCCAAGAGCTCCCAGGGCACAGAGCCACCCAGGGAGGGAGCCCAGGTGCTCTGGGCAACCTGACCACACAGTATCACAGAATCACCAAGGTTGGAAGAGACCTCAAAGAGCATCGAGTCCAGCCTGGCACCACAGACCTCATGGCCACACCATGGCACCAAGTGCCACATCCAATCCCCTCTGGAACACCTCCAGGGATGGGGACTCCACCACCTCCCTGGGCAGCACATCCCCATGGCTAACAACTCTCTCTGGGAAGAACTTTCTCCTCCCCTCCAGCCTATACTTCCCCTGGCACAGCTTGAGACTGTGTCCTCTTGTTCTGGTGCTGGGTGCCTGGGAGAAGAGACCAACCCCCACCTGGCTACAACCTCCCTGCAGGGAGTTGCAGAGAGCAAGAAGGTCTCTCCTGAGCCTCCTCTTCTGCAGGCTAAGCAACCCCAGCTCCCTCAGCCTCTCCTCCCAGGGCTGTGCTGCAGACCCCTCCCCAGCTTTGTTGCCCTTCTCTGGACACCTTCAAGTCTCTCAATGTCCTTCTTAAACTGAGGGGCCCAGAACTGGACACAGGACTCCAGGTGTGGCCTAAGCAGTGCTGAGCACAGGGCACAATGACCTCCCTGCTCCTGCTGGCCATACTGTTCCTGATGCAGGCCAGGATGCCCTTGGCCTTCTTGGGCCCCTGGGCACACTGCTGGCTCATGTTCAGGCAGCTGTCAATCAGCCCCCCCAGGTCCCTCTCTGCCTGGCAGCTCTCAGCCACTCTGCCCCCAGCCTGTAGCTCTGCCTGGGGTTGCTGTGGTCAAAGTGCAGCCCCTGGCACTGGGACTTGTTGAATGCCATCCTGTTGGCCTCTGCCCATCTGTCCAGTTGGTCAAGGTCCCTCTGCAGAGCCCTTCTGCCCTCTAACTGACCAACATCTGTTCTCAGCTTGGTGTCAGCTGCAACTTTGCTGCTGACTGACTCTGTGCCCTCATCCAGATCATCAATGAAGATGTTAAAGAGGCTGGGGCCCAGCACTGCTCCCTGGGGCACACCACTGGTGCCTGGCTGCCAGCTGGCTGTGGCACCATTCACCACCACTCTCTGGGCTCAGCCTCCAGCCAGTTCCTAACCCAGCTCAGAGAGCTGCTGTCCAAGCCAGGGGCTGACAGCTTGGCCAGCAGTCTGCTGTGGGGGATGGTATCAAAGGCCTTGCTGCAGTCCAGGCAGACCACATCCACAGCCTGCCCCACAGCCACCAGGCAGTCACCTGGGCATGGAAGGAGATCAGGTTGGAGAGTCAGGATCTGCCCTTCCTAAATCCATGCTGGCTGGACCTGAGCCCTTGGCCATCCTTCAGGTGCAGTTACTGCCCCCAGGATAATCTGCTCCATCACTTTCCCTGGCACTGAGGTCAGGCTCCAGGCCTGGAGTTTCCAGGTTCCTCCATCCAACCCTGCTTGTGGCTGGGGACCACCTTGGCCAGTTTCAGTCACCTGGGACCTCTCCAGTGAGCCAGGGCTGGAGGAAAATGATGGAGAGCGGCTTGGCAGCTCATCTGCCAGCTCTCTCAGCACCCTAGGGTGGATCCCATCCGGCCCCATGGACTTGTGAGTGTCCAAGTGGCTCAGCAGGTTCCCAGCTAATTCCTCGTGGATTTCTGGGGCATCACACTGCTCCCCGACCCCATCCCCAGCTCAGGAGGCCACTGGTGCTGAGCTCCTGCCTTGCTGTTAAACATTGAGGCAAAGAAGGTGTTCAGGACCTCAGCCTTTGCCTCACCTTCAGTCACAGTGCTCTGATGTAGTTGACTGACTGCAGAGGAGATTGCACTGGATGACCTTGGGAGGCCCCTTCCAACCCAGACCATTCTATAGTTCTGCTGGTTTGGGACAGGGGTGTGGGGTGTGCAGGTGGCCTGGAAGGTAGTGAGCAGAGAGAGGACACCACAGGGTACAGCCCAGGGCAGAGAGCAACCCTGATGCCCTGGTGCAGGTGCCCACCTGCCTGCTTGAGCCCTCCAAGGACTGTTGACAATTTGCATCTAAATGCCCCTGGGAAAAGCAACAAGCACAGACTGGGCTCAGGGCATGGGTACCCCCCCAGGCCCCCTCAGCCCAGGCCCTCTCCCCCCTAAAGCTTTCAAAACTTCCTTCAACACTGCTTGGCTGCCAAGCATCCCCAGGCCCAGCCTGCCACCCTGAGCCAACAGCTCCTGCTGGGGGCTGTGAGCAGGATCCCACCCTCCTCAGTCCCCAGGCTTGTGCAGCAGGATCCCACCCTCCTCAGTCCCCAGGCTTGTGCAGCAGGATCCCATCCTCCTCCTTTGCCAGCCTGTGACCAGAGCCTGCTGTCCTCTTGCTCTGCTGCAGAGCTGCCAGCACCTTCCCCCAGCCCTCCCCCCAGTCCCACGGTGCAGGACCCAGCCCACAGCAAAGCTGTTCCTGTGGGGGCTGGGTAAGGGCAGAGGCAAGAGAGAGGGCTCAGGCTTCACCCAAACACCCAACTCACTGTCTCTGAATCCACTTCACTCTACAGAGCTCCAGCAGCTCCATTCACCTCCAGCCAGGATACAACCACAGCAATGACTTCATCCCTGGGCTGAAGGCCAAAGCTGCAGTGCTCCCCGAGGGCAGCAGAGCAGAGCAGCTGGGGGAGCAGTGACAGCACTCACCCTTACCCCAGACACTGCAGGGAGTCCCATTCACACCTCCAGAAGGAAGAGGCTGCTGCAGCTTCAAACACAGCCAGCACAGCATTTACCAGCAGCTGGCAAACATGCAGCAGCTACCCTGAGTGACTGAAGGGTATCAAACTTTATTATAGATCTCTTCAAAACAGGCTGGAAGGAACAGACAGATGTCAGTGGGAGCAGGGGACCGAGGCACAGCTTCAGCTGCAGACACTGAGCAGGCCCCAGCTCTCCCAGGTTATTTCTACATAACATATCCCACCCACTCCCCACCTTGCCCCAGTGCAGTGACAGAGCACCCCCAGTGCCTCAGCAGGAGCTGCTTCTAAACACCAAGACATTTTCTGGCAACTCAGGTGTGGTGTTTGGGGTTTAGTTCCTCAATCTCTGGGAAGGAGGAAGGAAAAACAACAAAGCTCAGGAAAATCGCTTCTTTAAGGTTGCCTTTTTACAGCAGGTACAGATTCAGCAGATTTCCCCCCCCAAGCAAGTCTGAAACCCTCTTGTTCAGCTTGGCAATACAAAGAGAGCCTCTGGTGGCCGAGCAGAGCCAGCCAGGCGAGATCAGTCTGAGCACACTGATTTCGAGGCTTTGTTGTCATTTCCCCTTGGGGCCTGTTTCCAGAGGCTTTCCAATGTCCTTCCCACGCAGCTTCAGGCCTGCAATAAAACACAGATGACCACCATCAGCTGCCAGCAGCACTCCAGCACCCACCCAGGAACTCTAGTTTTAGCTCTGAGGAAGAGGAGACACGCACAAACACGTTGCCCAGAGGTGGGAGATGTCCCATCCCTGGAACCATTCCAGGCCAGGCTGTTTGGGGCTCTGAGCAGCCTGCTGTAGTTGGGGGTGTCTGCAGGAGGGTTGGACTGGGTGAGCTTTAAAGGGCCCTTCCAACCCAAACCAGTCTGGGATTCTAGGATGACAAGCCAACAAGAGACCCACAGCCAGGATCTAAACTACTAAACTACTTCAGTTTCTAGGACCAGTTTCAGTCCAAGCTCCAGCTTTCACTTGCACACCAAACACCTCCCTAGGAGATGGAATCTGAGCCAGCCTAGAACAATAACATCACACTAGTTGCTGCAAGAGACTTTCCCAGGTATAAGCAGGCCCTCCCAGGTCTCATATCTCACTGATTTTGGGGGGCAGCACACAGGGCTGGTGCCCAGGGCACAGACTCATGCACAAAGATAAAGCACAAAGGGGAACAGGAGCTCTGCCTTCAGTCAGCAGATCCATGTGTTATCAGAGCACATCTTAACGACACTGAACCCACAAGAAGCTACAGCCAGCAACTGTCCCTGACCTGGAAAATGTGAAGAACCCTGAAGCCCTCCCAGGCACTGTCACCATTTGTGACAGCTCCTTGCCTCACTTACCGATGGCTCTCTCGATCTTGCCCATGACCTGGTTGTTGGGGATTGCTCTTCCTGACTCGTAGTCAGCAATGACTTGTGGTTTCTCATTGATTTTCTGAAAAGGGAGGAGGAGTCTCAAACACCAGCTCCAGACAGCAGCAGACAGGCAGCACCAGCCCCCAGGACTCACACAGACAAGTAAGAGCCTCTAATTAAGCCAGGATCAGAAGACGAAGAGCTGCTTTCAGGCTTACACCACCATCAGCAGCACCTCCCTCTGCTACCCAGGTGTCACAGCAATGGTGGCACCCATCCTGGACAGCCTTACCCCCCCTCAGCCTCCCAGGAGGAGCAGTCACACCACACAGTGCAAGCTTCAGACTCAGACAGCACAAAAACCTCACATCAGTGCCAAAGCCTCCCAGCAGCTCAGCAGCCCTAGCAACGTTCCATCTCCAAGCAGGTGCTGAAGGCCTGCATAGATAAAGGCCTCAAACCCCTCCCAGATAACTGAAGTCACCTGGAGAGCAGGCCCCAGACATGCTCACCCAGCTTCCTGCTCACAGAACATCCCACTGCACCTGCCCTCAAGGGGACTGGAGGTGTTCACCTTCACTTCCAGGTGCCCCAACCTGCCAGGGGAGCAGTGGCCAGCGGGCCCCGAGCCATACTCACAGTGGCCAAGTCCTTCTGCGTCATGCCCTTGCTCTGCCGGCCCTGCTGGATCACTTTGCCCACCTCCAGGGGCACTCTGTCATGGTGCAGCTCCTCTGTTTCCCGGTCGAGCTTGGCCGTGTTCTTTGTGATGAAGTGTTGTTTGTTTTGGCCTGCTGCCCCTGCCATTCACACAACAACAAAGAGAACCAAGGACAAACACAACAAGGTTCAGAGCCGTGCCAGAGACACAGCAAAGTGCTTTTCCTAAGCACTCAGCCGCCCAGGGGGCTTTCAAGACCTCAACCTGCCTGCCTCAGCACCCATCTCAAGCCAGCCCTGCCCATCACAGAAGGTGATCTTAATCCTGTTAACATCGACTTCCAAACACAGCCATGCAGAGCCCTCCCCTTTCTCCACTTCTCAGCTGCACCCCAAGGTTTCTGTACTGCTCAGGAACTCCACACTTGGCTCCATGGTTGTGCTGCAGTGTGGTAAGGTTAATATTTTAACTTGCACCATGTTTGCTCAGGGACAGGGCAGGGTGAGCAAGTGGCTTTTAATCAATTTTCTGATGCCTTCTGTAAATAAACTTTAACCAGACCCAGCCTTGCTGAAAGCCTAAAGTTCAAAACCATATAATCTGTTTTGTTTCATTTTAGTCACAGTGTCTGACTCCTGGTTTGGATCCTTTCTATCACATTAGTCTCTAACCTTCAGCCTTTCGATAATGCTGACTAAACCTCGCTTAAGGATCATCTATTTTTGCACCCATCATAGTCTCACCCTGAGAATGTGCATCAGGCAGGGAACAGGGGATTCTGAAAGCACAATGCCACAGAAGATAAGCAGCTACTGAAATCCTTAAACATATACTAGCAGCAAGACCAGTAAGCTGAAAAAAACCACGAGTTTAAGTTTTGTGATCATGAAAGCTCTTCCAACAGCTCTGCAGTCACAGGGCACAGCTCAGCTCTAGGCAACCACAAACTTGGAGCAGCTACAGGGAAGTGCTCCCTGCATCCCCACGCCCCTGGCGGCTCTCAGGTCTAGGCGGTCCCAACTAGGAAGCCCTTTGGCGTGGCTAGGGACTGGTGCCTGCTGCCTTCCCTCCTCCAGAGAGCGCCTTCAGAGCGGCTCCGGGGGGCGGGCCGCACACCGCACCGCTACCAGGGAACGGCGCCCGCCGGGCCGGGCTCCCCGGGCCTCGCCACCCCCGTGTCCGCGGTGCCAAGCCACGGGATACCCACACTTCTTGGAAGTCTCCACGTCCTCTCCGCGCCGCTGGGCCGCCAAGATCGCCTGGGGAGAGAAAAGGTGCCGCAGTGAGCGCTCCACCGCCCGAGCCGTGCCCTCAGCAACAGCCGGGCCTCAGCCTCAGAGCTCGCCCAGGCCCCGGCTCCAGACCCGGACCCCAGCCGCTCCCCCACTCCCTGTCGCAAGTCACCCGCTGACCTGCTTGGACTTGGCCTGGGCCGCGCTGGGGCCCTTCTTGCGCAGCACCGTGACCGTGTCCCAGTCGCTCTCCGCCATGGCACCGGCTCCTACCCCGCCCGCGGCTCCCGTCCCCGCCCAATGCCCGCCCCCGGAGCGGCGGCCTCTCATTAGCGGCGCGGCCGCAGCGGGCGGGGTAGTTCGCGTGTGACGACTTGATCGTAATAGGCAAAAGAACCTAGCAATCAGAGCGCTCGCCATCCGATTGGCTACTGCATGCCCACGGCTGGAGGAGGGCGGGCACAGGCCTGAGCACTCTGAGAGGCTGCTGCCACTGCCAATAAGCCGGTATCTATGAGGGATTGGCTGAGGCCGCGGCGCTGTCAGAATCGCTGGCCAATAGCCGCGCTCAGCTGGACGGAGCAGCGGCGGTTCGTGGCGGGACGGGCTGCAGGGGCAGGCTGTCGTTCCGCCGAGCCCTGGTGTGCGGCCGCCCCCGAGAGGCTGGGACGAGGTGCTGAGGACCCGCCCGGGTGGTCAGCCAGGCCTTCGGCCTTCCTGCCTGCCCTGTGCATCAGCGGGGCGGGGGCCGGGCCCGGGAGTGCCCTTCGGGCCTCTCGCAAGGCGGAGCGAGAGTCCCGCTCCCCGGGTAGCCCCTGCCCTCACCCCGGGCACGGCGCTTAGCAGAAAAATTCAGCCGTTTGTCTCCGTTGGGCAGCACAGCTGGGCAAAGCGGCGTGTCAGGGTAAAGCTCTGCCTCTGGAAGGCAGGCGGGAGGCAGTACAATGGCTCCGTCGTGCCGCCGCTTCGCCCCGGTGCTCTGCAGCACAGGCAGGAGATCTCTCACCTCGCTCTCGTGTCTGGAACGGGAGGCAATGGAACTGCAAAGCCTTGACCCTGCAGACCCTCCTCACGGCACCAAGGTGCGGGAGGAGCGGCCGGTGCCTGGGTGAGCTGGGCACTGCTCAGGAATGGGGCACCGGCAGGGCGCGGGGGCTTCTCCTCCGGTGCCGCTCTGTGGCTCCTGGCGCCGCGGCGCGCTTGGCCGTGGCTGCCTGCGAGAGAGCAGCGGAAACCTGGGCTGTGAAAGCAGAGCATTGCAAATGTGCCTTGCTCTGTGTTGCAAGACTCGCTCTTCGGGCCGGGCTGTTCCAACAGTAGGTTCGTTCGGAGCAGCCCTGGCGGTTTCCATCCCGGGTTGTGCAAGGAGGACATGGCTGATAGTTTTCTGCCTCTTTGGGAACAGGTCCGCCTGCCCCCGGCACTGCTGGCAGGGTCACGATGGAAATGGAGAAGAGCTTTTCTTGGCTGAATCACACCAACCTTGGGCAATGTGGAGGATTTCATGCTGGCTGTTCCAGAGCGGTGCAGCTGTGCCCGGAAAAAGCCTTGCAGCAGAGGGAGTGCAGCAGCGCCAGCACCGACACACAGCAGCGCCAGCACCGACACGCAGCAGCGCCATCCCGGGGCAGCTGCATCGCGCTGAGGCTGGTGCTGGTGGGTGCCTGGGCAGGATGCGACCCTGCATAAAGGGCTCGGAGCCTCCCCTGGCTCACCCATGGCCGGCTCAGCCTAGGGTGTGGGGTTGGTCCAGGGCGAGCTTGCTCTGACCTGCCTCTGCATTCCACCAGCTCCGTTCCCATGCTGCCGTCACCACTGAGTTACTGGGAGAGATGGGGGTAGCATCAGGCTGGTCGTGCCTGGTTCTTGCCAGGGAGGTTTTCCCTACTGCCAGGTGAATTCCCTGTGTGGTGAGACCGAGACCATCCCTGCCCTGCTAACATGGGAGGCCGTGAAGCTCCGAAGCCCTGGTGCTGCCTCCTCCCAAGCACGGGGAGGGCTCCATCAGCCTCCAGCCCATGAGCTGAGCCAGGGGGACTCATGGGCCGGGGACTCCAGCCGAAAAAACCCTGCTGTGACCTTTCACAGAGCAAGTTCCCCTGCAAAAAGCACCTCGTGCTGACCTCACCACCACGTGGGGGGAGCCTGGGTTTCCCCTCACGTCATTTACTCTTTTGATTAAACTGAAACTGCCGTGGTCCTGCTTGTCCCTTCCTGAGCCGCTGGTGTCCACTTGCCCTGCGAGCAGGCGCTGTGGAACGTGCGATGGCCATGGCGCCCTGCGTGCGGGTGAGTGGCTGCCTGATACCGCCCGAAATGGACACAGGGACTGGAGGCTTCTGGCCTGGCCGGACTCTGCTGGTGTGGGGGGTGGCAGTGTGGGACCCCAGGGTGGGGGGCGTCAAGGTGCTCCCAGGTTAAGCACTGATGTCCCTCCAGGTCCCTCACCAGCAGGCACAAGGGGTGGGTGAAAGGGTCCCAAGGGGCTGGCCTGGGGCAGGAATATGGCAGGGGTCAGTGGAGACAGGCACGGGGCGGGGGGCAGTGGAGGGGCAACGCTGGAGGAGAGATGACAGAGGCCGGGGGGGGGCTGTGAGGGGGGGCTGTGCGGGGGGGGCAGTGAAGGGGGGCTGTGCGGGGCGATGGCGGGGGGAGGCTGTGAGGGGAGGCTGTGCGGCGGGGGCTGTGCGGGGGGGGATGGCGGAGGGGGCTGTGCGGGGGGGGGCTGTGAGGGGGGATGGCGGGGGGTGGCTGTGCGGGGAGGGGCAGTGAAGGGGGGCTGGCGGGGGGGGCTGTAAGGGGGGGCTGTGCGGGGGGTGCTGTGCGGGGGGATGGCTGGGGGGGGGCTGTGCGGGGGGCTGTGCAGGGGGATGGCTGTGCGGGGGGCTGTGCGGGGGGGATGGCGGGGGGGCTGTGCGGGGGGTGCCGTGGAGGCGGTGCTGCGGAGGCGGTGCTGCGGAGGCGGTGCTGCCGCGTCGGGGGCACTGATGGCGGGGGGGGGTCAGGGCGGTGAGGCCGCGGCCATGGGGCGTGGCGGGGGGGAGGTGCCCGGGGCATGACGCCTGGCGCGAGGCGGGGCGGTTGCTGGGCGGGGCCCGCCGCGGGCGGGGCGGGGCGCACGTGTCCGCTGGGCGGGGCCTGGCGGCGCTTCCGGTGCGAGGAGCGGACAGAGGCGGGCGGTGAGTGCGGGGCTGGCCCCCCTGCGGCCCCGGCCGCTCAGGGGCGAGGGGCGGCGGGAGGGCGGCAGGCCGGCCGGGAGCGCCCGGCCCCGTGCGGCGGCGCCCCGGGGCCTCGCTCCGCCCTGAGCCCGGCCCCTGGCGGCGAGCAGGCCGGGGCGCCCCGCGGCGGGAGCGAGCGGGACGGGCGGGTTCCGATCCCCGCGCAGCGCGGGCAGCCCCCACGGTGCTCCGGGGAGGCTTCGCCACCGGAGCCCTGTGTCCCCGGGGGAACGGTGCCTGTAGCCGAGGAGGGCAGCGGTGGGGTCCGCGCTCCTGAGGCCGACCCCAGCCCCGGGAGTACCGGGCCATCCTCGCCTGGGCCTGAGCGGAGACAGGCGGTACCGGGCCTCCCGCCGGCCTCACGGTGCCCCGTGGGATCCCCGGGCATCCCGGAGTTCGTGTGGCCGGGGCCATACGGGGGGCTGAACAGGGAACCGGGAGCCTGAACTTGCTTTGAGGACTCGGTTGAATACATGGGGCACAGAAATCTGAGCCCCGGTCCGGTCACACGAGCCCGTAACGCTGCCCTGGCTGTCCCCGAGCTGCCGTCCCCAGCGCTCACCCCGCTGGCGGGAGTTGGCTGTCACCCGAAACTTGGCCTGTGCCCCGCTGGGCTGGTTGGGAGCCGCCTGGCTGTGTCACCTCTGGTGTATCGAGGGGCGTTGGGATGGAGTCGAAGGTGGGAGATCCATCTTTAGTTCATCCTAAGTGGTCAAAACAAACACATTGACCTCTTGTCCCTCTGTCTGCTTTGCCGGCGCCACTCGCACCTTTGTGTGCCAGCCCTCTGGCCAGCCCTGGGCACTGCCAGCGAATCTGGGCTCAGCCCTGTGCTTGGAGCCTCCCTGTGACCCCGAGGAGCGCCGGCCCTGGGCCCAATTCCCACCCACCGATGTGAGAGCAAGCAGTGGTACACTGCAGTCTCCTCACCCGGTGCCGGCAGCTTTGGGGTGGCCTGAGGCAGTGTGTTCATATTGCTGATCAGCCTCAGGATGGCTTTGCTCACTGCTTTGGGGCCAGAAGCTGTGATTTGACTGAGGAGGCTGCATTTCAGTAAACATGAACAGATTGCTCAGTGAGCTCTGTCCACTCTCTCTTTGTTCTGGATTTAGTTCAAAAGTTTCTGTATTTTTTCACTCTTTAATTGAATTCTGAGGTTTCTGTATCCTTCCCCTGGTGGAGGCAGGTGTGTGGTTCCCGTTGCTGGGTGGCTGGCTTTTGGGGGCCAGTGTGCTGTGAGCACTGCAGCTGCAGTGAGAAACTGTCACCCTCCAGTTATAATCAACCAGGGGAAAACAATCTTTTTCTTCCCAGGCTCTGGAGAAACAGCCAGAAGTCTTTGTTCACATGGCAGCAGCAAACTCCACTCCACCTGGCTCTTTGGACCTGAACCAGCCTGGGTTTGCAAAGGAGATCCTGGGAACCACCCTGCATGTCAAGTACCTCTGCTCCGACTGCAAGAACATCCTGCGGAGGCCGTTTCAGGCTCAGTGTGGACACCGCTACTGCTCCTACTGCCTGAAGAAAATCATCAGGTAACTTCTGCACCTTCATTCTGGAGGCAAAGTGCTTGGAAAGGCATTTCCAAGCCTCAAGGGAGAGAGGAGTCTCGTTCTCAGTGAGGGCATCACAGAATGTTAGGGGTTGGAAGGGACCTCAAAAAGTTCTCTGGTCCACCCCCCTGCCAGAGCAGGATCCCCCAGGGCAGAGGACACAAGAGCTGTGTTTGATCACTGAGGCTCAGCATGAGCTGCTCTTTCAGGCAATGTGTGATCTTCAGCTTGCTTTTAGTGCTTCAGGACTTGCTTCAGAGTTCCCTTTTTCAGAATCTCCTGGGTTGTTTCTGCCATCCTGGTGACAATCCAGGTGGATCATCCATCTCCTTCAGTCTTCAGCTTGGCCCCTGAGGGAACTTGCTCCTAATAGTTTGCCTCTAGCTGTCGTGCCAAAATGTGAGGAATTTAAGCACAAGCTGGTCCCTGGGCTCTGTCTCACTCTTGCCCTTAGGGGAGGGGACCTGAATAGAGCAGATAATCGGGAGAGGAAAAGAGATTGGGATCAGAAAAGAGCATCAAGAGCAAAGGCTCAATGTGGTGTTTGAAAAACAAGAAGTTGCTTTAATTCTCTAAAGCCACCAGAAATGCTTTCCTGTGAAATGCTAACTCCCCCTCTCTCTGTGGTGCTTGCTGCTGGTTCCCCATGGGGCAGTGCTGGACCCCAGAAGTGTGCCAGCTGCATTCAGGAGGGAATCTACGAAGAAGGAATCTCCATTCTGGAGGCGAACACGGTAAGCAGAACTGCATTGGAGCACATACAGAAGCTGCCTGGTGTCATTAATACCACTTCCAGCTGTTGTTTACAGCACAAGTGCTGAGGCTCCCTCATTCCTAGGAAACACTTTCTTCACCAGTGAGAGTTGTGGCGAGTGTGGTGGACTCCCCAGCCTCGAAACTGCGGGTCACGTTCACGGGGTGGTGGCCTCTTTAAAGGTGGAATAACAAGTTCCTCGCCATTGGCACACCTCTGAGGACGTGATGTGGCAACTGGCTTGGGAGGAGCCTTCATAAAGTCTTGAATAATTAAGAGACTGGCCCAAAACTAGAGCTTCCCACCCATTTTTGAGGTTTGCTTCCTTTTCCCTGCTAGGCTTTCCCTGACAACGCAGCTCGTCGGGAGGTGGAGAGTCTGCCTGCGGTCTGCATTAACAGCGGCTGCAGCTGGAAGGGCACCATTAAAGAGTATGAGGTAAGGGTGCAAGCACTCCTCTTCCTTTGTGCTTGGGCAAGGCTCTGGTGGCCTTCCTTTGCTGACAGCTGTAGTGGGAGCTGTCAGCCCCCTGGACTTGACATCGATTGGCTGAGTGTGGCTCATGTGCCCTGCTGAGGCTGAAGGAAACAATTCTAGATTTGCTTCTGGTGGCAGGCACCAAGTTGTCACTTCTGTGGTGGGCACCACCTGCTCTCTCTCCAGCTCCCTTCTGCTTTCAAAGACAAGCCAACAGTCAAGAAACTGCTGTGCCATGAGACTGTTGTGAAGTTCCCTGTGTTATGTGAACCTAAACCACCTCATGGCTCCAAACTCATGAGCCTGGGGGAAGCAGCCTGGCCACCATCCTGTCTTCAGCTATGGCTGCCAGAGCAGTGGGACTGGGTGCTGGGGCTGGCTGGCCACCCATGACTCCCCTTGCAGAGCCTTTTTGTGACCCTGGGCATTTGCTCCTCAGCATGCATGCAGCTGGCATGGCCCATGAGAAGTGTGTTCCTGGTGAGGACAGCAGTGGAGCCTGTGCTTTCCAGCAAGTCAGTCTGCATCACTGCAGAGCCTTGGCAGCTAGTGTTGGATGGATGCAAAGTGTTGGTGCTCCTGAAGGACAGTTTGTGAGGGCCACTTCCTCTTGGAATGGAAGAACCACGTGGAGGGCCTGAGATAAGAGGAATCAATTTCACTTCCCTCTAGTGCTCAGTGCAGGTGAAGATTGTAGCCACGTGGTTGGTGGTGGAGCTTTGCTCAGTGACTGAGGTGTGCCAGGAGGCTGGAGCCTTGCTCTGTCTGGGCTAGCAGTTGGATTCTCCTTGCAATGCCCCTGAAGGTGTCAGGAGGAAACAACAGCTGTGGGCTGTGCCTGGCTTGCTGAGCCCATTAGAGTGATGCTCCTGTGCCTCTGCTTCTCTCTCCTGCTCTTCAGTGCCTGCCACTTCTTTGTGCCAGTGCTGTGCCTAGAGCTGAGGGCATGCAGGGTGCTGGATGGCTCTGCTGCTGTGAAACCCTGGCTCACAGATCTGCCAGTGGCTCACTGGGGGGGGTGTGACTGCATGAACCTTGTTCAGAGCTTAGCACTGGTGCAGCAGAGGAAGCTTGGGACTTGCATTTGAGGGTACAGTGTGCTGCTCAGGCTGTGCTGGTGGTGCCTGTATATTGACTCCTGCTTGCCTTGCTGCCGGTGCCCAGAGCCTGGCAGTCGCTGCCCAGTGGTGACCATTGTTGGTGACCTCATCTCCATCAGGCTGAGCCAAGTCCCATTGGTCAGCAGCCTCCAGGGCTGTCGATTGTGCTGGGACCTTCCTGGGTTTAAACAGCCTGCAGAGCTCAGCAAGGATCATCACTTACTAGAAGCTCTCCCTGCGTGCTCCTGGCAGTGGTTGCACACAGGCTGAGTGCAGCCTGTCGGGAAGGGCCCCGAGCTGGCCTGGGCTGGCTGCGGGTGTGAGGGACGCCCTGGGCTGTGCAGCACAGCTGAGGGGCGTGGGGATGGACAAAGCTGTGCCTGTTCTGTGCTCCCCACCCAGCCTTCCAGAGGCCCAAAGCAGCCAATGCTTCACGGGGCTTGGGCTGGCTCTATGCGGGGAGGGGAGCAGGCAGCTGGGGCCCTGCCGGTCGGTTGGGCTCCTGCCTGCCCCGCAGCATTCCATCTAACAGGCAGGGTGAGCCTGAGCCCTCCCGGGAAGGGCTGCTGCTTTCCTGGGAACCGCTGGCACAGGCAGGGTCTGGCTCCTGTGACCCCTGCTGCCGGCTGCCTGCCGCAGCCCCCAGCTGTCCCCGGAGCCCCGGGTCTCAGGGTGCCGTGGACTGAGCTGCGCCCTGCCCCAGGCGCGGGCTGGGCAGCGGGGGGCAGGAGCGGCGGCAGCCGCAGCCCGGCAGCGGGGGGCAGGAGCGGCGGCAGCCGCAGCCCGGCAGCGGGGGCAGGAGCGGCAGCGGGGGGCAGGAGCGGCGGCGGGGGGCAGGAGCGGCGGCAGCCGCAGCCCGGCAGCGGGGGGCAGGAGCGGCTGCGGGGGGCAGGAGCGGCGGCAGCCGCAGCCCGGCAGCGGGGGGCAGGAGCGGCTGCGGGGGGCAGGAGCGGCGGCAGCCGCAGCCCGGCAGCGGGGGGCAGGAGCGGCGGCAGCCGCAGCCCGGCAGCGGGGGGCAGGAGCGGCGGCAGCCGCAGCCCGGCAGCGGGGGGCAGGAGCGGCGGCAGCCGCAGCCCGGCAGCGGGGGGCAGGAGCGGCGGCAGCTGCAGCTGCAGCCCGGCAGCTGGGGGCAGGAGCGGCGGCAGCCGCAGCCCGGCAGCGGGGGGCAGGAGCGGCGGCAGCCGCAGCCCGGCGGCGGGGGGCAGGAGCGGCAGCGGGGGGCAGGAGCGGCGGCAGCCGCAGCCCGGCAGCGGGGGCAGGAGCGGCGGCAGCCGCAGCCCGGCGGCGGGGGGCAGGAGCGGCGGCAGCCGCAGCCCGGCAGCGGGGGGAAGGCGCCGCAGCAGCTCCGCCGTGGAAAGTCCCTGCTGCGGCTATTTCCGACGGGACAGGAAAGTCCCTCCGAGCGGATTCATTGTTTGCTGATTTCAGCCTTGTGTTCCTGCCCGGAGCCTGGCGGGGAGCTGCCGCCGCTTCGCTTTGCTAATCTCATCGGGGCGCCCGGGAGGGAGCCCAGGTTCTGCAGCTGGGAGGCTCCAGCTCCTCAGCCTCCGAATTCCAGCAGGCTGCTTTCAGTTTTGCTTTCTCTTCGGGCAGACAGTTCAGGGCTCAAAGGGACCTCGGAAACCGAAAGTGTGCCAGCAGCACAGACCTGAGTTGCACTTCTGCTTAGAGCTGCCTGCGGCCTCGGAGCTGTTTCAGGGTTCACAAAGGAATTTATCTGACTTTGGAAATGTCTGGAGGCATTTGGCTCAAGCAGGTTGGGGAGGGGCTGGAGGGGATTTCCTTTTCTTAAGGAGCCTCTTCCCATGTGTGGGTTTCCTGGTGAGTCTGCCTGGATGTACTTAGAGAAGAGCAGGCTGTGGGCAGGAGCCCTAAGGCTCATGTGGAAGGTCTGAGGGGGGCTGCAGGACCTGCACCTGGCCCTTAGAGCAGAAGGAAGGCCCAAGGAAACTCTGTGACAGCCAGGTGGAGGGGGGCTGTGGTTCCTCAGCACTGGAGCATTGCTTTGCTTGCCTTGCACCCACATCTCCCCTCTGCTTCCACAACATGCTTCCAGTTCTCCTCTACCTTTTATTTGTGCCTCCCATCCTGCCAGCTCCCTTCCCTCACCATCCATCAGGATTGTGATTCATGGAGTCACAGATTGCATTGGGTGGGAAGGGAGCCTCAGAGCTCATCCTGTCCAAGCCCCTGCAGGCAGCAGGGACAGCTCCAGCCAGAGCAGGCTGCCCAGGGACACAGCCAGGCTGACCCTGAATGTCTCCAGGGACAAGGCTTCAATTCCATCCCTGGGCAGCCTGTGCCAGGCTCTCCCCAGCCTCCCTGTGCAGAACTTCCTCCTGATGTCCAACCTGACTCTGCCCTGCTTCACTTTCAAACCACTGCCTCTCGTCCTATCCCCACAGCCCCTTCTGAGCAGTCCCTCCCCAGCCTGCCTGGAGATCCCTTTGCTGGGAGGAGGGGGCTGCAGGGGGCTGCTGATGTGCTCAGCTGAGTCTGGTTCATCTCAGGAGACACAGAAACATAAGGAAATGGAAGTGTCTGCATTATGGAAGGGGAACCAAGTTTTCAGCTTGATCTTGACAGGAGGGTTTAAGTTGAAGTGAGGGGAAGCTGTTTCTGTGAAAGGAGATGAGCTTTGCTGCTGAGAGTGGCTGACTGCCATCTGTGCTGAGAGCTGTCCCAGTGCAAGTGGGAGGGGAGGTGTTCCCCTTGCAGTTGTCACCATGGCTTTGAAGAGTTCACTTCAGTTGAAGCCTGGGAGAGCATGGAAGGTGCAGAACCTCAGAGCTGCCTTCCAGAGTCTGAAGGGATCCTGCAGGAAGGCTGCAGAGAGACTTCTCCTGAGGGGGTCTGGAGCCAGGCCAAGGGGGAATGGTTTGGAGCTGAGGCAGAGCAGGGTTAGATGGAGCTGAGGAAGAAGTTCTTCAGTGTGAGGCTGGGGAGACTCTGGCACAGGCTGCCCAGGGAGGCTGTGGCTGCCTCCTGCCTGGGGGTGTTCAGGGCCAGGCTGGATGAGGCCTTGAGAAGCTGAGTCTAGTTGAGAGCTGTCCTTGGGCATGGCAGGGGGTGGGAGAAGGTGATCGGTGAGGTCCCTTCCAACCTGAGCCATGCTGTGATCTTGTCTGCATGGGAAGCAGCATTTGCAGTGCTGTGGTCCCACAGCTGGTGATGCTGTAGCAGAGCAACCAGCCCTGCCTCTGAAAGCAGTGCAGCACTGCCTGGCTCTGTCTGAGGGCTCTGGCTGCAAGTGGGGACACTGAGGTGCAGTTTGCAGCCAGCTGGGGCTGGCTCAGCAGTTTGATCCAGGATCAGATCACTTTCTTGTGGGAGGCTCCTGCTGGGCACATGCAGGTAACCAAAAGGACCTCCTGCTGTGGAAGAAGGGCTCTGACTCACCTTTGCTTTCCACAGCTGGCACTGAGGTCCCCAAGTGAGACCTGGCCTTGCTTAGTCCCCAGGCAGAGCTGTAGCAGGCTGCCCTCACACAGGGTGGTGGGAGGTGAGCCCTGGGCAGTGCCTGAGACCCTGTACAGGAGGGGAGTGGAAAGCCCCAGCTGTAGAGGGTCTGCTCTTAGCTCCCATGAACATCTCAACCTTCCTGTGGAGGCCCAGCTCTGCCCCCTGCAGAGCAAGCAGCTGTGAGCTCTGAAGCTGAGGTGGGTGCTGTTGTGTCCCTTCTGTGTCAGTGTGAACACAGCTTTGGGGGTTGTGGGGCAGCTTCACACCCCCAGAGATGTTTCTGAGGCTCTGTGCATCTGGCAGGAGTCAAAGCCACAACCACACACACTTGGACACTTCCAGCTCCTGAGACAGAGCAAAGAAGTCAGCTTTGAGCTGAAGCCACTCACCACCAGCTCACATGGGACAGACACCCACCCCAGCTGTAATGTTTGCCTCATCTCCCTGTGCTGGGTGCCTCAGGCTGGAACAGCCCTTCTGGGCATGTCCCCAGCACCATGCTGCCTGTGAGGCAAAGGAGGCAGCTTTGGACCTGCAGCTCAAAGAGCCTGGCAGGTGGCAACACCACCTTCCAAATGGGAAGGTCATGGAGGCTTGACCCTGAGAGTGTCCCCTTGGGGCAGTGCAGGTGGGTGGACTGCTGGGAGGGAGGGAAGGAGGTCTCTGCAGGGGTCAGCATGAGCAGTGCTTCCAGGGGGCTTATGCTGCAGCCACCAGCACTGCAGCACCTCCTGCACCAGGGGCAGCAGGTGGCCATCAGAGGTGAACTCCACAGCTTTTTGGATAGCCATGTGGGAAGGTTGTGAGTCCCCATGGGTGCCTTCCACTGAGCTCTGAAGACCAGAGGTGGAACACTTTGTGGTCACCATGTGGCTTCCAGCCAGCTTAGCCTCCCTCTGCTTTGCTCTCCACCTTTGAAAGGAAAGCTCAGTTAGCTCAGCTGGAGGGGCCAGAGCCTTCAGGCTGAGGTGATTGGGGCTGAGCCTGGAGAGGAGAAAGCCCAAGGAGACCTTAATGTGGCCTTTCAGTACCTGAGGGGAGCCTGCAAGAAAGATGGGGAAGGACTGTGGAGGAGGGGGTGGTGACAGGGCAAGGGGGAATGGTTTCAGATGGAAACAGAGTAGGTTTAGATCAGGTGTTTGTCCTTGTGGGTGACTTCAACCTGCCAGGTATCTGCTGGGAACTCAATTCAGCAGAGAGGAGGCAGTCCAGAAGATTCCTGGAGCAGATGGAGGACTGCTCCCTGCTGCAGCTGTGAAGTGAGCCTAGCAGGGGCAGGCTCTGCTTGAGCTGCTGCTCTCCAGTAGGGAAGGGCTGGGGGGAGAGGTGACCGTGGGAGGCTGCCCAGGGTGCAGTGACCACGAGATAGGGAGGTGTTCAATCTGCAGGGGGATAGGGAGGAGCACCAACAGAACCTTCACCTTGGGCTGCAGGAGGGCAAACTGCAGCCTCTTTAAGAAACTTATTCACAAAGTTCCCTGGGTACCAACCCTCAGGAACCGAGGGGTCCAGGAGGGTTGGAGCTGCTTCAAGCAGGAGCTCCTGAAGGCACAGGAACTGGCAGTGCCCATGTGCCAAAAGGTGAGCCCAGGGGAAGGCTCTGGGCCTGGGTGAGCAAGCAGCTCCTGGAGGACTGAAGGGGAAAAAAGAGTCTGTGTCACCTCTGGAAGGAGGGGAAGGCTTCTCCAGGAAGTTGTTAGATTATGTAGGAATAAAATGAGAGAGGCAAAGGCCCAGCTGGAACTGAAGCTGAGCACCTCTGTGAGAGACAACAAAAAGCATTGTTACAAACACATCAACACTAAAAAGAAGGGCAAGAAGAACCTGCACTCCTTACTGGAGCTGGAGGGGAGCACTGTGACTGAAGACAAGGAAAAGGCTGAGGTCCTGAACACCTTCTTTGCCTCAATGTTTAACAGCAAGGCAGGAGCTCAGCACCAGTGGCCTCCTGAGCTGGGGATGGGGTCGGGGAGCAGTGTGATGCCCCAGAAATCCACGAGGAATTAGCTGGGGACCTGCTGAGCCACTTGGACACTCACAAGTCCATGGGACCGGATGGGATCCACCCTAGGGTGCTGAGAGAGCTGGCAGATGAGCTGCCAAGCCGCTCTCCATCATTTTCCTCCAGCCCTGGCTCACTGGAGAGGTCCCAGGTGACTGAAACTGGCCAAGGTGGTCCCCAGCCACAAGCAGGGTTGGATGGAGGAACCTGGAAACTCCAGGCCTGGAGCCTGACCTCAGTGCCAGGGAAAGTGATGGAGCAGATTATCCTGGGGGCAGTAACTGCACCTGAAGGATGGCCAAGGGCTCAGGCCCAGCCAGCATGGATTTAGGAAGGGCAGGTCCTGACTCTCCAACCTGATCTCCTTCCATGCCCAGGTGACTGCCTGGTGGCTGTGGGGCAGGCTGTGGATGGAGTCTGCCTGGACTGCAGCAAGGCCTTTGCCACCATCCCCCACAGCAGACTGCTGGCCAAGCTGTCAGCCCCTGGCTTGGACAGCAGCTCTCTGAGCTGGGTTAGGAACTGGCTGGAGGCTGAGCCCAGAGAGTGGTGGTGAATGGTGCCACAGCCAGCTGGCAGCCAGGCACCAGTGGTGTGCCCCAGGGAGCAGTGCTGGGCCCCAGCCTCTTCAACATCTTCATTGATGATCTGGATGAGGGCACTGAGTCAGTCAGCAGCAAAGTTGCAGCTGACACCAAGCTGAGAGCAGATGTTGGTCAGTTAGAGGGCAGAAGGGCTCTGCAGAGGGACCTTGCCAGGCTGGGCAGATGGGCAGAGGCCAACAGGATGGCATTCAACAAGTCCAAGTGCCAGGGGCTGCACTTTGGCCACAGCAACCCCAGGCAGAGCTACAGGCTGGGGGCAGAGTGGCTGAGAGCAGCCAGGCAGAGAGGGACCTGGGGGTGCTGGGTGACAGCTGCCTGAACATGAGCCAGCAGTGTGCCCAGGGGCCCAAGAAGGCCAAGGGCATCCTGGCCTGCATCAGGAACAGTGTGGCCAGCAGGAGCAGGGAAGTCCTTGTGCCCTGTGCTCAGCACTGCTTAGGCCACACCTTGAGTCCTGTGTCCAGTTCTGGGCTCCTCAGCTTAAGAAGGACATTGAGAGACTTGAAGGTGTCCAGAGAAGGGCAAGGAGGCTGGGGAGGGGTCTGGGGCACAGCCCTGGGAGGAGAGGCTGAGGGAGCTGGGGTTGCTTAGCCTGCAGAAGAGGAGGCTCAGGGGAGACCTCATTGCTCTCTGCAACTCCCTGCAGGGAGGTTGTAGCCAGGTGGGGGTTGGTCTCTTCTCCCAGGCACCCAGCACCAGAACAAGAGGACACAGTCTCAAGCTGTGCCAGGGGAGGTTTAAACTTGAGGGGAGGAGAAAGTTCTTCCCAGAGAGAGTTGTTAGCCATTGGGATGTGCTGCCCAGGGAGGTGGTGGAGTCCCCATCCCTGGAGGTGTTCAGGAGGGGATTGGATGTGGCACTTGGAGCCATGGTGTGGTCATGAGCTCTGTGGTGCCAGGCTGTACTCGATGCTCTTTGAGGTCTCTTCCAAGCTTGGTGATTCTGTGGTACTGTTAGGAGGAGAGATGAAGCACTGGCACAGGTTGCCCAGGGGCCTGGGCCTGGAAACATGCCAGGTTTGGTTGTCTGGGGCTCTGAGCAGCCTGACCTGGATGTCCCTGCTGCCTGCAGGGGGGTTGGACTGGATGAGCTTTGAAGGTCCCTTCCCCCCCAAGCCATTCTGTGAACTCCCATCCTTGTCAGGAGTGTGCCAGTGCTTGGCATCCTTAGGGTGGTGAGATGGGAGCTCCCTCCCTGCTGGCAGCTTGTTGTGGGGCAGGGAGCTCCTGTGTGAGCTGTGAACACCTTGGGCACCCTTCCCACCGTGGCTGCTCACTGGAGCCTGGGAGAGCTGTGGAGTTCCCTCTGGTCAGATGTGCCCAGGGGCTCTGAACCTCCCTTGCCCGCCAGTCAGCTCTTCATGGGGGCTGGGGGCAGCCCAGTGCCAGAGCTTCCCATTTGCCTGGCACAGATTTAGTCTTCCTGCATACAGCCCAGGTGGGGGGCAGTGGGGCACTGGCCATGGGGCAAGTCAGGTTCAAGCTCAGGCTCACCTGAAGTGCTCTGGGAGCCCACCCTGGCTCCATTGCAGACAAGACTCTCCCCAGGACAAGAATTAGCCTGGCATGGAGGGATTTGGCCCAAGCCTTCTGGAGTGTGCCACCTCTCATGCTTGTGGAGCTCAGAGCAGCCAGGGAAGGGCAGAGCCAGTCTCAGGAGATGGCAGAATCCCTGCTGCTCTCCAAGGCTTCCTGGGCCCTCACCCTTCACCCCCTGCTCTTGCTCTCTCCAGTGCATGAAGCACTGCCCTGATGCCCCTCCACCAGTGACCCCCTCAGCCCATGCCTGCCTGCCCAGGCCCAGAAGCTTGAGCAGCAGAAGTTTCTCTGCTGGGACCCCTGGCATCCCTCCTGCTGGCTTCTGCCCTTCCCTCAGGCACCACAGTGCTGGGCAGCAGAGCCAGGCTGCTCTTGGTCTCCTGTGCCATCACCAGGAGGCCTGTGCCCAGCTAGGGCAGAAGCAGCTGATGAAGGGAACTTCACCTTTGGGCTTGACACTGTGAGGTTCTGAACCTCATGAGGTTCACCAAGACTAAATGCAGGGCCCTGCACCTGGGTTGGAACTGGCACTGCAGGCTGGGGGAGGAGGTGATAGAAAGCAGCTCTGCAGAGAGGGTGCTGGGGGTGGGGAAGGAGCTGGGCAGGAGGCAGCAATGGGCACTGGCAGCACAGAAGGCCAAGGGCAGCCCTTTGGGCTGCCCTTGGCCTTCTGTGCTGCCAGTGCCCATTGCCAGAGGTGGAGAGAGAGGACTGGGCACTGTGTTGCCCAGGGGTGGGGGTGGTTGGGGCTCAAGCCCTGGGAGGTGTTTGGAGTGAGGCTCAGCAGGGCTCTGGGCACCCTGGGCTGGTTGGGGATGTCCCTGCTGAGCTTGGCCAGGGTGGGCTTTGGAGGTCCCTCCCAGCCCTGGTGGCTCTGTGTGTGACTGAGGGCAGGGAGCTCCCCCGGGGTGCCCGGCAGCAGGGGCCAGCTGTGGGCCCCCCCCCAGGCAGCCCCTGCTTCACAGCTGGCTCTGGGCCCCTGCCCTGCCTGTGTGCAGGGCAGGCAGCTCACCACTGGGGGCCAAGCAGGCCTGGCCTCAAGCCAGCCTGAGGCCTCCCCTGAGGAGGAGGAGGAGATGCCCCAGAGCAGGGCATCCCAGGGGCCCTGTGCCAGCTGGCATCTCCCCATCGCTGGAGCAGGAGGGCCAAGGGCATCCTGGCCTGCATCAGGAGCAGTGTGGCCAGCAGGAGCAGGGAGGGCATTCTGCCCCTGGACACTGCACTGCTTAGGCCACACCTCAAGTCCTGTGTCCAGTTCTGGGCCTCTCAGGTTAGGAAGGAGGTTGACTTGCTGGAAGGTGTCCAGAGAAGGGCAACAAAGTTGGTGAGGGGCTTGGAGCACAGCCCTGTGAGGAGAGATTGATGGAGCTGGGGTTGCTTAGCCTGCAGAAGAGGAGACTCAGGGGTGACCTTATTGCTCTCTACAACTACCTGAAGGGAGGTTGTAGTCAGGCAGAGGTTGGTCTCTTCTCCCAGGCAACCAGCACCAGAACAAGAGGACACAGTCTCAGGCTGTGCCAGGGGAGGTTTAGGCTGGAGGTTAGGAGGAAGTTTTACCCAGAGAGAGTGATTGCCCACTGGAATGGGCTGCCTGGGGAGGTGGTGGGGTCACCATCGCTGGGGGTGTTCAGGGCAAGGCTTGACAGGATGCTTGGTGTTGATTGGGTGGTGTTGGATGATAGGTTGGACACGATGATCTCGAAGGTCTCTTCCAACCTGGTTTATTCTATTCTATTCATCTGGGGGCATGGCAGAGGGGCATGGGGTGGCTCCTTCTTGGCACAAGGCATTTAGGTTCCCTCCAAACCCAGGCAGTCTCACTGGAGCCCTGCTTGCACTCTCCTGGGCACTGCTGGGGCCATCCTTTTGCCTGTGACCAGGCTAAGGTGCCAAGGGAGCCCTGTGCTGGATGCTGCCAGCGCTGTGCCATGCCCTGTGCCGCCGCTGCTGCCTCTCCTCTGCTGTCCTCTTCGTTCTCCTTCCTTCTTGTGGCTGCCTTGCTGCTGCCAAGCCTTCAGCTTTGTCCCTGCTGGTGGCTGCTGCCATGCTCAGAGCTGAGCAGCAGTCGAAGGTCAGCCTGGAGCAGCCTGCTGGGAGCAGAGCTGTGGAGTGCAGCCAGCCCTGAGCCTGCTTCACTGCCCCTGTGCCAGCCCTGCCCTCTGTGGGCACCTTCCTGTGCTGGCAGAGGCCTGATGCAGCAGCTGTGCCCAAGGCTGCTCTGCTCAGCCCCCCCTGGTCTCAGCTGGAGGGGGAGCACTGAGGGACTGTGCACTGCAGGAGCTCTGCAAAGGCAGAATGCTGAGCATGGGGCAGGCTCTGAGCTGGGCCCTGGGGAGCAGGGGGCACCTCCAGCCCTGCACCTGCACTCAGGGGTGGTGATGCTCAGCATCAGCCTCCTCTGGAGCTCAGGACAGCAGCTGGGTGAGGCTGCAGCCCTCCCTTCTGGCCTGAGCAGGCACAAGGCAGCAGGGGATCCTGGCACTCCCTAGGGAGCTCTCAGGCATCAGCTGCAGTTCCTCCCTTTGTGCCAGGCTGCACTGAGCTGTGCCCCCTGCTGCCGCAGAGCTGCCAGGAAGGGACCTGCAGGTTCTGCTGCTTGAGTGCTGGGGGCAAGGAGATGACCCCAGGAGTGCCCTGAGCCTGCCCTGAGCCTGCCCTCAGCTGCAGGGGTCCTGGCTCCTGCCCAGGGAGCTCCACTTGCTGGCAGGCCTGAGGGGCAGAGGCCTCAGCTGCTCCATCAGGGCTGGGGAGGGGCAGAAGTGCTCAGCACAAGGCAGTGCCCTGAGGCAGTGCCAGCTGCCCTGAGGCAGTGCCCTGAGGTGGTGCCAGCTGCCCTGAGGCAGTGCCCTGAGGCAGTGCCAGCTGCCCTGTGCCCTGCAGTGTGCTGTGCAGCCTGCCCCTGCCTCAGCTCAGCCTTCAGGGAGCACAAGGGAAGTGTGCAGCAGCCCTGCCTTGGGGTCCCACTGCTGCAGGCTGCCCTGGGCACTGCAGGCTGCCCTGGGCCCTGCTGGGCACTGCAGGGTGCTCTGGGCACTGCTGGGTGCTGCAGGCTGCCCTGGGCACTGCTGCTGGGCACTGCAGGCTGCTCTGGGCCCTGCTGGGCACTGCAGGCTGCTCTGGGCCCTGCTGGGCACTGCAGGCTGCCCTGGGCCCTGCTGGGCACTGCAGGGTGCTCTGGGCACTGCTGGGTGCTGCAGGCTGCCCTGGGCACTGCTGCTGGGCACTGCAGGCTGCTCTGGGCACTGCTGGGCACTGCAGGCTGCTCTGGGCACTGCTGGGCACTGCAGGCTGCCCTGGGCCCTGCTGGGCACTGCAGGCTGCCCTGGGCACTGCTGGGCACTGCAGGCTGCTCTGGGCACTGCTGCTGGGCACTGCAGGCTGCCCTGGGCACTGCTGCTGGGCACTGCAGGCTGCCCTGGGCCCTGCTGCTGGGCACTGCAGGCTGCCCTGGGCCCTGCTGCTGGGCACTGCAGGCTGCCCTGGGCACTGCTGCTGGGCACTGCAGGCTGCCCTGGGCCCTGCTGCTGGGCACTGCAGGCTGCCCTGGGCACTGCTGGGCACTGCAGGCTGCCCTGGGCCCTGCTGCTGGGTGCTGCAGGCTGCTCTGGGCCCTGCTGCTGGGTGCTGCAGGCTGCTCTGGGCCCTGCTGCTGGGCACTGCAGGCTGCCCTGGGCACTGCTGGGCACTGCAGGCTGCTCTGGGCCCTGCTGCTGGGTGCTGCAGGCTGCTCTGGGCCCTGCTGCTGGGTGCTGCAGGCTGCCCTGGGCCCTGCTGGGCACTGCAGGCTGCTCTGGGCCCTGCTGCTGGGTGCTGCAGGCTGCTCTGGGCACTGCTGGGCACTGCAGGCTGCCCTGGGCACTGCTGGGCACTGCAGGCTGCCCTGGGCCCTGCTGGGCACTGCAGGCTGCCCTGGGCACTGCTGGATGCTGCAGGCTGCCCTGGGCCCTGCTGGGCACTGCAGGCTGCTCTGGGCACTGCTGGGCACTGCAGGCTGCCCTGGGCCCTGCTGGGCACTGCAGGCTGCCCTGGGCACTGCTGGATGCTGCAGGCTGCCCTGGGCCCTGCTGGGCACTGCAGGCTGCCCTGGGCCCTGCTGGGCACTGCAGGCTGCTCTGGGCCCTGCTGGGCACTGCAGGCTGCTCTGGGCCCTGCTGCTGGGCACTGCAGGCTGCCCTGGGCCCTGCTGCTGGGCACTGCAGGCTGCCCTGGGCACTGCTGGGCACTGCAGGCTGCCCTGGGCCCTGCTGGGCACTGCAGGCTGCCCTGGGCCCTGCTGCTGGGCGCTGCAGGCTGCCCTGGGCCCTGCTGCTGGGCACTGCAGGCTGCCCTGGGCACTGCTGGGCACTGCAGGCTGCTCTGGGCCCTGCTGCTGGGTGCTGCAGGCTGCCCTGGGCCCTGCTGGGCACTGCAGGCTGCTCTGGGCCCTGCTGCTGGGTGCTGCAGGCTGCTCTGGGCACTGCTGGGCACTGCAGGCTGCCCTGGGCCCTGCTGGGCACTGCAGGCTGCCCTGGGCCCTGCTGGGCACTGCAGGCTGCCCTGGGCACTGCTGGATGCTGCAGGCTGCCCTGGGCCCTGCTGGGCACTGCAGGCTGCTCTGGGCACTGCTGCTGGGTGCTGCAGGCTGCCCTGGGCACTGCTGCTGGGCACTGCAGGCTGCTCTGGGCACTGCTGGGCACTGCAGGCTGCCCTGGGCCCTGCTGGGCACTGCAGGCTGCCCTGGGCACTGCTGGATGCTGCAGGCTGCCCTGGGCCCTGCTGGGCACTGCAGGCTGCCCTGGGCCCTGCTGGGCACTGCAGGCTGCTCTGGGCCCTGCTGGGCACTGCAGGCTGCTCTGGGCCCTGCTGCTGGGCACTGCAGGCTGCCCTGGGCCCTGCTGCTGGGCACTGCAGGCTGCCCTGGGCACTGCTGGGCACTGCAGGCTGCCCTGGGCCCTGCTGGGCACTGCAGGCTGCCCTGGGCCCTGCTGCTGGGCGCTGCAGGCTGCCCTGGGCCCTGCTGCTGGGCACTGCAGGCTGCCCTGGGCACTGCTGGGCACTGCAGGCTGCCCTGGGCCCTGCTGGGCACTGCAGGCTGCTCTGGGCCCTGCTGCTGGGTGCTGCAGGCTGCTCTGGGCCCTGCTGCTGGGTGCTGCAGGCTGCCCTGGGCCCTGCTGGGCCCTGCAGGCTGCTCTGGGCCCTGCTGCTGGGTGCTGCAGGCTGCTCTGGGCCCTGCTGGGCACTGCAGGCTGCCCTGGGCCCTGCTGGGCACTGCAGGCTGCCCTGGGCCCTGCTGGGCACTGCAGGCTGCCCTGGGCACTGCTGGATGCTGCAGGCTGCCCTGGGCCCTGCTGGGCACTGCAGGCTGCTCTGGGCCCTGCTGCTGGGTGCTGCAGGCTGCCCTGGGCCCTGCTGGGCACTGCAGGCTGCTCTGGGCCCTGCTGCTGGGTGCTGCAGGCTGCTCTGGGCACTGCTGGGCACTGCAGGCTGCCCTGGGCCCTGCTGGGCACTGCAGGCTGCCCTGGGCCCTGCTGGGCACTGCAGGCTGCCCTGGGCACTGCTGGATGCTGCAGGCTGCCCTGGGCCCTGCTGGGCACTGCAGGCTGCCCTGGGCCCTGCTGGGCACTGCAGGCTGCTCTGGGCCCTGCTGGGCACTGCAGGCTGCTCTGGGCCCTGCTGCTGGGCACTGCAGGCTGCCCTGGGCCCTGCTGCTGGGCTCTGCAGGCTGCCCTGGGCACTGCTGGGCACTGCAGGCTGCCCTGGGCCCTGCTGGGCACTGCAGGCTGCCCTGGGCACTGCTGGATGCTGCAGGCTGCCCTGGGCCCTGCTGGGCACTGCAGGCTGCTCTGGGCACTGCTGGGCACTGCAGGCTGCCCTGGGCCCTGCTGGGCACTGCAGGCTGCTCTGGGCACTGCTGGGCACTGCAGGCTGCTCTGGGCACTGCTGGGCACTGCAGGCTGCCCTGGGCCCTGCTGGGCACTGCAGGCTGCCCTGGGCCCTGCTGGGCACTGCAGGCTGCCCTGGGCACTGCTGGATGCTGCAGGCTGCCCTGGGCCCTGCTGGGCACTGCAGGCTGCTCTGGGCACTGCTGGGCACTGCAGGCTGCCCTGGGCCCTGCTGGGCACTGCAGGCTGCCCTGGGCCCTGCTGGGCACTGCAGGCTGCCCTGGGCCCTGCTGGGCACTGCAGGCTGCTCTGGGCACTGCTGGGCACTGCAGGCTGCTCTGGGCCCTGCTGGGCACTGCAGGCTGCTCTGGGCCCTGCTGGGCACTGCAGGCTGCCCTGGGCCCTGCTGGGCACTGCAGGCTGCTCTGGGCACTGCTGCTGGGCACTGCAGGCTGCTCTGGGCACTGCTGCTGGGCACTGCAGGCTGCCCTGGGCCCTGCTGCTGGGCACTGCAGGCTGCCCTGGGCCCTGCTGGGCACTGCAGGCTGCCCTGGGCACTGCTGGGCACTGCAGGCTGCCCTGGGCCCTGCTGCTGGCTGTGAGCTCAGTGCTGAGGGAGGCAAAGAGCTGCCCTGCAGCTCTGAGCTGCACTGCTGCCCTCCAGCTCCACTCCAGCTCTTCTGTTGCTGTCCTCTCCAACCACCACCAGACCTCCATGAGAGGTTCACCCTGGGAGCATGACCCTGCTGCCACCCAGCCCCCTTCAGGGGACGGCTTCCCAAAGCTGCCTGAGTGTTGGGGTGCCAGAGGGGTGCCAGAGGGGTGCCAGGGGGGTCCCAGAGGGGGGCCAGAGGGGTGCCAGGGGGGTCCCAGAGGGGTGCCCGAGGGGTGCCAGGGGGGTCCCAGGGGGGTGCCAGAGGGGGGCCTGCTGCATCAGCTGAGGGGCAGAGATCTCCCTGCTGCAGAGGCTGATGGATGTGGGTTTGGGCCAGGTGTGAGCAGCAGGATGGCCCTTGGCTAGGGGAGGGCAGCTCAGGCTTCCAGCCAGCCCCTGCTGCTTGGCTGCTGGCTGGGCAGGGCCTCCTGCAGCACACTGCCAACCAGCACTGCCAACCAGCACTGCCAACCATGGGGATGGGCAGGGTGGGGAGGCTGGGCAAGGGTGGGCAGGATGGGCAAGGGTGGGCAGGGTGGGCAGGATGGGGAGGATGGGCAGGCTGGGCAGGGTGGGGAGGCTGGGCAGGATGGGCAGGATGGGGAGGGTGGGCAGGGTGGGCAGGATGGGCAGGATGGGGAGGATGGGCAGGGTGGGCAGGATGGGGAGGCTGGGCAGGGTGGGCAGGATGGGGAGGATGGGCAGGGTGGGCAGGATGGGGAGGATGGGCAGGCTAGGGAGGCTGGGCAGGGTGGGGAGGCTGGGCAGGATGGGCAGGATGGGGAGGGTGGGCAGGGTGGGCAGGATGGGCAGGATGGGGAGGGTGGGCAGGGTGGGCAGGCTGGGCAGGCTGGGCAGGGTGGGCAGGGTGGGCAGGGTGGGCAGGGTGGGGAGGCTGGGCAGGGTGGGGAGGCTGGGCAGGATGGGCAGGATGGGCAGGCTAGGCAGGCTGGGCAGGGTGGGGAGGCTGGGCAGGGTGGGCAGGGTGGGCAGGGTGGGCAGGCTGCCTGTGTCATGGGTGCTGTGGTGGCAGTGTGGAGGCAGGGTGCAGGAGAGGTGCAGGCAGGGGGGCTGCAGGGGCTGGTTTCACACCTAGCACACTGGCATGGGAGGAGATGGTTTGAAATAGTCCCTCTGCAAATAGCTGCAGTGGAGCTCCCCCCAGCCCATCTGTTGCCTTGCCAGCACTCTGTGGGTCGTGGGGGAGAGGCTCTCTGTGTTTCCAGGACTGGAGAGCAGTGGGTGGGTAGCAGAAAGGGTTCAGCCCTGCCTCCTCCTCCTCCTCTGCAGGCAGTGGGCTCCATGCAGGCAGCACTGCCCAGCTGGCTCACACTGCTCCGGGGACAGGGCACGGAGGCCCACTGGGAGCATAAAGAGGAGGGAGAGTAAGGAAGGAGCCAAAGCTGAGCCCCTGAGGGGTTCCACTGTCCACTTGGAGCTGTGGGAGCAGGACTGAGTCTGCTCATGTCCCCCCTGACAGCAGCTTGGCCTCATGAAGAGCAGCTGAGTGCTCAGAGTGTCTGGGCTCAGATCACTGCTTCCTGAGCCCCTCTCTCGGTTTGCCTTCCTGCTCCCCCAGCAGGATCCTTCCTTCTCTTGTGAGCTGAGTTTTGAGCTGCATCTTGGTGGATTTGCAGCCTTGCCTCAGCTGGTGCTGGGGGAGGGAAGGCCTTGGCACTGTGGGCCTGGCACAAAGCAGAGGCAGGCTCTGGCACTCCCCTCCAGCCAGTGTCCCACGGTCCAGCTCCAGGGGCTGTCTCCTGCTGGGGGCTGGGCTGCAGGGCCTGGGGGTGAAGCAGGAATCAAACCTTTTCCTTTCTGGCTGGAGAACACTTTTCTGGTTTGCATTTGAAGCTGGCATCAGACAGCTCAGCCCAGCATGTGCTGAGCTGGCTGGGGGCTCCTGGGGCAGCTGACCAGCACTGCAGTGGAGCAGGGCTCTCTGCTGGGGCAGTGGCTGCAGTCAGCCTGCCTGGCCCTGCATCTTCCTGGCAGAGCCACAGATGGAGCTTCCTGCTGCCTGCCTCGTCCTTCAGAGCAGTCATTTGGCTTAAAGCTCCATCATGGCAGCAGCCTTCAAGGCAGGGCTGAAGCTGCTTGCTCAGCCAGCCTGGCAGGCTGGAGGTGGCCCAGGGAGCCAGCAGGGAGAGCTGCCAGGGGCAGGCTGGCTGTGGGCTGGGGGAGCACAGCACAAGGCTCTGGTGGGGCTGTGGAGCTTCCCTTCAGAGCCAAATGTTCTGCTCTCCATTCTTTCCCAGGCTCATGATGAAGTCTGCCCTGAGTTTCCCCTGACTTGTGAAGGCTGTGGGAAGAAGATTCCAAGGGAGAAGGTATCCATGGGGCTGTGGTGGATGGGGGTGTCCAGCATCAGAGCAGGGAGGGGGGCAGAGGCTGGGACCAAGTGGGAGTGGAGCTGCTCAGTGGCAGCTCTGGGTGCAGCTGGGGGCTGTGCATGGGGCTCAGGGCCTGGCTCCCCAGCACTTGCAGCTGGAACCAGGGTGGAATTGAAGTGACCTCTGGGGATCACCCAGTCCAAGCCCCCTGCCAGAGCAGGGCACCCAGGACACATCCAGGTGGGTCTGGAAAGTCTCCAGAGGAGACTCCACAACCTCCCTGGGCAGCCTGCTCCAGGCTCCAGCAGCCTCCCAGCAAAGGCTTTGCTCCCCCTTGGCCTGTCACAGGACACCATTGGACAGAGCCTGCCCCCTCCTTGCCCCCCACCCTTCAGCTGCTCAGCTCCCCTCTGGGGCTGCTCTTCCCCAGGCTCAGCAGCCCCAGGGCTCTCAGCCTTTCCTCACAGAGGTGTTCAGTCCCTTCATCATCCTCACAGCCTCTGCTGGGCTCTCTCCAGCAGTTCCCTGTCCCTCTGGAGCTGGGCACTGAGCACAATGCTCCAGCTGTGGCTTCACCAGGGCAGAGCAGAGGGGCAGGAGAGCCTCCCTTGACCTGCTGGCCACACTCTCAGTGTACTCCAGGATGCCCCCAGGGCACTCTGCTGCCCCATGCAGAGCTTGCTGGCCACCAGCTCTCCAAGGTCCTTCTCCAAGGAGCTCACCCCCAGGTCTGTGCTGCTGCTGCAGCTGTTCCTGCCCAGGGGCAGGGCTCTGCCCTTGCTCATTTAGGCTTCCCTTTGCCAGCTCCCCAGCCTGCCCAGCTCTCAGTGCCTGGCAGCACAGCCTGATGGTCTGGCAGCCAGTCCTGAGGCCACTTGCAGAGACCCCACCCTTGGCCTCCCTTACCACAGCAGCTGCCAGATGAGAGGTGGCCACAGTGCAGTGTGCACTGCCTGTGCCATGCTCAGGAGAGCAGTGAGACCTCCTGGCTGGCAGGAGAGAGAAGTGAAGCTTCCCTCAGCTCCCAGTGCTGCCTCTCTGTCACAGAGGCAGGCAGTGCCCAGGCTGCACTAGAGACTTTGGCAGCTGCTGATGAGCAGTGGCTTGGGTGCTCCTGGGGTCCTCTTCAGTTTCTGGGGCATCAGTGAGGTGGGAGGGGAGCTGCTGGGGACATCCAGGGCTGACATTGCCCTTCCTTCCTCTCCAGTTTCGGAGCCACGTGAAGAGCTGCGGCAGCCCCAGGGTGCCCTGCAGGTTCGAGGCAGTCGGCTGTGCTGAGGTGGTAAGGGCTGCCCTGCTGCTCCTGAGGGCTGCACTGCTGCTCCCTCTGCTCCTGAGGGCTGCACTGCTGCTCCCTCTGCTCCTGAGGGCTGACCTGCTGCTCCCTCTGCTCCTGAGGGCTGCACTGCTGCTCCTGAGGGCTGCCCTGCTGCTCCTGAGGGCTGCTCTGCTGCTCCCTCTGCTCCTGAGGGCTGCACTGCTGCTCCTGAGGGCTGCACTGCTGCTCCCTCTGCTCCTGAGGGCTGCACTGCTGCTCCCTCTGCTCCTGAGGGCTGCACTGCTGCTCCCTCTGCTCCTGAGGGCTGCTCTGCTGCTCCCTCTGCTCCTGAGGGCTGCACTGCTGCTCCTGAGGGCTGCACTGCTGCTCCTGAGGGCTGCACTGCTGCTCCCTCTGCTCCTGAGGGCTGCTCTGCTGCTCCTGAGGGCTGCTCTGCTGCTCCCTCTGCTCCTGAGGGCTGCTCTGCTGCTCCTGAGGGCTGCACTGCTGCTCCCTCTGCTCCTGAGGGCTGCTCTGCTGCTCCTGAGGGCTGCTCTGCTGCTCCCTCTGCTCCTGAGGGCTGCTCTGCTGCTCCTGAGGGCTGCTCTGCTGCTCCCTCTGAGGAGATTTTTAACCCTGAGAGTGATAAGACCCTGGGCCAGGCTGCCCAGAGAGGTGGGAGCTGCCCCTTGCCTGGTACCATTGCAGGTCAGGTGGTTTGGGGCTGTGAGCAGCCTGCTGTGGTTGGGGCTGTCCCTGCTGGGTGACCTTTACAGGTCCCTCCCCCCTCCCCGTGGTTGTAGGAAACCTCCTCCCAGAGGGACACCCTGAGTGCCCTGAGGGCCTGGTGCTGCTGCTGTCAGCTGTAAGCACAGGACTGGCCCCAGGCCATCTCTCTCCATGTGGCTCAGCTGTCCCTGCTGCTGTTGGTGACGTTGTTGTGGATCCCCCCTCGGGGTGGGGGCAGCTGAGGCTTTGCCCTTCGCTGTTGCAGCCAGAGACAGAGCCCTTGGAGGAGTGATGGAGAGAGGCAGAGTACAGCAGTGTGGGGGAATGGGAAGCAGCCCTCCTGGCCTGTGGTTTGCAGGGTTCCTGAAGGAGAGCAGAGCAGAGCAGAGCAGAGCCCCTCCCCCCTGCCCCCAGCAGGGTTTGACTCCTGGGGGCTTTCCTCTTCATAACCTGAGGCTGAGGTTCTGCCCCATGAGAGGGACACTGTTCAGTGGGTGGCCTGCTGACTGGGGGCTGTGTTTCTCTTCACTTAGGTGGAAGCTGATAAGCTGCTGGAGCACGAGAGCAAGTGTTTGGCAGAGCACCTTTACATGCTGCTGAGCTTCGTGCTCAGCCTCAAGGCCGGGGCTGCAGACCTGAAGCCGCTCCCGGCCCTTCCCTCCTCGCAAAGCAGCTCCCCCCTGCTGGCAGAGAGCTCCCTGTGCTCAGAGCCGGAGCTCTCCAGGTCCCTGGAGCTCCTGGGCAGGTGTGAGGCTCTGGAGAGGAAGACAATGACCTTTGAGAACATTGTCTGCGTGCTCAACAGGGAGGTGGAGAGAGTGTCCCTGACCGCCGAGGCCTACAGCCGCCAGCACCGCCTGGACCAGGAGAGGATCGAGACCCTCAGCACCAAGGTCTGGCCCAGCAGAGGCTTCCTCGCTGTCCTTCCCACCCTGGCAGCCAGCACAGCCTCCCTGCCTGCAGCTGCAGCTCCACACAGTGCAGGCAGAGCTGAGGTGCCCTGGGGCCTGTGCCAGCCCTCGGTGTTGGCTCAGCAGGGGCTAACCCGCCCCGCACGGCGCCAGGGCTCTGCAGACGCTGAGCCTCTGCAGACGCTGAGCCCTGGCTGCTTGCTGGAGTGTGCCAGGGCGAGACAGAGCCCTCAGCACCCCCCTGCAGCCGTGGGGCTGCCTCCTTTGCACCCCCTCTGCAGGAGGGTGCTCACCGGTGCTGTGCTGCGGCCCTGCGCTGAGGCTGCTCTGGGGCGCGGCGCAGCCGTGCCGGGCACGATGCTGCCGAGCCCTGGCGAGCCCTGCCGCCTGCAGCAGCCTCTGCTCGTCAGCCAGGAGCTGCCCAAGCCGCTGTGAAGCTCTTGACAGAGGCCTCTCGCCCCTCTGGGGCCTGGGCTGGGGGCAGGCTCTGCTTTCTCAGCCCGGTGCCGTTGCAGCGCTGAGCGGGGCTCGGCCCTGCTGGGGTCCCGCGCTGCGGAGCCGCTCCTGGGGGTCCTGCCCCCTGCTGGGGGGAGGTCTCCAGCGGAAGCAGCGAGCTGGGGGCAGGCAGGGGGGCCGCAGGAGGCAGCACCAGCTGCGCCCCCCCTCCGCGCCGGGCAGCTGCGCCGGAGGGGCTGCCCCCCGCAGCCGCCCGCCCTGAGCCGGCGCCGCCTGTGCCGCGCAGGTCCGGCAGCTGGAGAGGAGCATCGGCCTCAAGGACCTGGCCCTGGCCGAGATGGAGGAGAAGCTGCGAGGCCTGGAGGCCTCCACCTACGACGGAGTCTTCATCTGGAAGATCACAGAGTTCGCCAGGAAGCGCCAGGAGGCCATCACAGGTCGCTCTCCTGCCATCTTCTCTCCAGGTGATTGCCAGGCTGCGGGGTCTGGGCCCGGGGGGGCCTCTGCCGCCCTTCCCCCTGCAGCCTGAACCTCTCTGTCTTGGCACTGGGCATGGAGGTGCTGCTGAAGGAGGTGGTCCTTGAGAGCTCTGGATGGCCCTGCTGACCCTTCAGTTAGGGTTAAAGTCCTCAGAGACTATAACCCCAGAGTCCCAATGTGGTGAGGGCTGGAAGGGACCTTGGAGCTCCCCCAGCCCAAGCCCCTGCTCCAGCAGGGCACTCAGGGCAGCCTGCCCAGGAGCACAATGCCCAGGGGGGGTTGGAAGCTGCCCACACAAGGAGACTCCACAGCCACTCTGGGCAGCCTGCTCCTGGCCTCCAGCAGCCTCACACCAAAGAAGTTTCTCCTCCTGCTCAGATGCAACCTCCTGGGTTCCAGTTTGTGTCCTTTGCCCCTTGTGCTGTCCCTGGGCACCACTGAGCAGAGCCTGGCCCCAGCCTCTTGCCCCCCACAGCTCCTTCAGCTCTTGCTGAGCATTGCTCAGCTCCCCTCTGGGGCTGCTCTTCTGCAGGCTCTCAGCCCCAGGGCTCTCAGCCTCTGTTCCTCACAGAGCTGCTCCAGGCCCCTCAGCTGCTTTGGAGCCTCCCCTGGGCTCTCTCCAATATTTCCTTCTGTCTTGAAGTGGGGAGCCCAGAACTGGACCCAGGACTCCAGAGTCAACCCCCTTAGGGCAGAGAGGAGAGGGAGGAGAACCTCCCCTGAGCTGCTGGCCACACTGCTGAATGCTCCCCTGGAGGCCATGGCCCTGGGGGCACATTGGTGACTCCCAGGTCCATCTCCACAGAGCTGCTGCCCAGCAGGTCAGTCTCTCACACCAGCAATGAAGTGGTTAAGGCAGGCAGGACACATCAGAGCCCCAGGAACACATCTTAGTGCCCAAGGCAGCCAGGAGGCAGTGGCTGAACAAAGGGAAGTGCCTGAACACCTGCCTGGGGAAGAGGCCCCGCTGCCCCAGCCCAGTGCTGTTCCCCTCACTGAGGAGGCTCTTGCAGAGAGAGCAGGAGGTGCTGGTCTGGCTGCTCTGCTTCTGAAAGTGCTTCCCAGGCTGCTGGCTGTGAGCTGAAAGCCTTTTCACAACATTCCAGTGCTGCAGGGGGGCTCACCTCACCCAGGCTGGCTGAGGAGGTGAGGTGGTGTCTGCCTGAGCAGGGGCTGCTGAGACCCCCAGCATGCTCAGGAGCTTTGGGAGGGTGCCCAGAGCCCCTTCCTGGTGCTGTGACAAGGCAGAGGGTGGCTGGGCCCCAAGAGAAGTGGATGCTTTAAACCACTTCAGAATCTCTTTCCTGGCTGTAGGCTGCCCAAGGTCCTTTTCCTCTTGAAAAGTGGAAACAAGGATTCTCCTCCTTGAGGGCACCTGAGGTGCTGCTGAGGCTCTGCACATGCAGCCAGCTTCTCCTTTCCAAGGCAGCAGGAGCTGGGGGGAATCCCTTCACTCCCTGCACTTCCTGCTCCCAGGGCCAGGAGAGCTGCTTCAGGGCTTGCCCCCTGCCCCTCTGCACCCTGCTGCAGGGCAGCTGAGCTGAGCATCCCCAGAGGCTGTCTGCAGGGAGGTGCTGAGCAGAGCTGAGCCTTGTCCTCTGGCCATGGTGTCCCAGCAAACTCTGCCCCAGCTGGCTGCTCCTGGGCCCCTCCCTGGGCTGATGCCACCTGGGGTCCTTGCAGAGGGTGGGAGTTGGTTTTGCAGGCTGCAGAATCAGATGGTGAGATAGAAGGATCTGAGTCAGGCCAAGGGAGGGAAAGGGCAGAGGCTGCTCAATGACAGGCTTTGTCTGTCCAGGCATCTGTCTGTCCATGCCCTGGACACATGGCTGCTCCTGGTGTCACTGGTGCCTCCTGCTCCGTCCTGCACGCTGGCAGGGCCCCATCCTGTGCCTGGCAGCAGTGGCAGGGCCCCATCCTGTGCCTGGCAGCAGTGGCAGGGCCCCATCCTGTGCCTGGCAGCAGTGGCAGGGCTCAGGGCTTTTGTGACCTTTCTCCCCAGCACTAAAGGCACTTGGTGTGCCCCCAGCCCTGCTGTGCTCCTGCTTGCTCCCCACAGGCTGCTCATGAAAGTCCTGTGCTGGAGGGACTGCAAGGGGAGGGCTTGGCTGGTGCCAGGGCTGCTGCTGGCAAAGGCAGCACCTGAGGTCTCCAGTTTGCAAGGTCTGGTTCCCTCCAGGAGCAGGTGGTGCCCTGTAGATAGGAGAGCCTGGCTCCTGGTGCTGCTTTGGCTGAGGGGGAAGTGCCCTGGTGAGGATGTGGCTGTCACCCTGGGAAGGGAAGCAGCCAGACCAGGGCTGTTTGGGCTGGGAGGAGAGGCCAAGGCTGCAGGTGGCATGAGAAGGAAGCTGGTGCAGTGCTTTGGATTACACTGGCATGTGAAGGAGAGGAAGTGCTGCCTGGAACCAGTGTGAAAGCAAGGAGGAGGCAGCAGCACTGGCAGTGGTGCTGTGGGGGCTGCAGACCCCTGGGTTCCAAAAGGCAAATCCTGGCAGGAAGGCTTCAGCAGGGGCAGGCACCCAGGCAGGGCAGAGCAGCTGCTGCTGGCTGGCAGAGGCTGGGGGTGACTTGCTGGGCTCTTGCTTTGCTGCCTTGCTCAGGCAGGTGGGCAGCTGCCCACTGCCTCCTCTGGCTGCCCCTGCTGCCCTGCCCAGCTCTGCTGGTGCCCTGTCCAGATGCACACTCACAGGGTTCCAGGAGTGCTGAGGAGTCCCAGATGGGCACTGAGGATGTGCTGCTTGGGTGGCATCTTCTCTGAAAGGCTGCAGGTGAAGAGGAAGGGTCAGAGGGAGTGGGCTGGGGACTGCCAGGAGGCAGTGGGTGACAAAGCCCTGAGCTCTTGCTCCTCACCCTGTGGAGCTGCAGTGTCTCTGCTAGTGCTGGTCTGGCTGTTCAGGAAAGGGCACTGAGTCCTACAGTAGAAGAGCAGCTCCAGGCTCCAGCCCTGTCCCTGAGGCTGCTGAGCCTCCCTGGGCATGAGGCACAGCTCTGTGCCACTGGCAGTGGGCCGTGTGCCATGGGTCCCCTTCTGAGACCTGTTCCCATGGCCCTGCACAGCTCTGCTCACTTCATGGTCCCAGAGCAAGGGAGCTCGAGGTGCCAGAGCCTGTGCCCAGCTGTGCAGGGTGGTTGGGGTCCCAATGGTAGAGTGCAGCTCACCTGCCTCAGCCTTGTGCCCGTGGTGCCAGCAGGTGCCCTGCCCTGCGACACAGAGCTCTGCATCTGGCACATAGCAGCTGCCTGGTGGCTTTCCAGAGCACCTCTGCTGCAGGGCTTTCAAGGCCCAGGTCTGAGTGGCAGCTGCTGGTGCCAGCCCTGCTGTGCCTGCTGCTGACCTGTGCTGCTCTCCTGACAGCCTTCTACACCAGCAAGTATGGCTACAAGCTGTGCCTGCTGCTGACCTGTGCTGCTCTCCTGACAGCCTTCTACACCAGCAAGTATGGCTACAAGCTGTGCCTGCGGGTGTACCTGAACGGGGACGGCACGGGGCGCGGCACGCACCTCTCCCTCTTCTTCGTGGTGATGAAGGGCCCCAACGACGCCCTGCTGCGCTGGCCCTTCAACCAGAAGGTAGGCTGGGGACAGCCCTGGGCCGGGCCTGTGCCTCTGGGGCCCGCCCCCGAGCTTCCAGCTGCCCTGCCGTGGCCTCCCTAGGAGCGGCAGGGGGAAGGGCTCCGCTGCCTCGGCGCCCCTGGGCAGGGCAAGGGCAGGGGCAGTGCCTCTGGGGCTGAGCAGAGCTGCTGCGTGCTCGGGGTGCAGCTGCTGCTCGCCGGAAGCCCTGGCTGCTGCTCCTGCAGGCTCTGGCTGAGGGGAGCTGATGCAGGGCAGAGTGCCGCCCGCCCGGTGCGCTGCTGCGGGGAGCGCTGGGCGGCTGCGGGCTGGCGGGCAGGGGCTGGCGGGCAGGGGCTGGCGGTGCCCGGGCGGGGTGTGGGAAGGTCTCTGCGGTGCCCCTGGGTGCAGCCCTGCGCCGCGGTGCCCAGCGCTGCCGTGCGAGCGGGCCGCGGGGCTGCCCTTCGCTCGGGCTCTGCGCTGCCCTCCCTCCGCCGCTGCCCTCCCTCCGCCGCTGCCCTCCCTCCCTCCGCTGCCCTCCCTCCGCCGCTGCCCTCCCTCCCTCCGCTGCCCTCCCTCCCGCCGCTGCCCTCCCTCCCGCCGCTGCCCTCCCTCCCTCCGCCGCTGCCCTCCCTCCCTCCGCCGCTGCCCTCCCTCCGCTGCCCTCCCTCCGCCGCTGCCCTCCCTCCCTCCGCCGCTGCCCTCCCTCCGCTGCCCTCCCTCCGCCGCTGCCCTCCCTCCGCCGCTGCCCTCCCTGCCGCCGCTGCCCTCCCTCCGCCGCTGCCCTCCCTCCCTCCGCTGCCCTCCCTCCCTCCGCTGCCCTCCCCCGCTGCTCTCCCTCCCTCCGCTGCCCTCCCTCTGCCGCTGCCCTGCCGCTGCTGCCCTCCCCCCCGCCACTGCCCTCCCTCCGCTGCCCTCCCTCCCTCCGCTGCCCTCCCTCCCTCCCTCCGCTGCCCTCCCTCCCTCCGCTGCCCTCCCTCCGCCGCTGCCCTCCCTCCCTCCGCTGCCCTCCCCCCCGCCGCTGCCCTCCCTCCGCCGCTGCCCTCCCTCCGCTGCCCTCCCTCCGCCGCCCTCCCTCCGCCGCTGCCCTCCGGCCGCTGCCCCGCAGGTGACGCTGATGCTGCTGGACCAGAACAACCGGGAGCACATCATCGACGCCTTCCGCCCCGACGTCAGCTCCTCCTCCTTCCAGCGTCCTGTGACCGAGATGAACATCGCCAGCGGCTGCCCCCTCTTCTGCCCGGTGTCCCTGATGGAGGCCAAGAGCTCCTACGTGCGGGACGATGCCATCTTCATCAAAGCCATCGTGGACCTCACAGGCCTCTAACCCTCCTCGCCTCCTGGAGCAGTGAATGCAGAGCCGGCCCCCCGCGGGGCCTCCCCCTCTGGTGCTGCCCTCCAGGCAGGCCCCGGAGCCGGGAGGGGGCAGAAAGGAAGGGGAAAAGCATTCCCGGGGAGGGACCTTCAGTCGGAGTGGAGAGGAGGTGTCTGGGGGGAGCCCTCTGCCCTGGGGCCAGAGAGACCTCCCCTGAGGAGAGGCTTGGGTGGACGTTTGCAATCTGCAGGGCCTTGGGTGTCTGAACTGCTGTGGGCTCCCAGAGCAAGGCAGCACAGCCCTGGCTGCAGCCTGGGCACAGCCACAGGGCTCTGTGGCAAAGCCAGGCCTGCCTGGCACGACCCAGGTGGGTGTCTGGCTCAGCCATCTGGGAGCTCCCTCGCAGATCTCCAGGTTCCTGGAAGTTCTGAGTGCTGCCTGCTCCAAGAGGGAAGGGAGTGTGGCAGACTGGGTGCCAGCCAGGTGAGAGAGGTGGGACTGGTTGGCTTGGCTGCTGTGTCCATGCCATCAGGGTCTGCAGAGAGGGATGCTGAGCCAGGCTGTGTGCCCTGTGGGCAGTGGTACCCCCAGTCTGCCCCTCAGTGTGGGTTTGATGGGGTTGGTGCTGTGAGCGCAGGACAGGGCAGGCAGTGCCTGCCTGGCAGTGAGTGTGGGGCAGCAGTGGAGATGCCCATGGTGAAAGAGAAGTGAACCCCCCTTGGGGTCACCTGGCCCTCCAGCAGAGGAGGGAGATGAGGGCTGGGTGCAGGAGGGCAGCACCCTGACCCTGAGAGCCCCAGGTGGGGTTTTAGCCAGAGCTGCCATTCTCTGCCTGCCAGGGCAGGGTGGGGGTGGCAGCACTGGGAGCTCTCCTTGCTCCTGAGCTGGCATTCAGCCCCATTCTGGGGCACTGGCAGCGTGGCAGGCACTCCAGCACTACCAGGCCCCTCAACTGCCACCCACATATGGCTGCAGCCCCCACCCCTCTGTGTGGGCACACTGATGCCCACAGCTGTGGCGCTGATCTGGCTGCCCTGGCGGCTGCTGGCCAGCCCCTGCCCTGCCCCAGGGCCTGCTGTGCCCCCCAGCAGCAGCTGGCACTGGGAGCAGTGAGCCTGCTGGTTCCTGGCACTTGCTCAGCCCCTGCCTGGGCCTGCAGCTGCCTGGGCTGGCAAAGTCCCCTGGCTGTGAAGAGGACACCGCAAGGCCCAGCTGCTGCCTCTGGAGCTGCTTTGTTGTGGCCAGAGGAGCTGGGTGGGCAGCTGGCCAGGCTGGAGGCTTTGCTGCCTTCTCTCCCAGTGCCCCCCACAGCCACCTCTGCATCTGAGCACACCCCAGGAGCTGGCTGCTGGCCCCAGCCTGCTGCCCAGGACCCTGCTCAGCTCCCCCAGCAGCGAGGCAGGAGGGTGCTCACCCTGTGGGTCACTGCTGGCAGGCCCAGGAGATGGAAGGCTGCGGTGGAGGAAGGCCCCAGAGCCCCTCTCTGCCAGCAGCAACCTGCCTGGCACCCAGCCCCAGCCTGGCAGCTTCAGAGCCTCTCCAGCGCAGGGTCTGCTCTCATCCCTGCTGCAGCACAGCCCAGCAGGGCCCAGCTGCTGTCACTGGGGACAAGCAGAGCCCAGCTGCTCTCACTGGGGACAAGCAGGGCCCAGCTGCTCTCACTGGGGACAAGCAGAGCCCCAGCTGCTCTCACTGGGGACAAGCAGAGCCCCAGCTGCTGTCACTGGGGACAAGCAGAGCCCAGCTGCTGTCACTGGGGACAAGCAGGCCCCAGCTGCTGTCACTGGGGACAAGCAGAGCCCAGCTGCTCTCACTGGGGACAAGCAGAGCCCCAGCTGCTGTCACTGGGGACAAGCAGAGCCCCAGCTGCTCTCACTGGGGACAAGCAGAGCCCCAGCTGCTGTCACTGGGGACAAGCAGAGCCCAGCTGCTGTCACTGGGGACAAGCAGGCCCCAGCTGCTGTCACTGGGGACAAGCAGAGCCCCAGCTGCTCTCACTGGGGACAAGCAGAGCCCCAGCTGCTGTCACTGGGGACAAGCAGGCCCCAGCTGCTGTCACTGGGGACAAGCAGAGCCCCAGCTGCTGTCACTGGGGACAAGCAGAGCCCAGCTGCTGTCACTGGGGACAAGCAGAGCCCAGCTGCTGTCACTGGGGACAAGCAGAGCCCAGCTGCTGTCACTGGGGACAAGCAGAGCCCCAGCTGCTGTCACTGGGGACAAGCAGGCCCCAGCTGCTGTCACTGGGGACAAGCAGAGCCCCAGCTGCTCTCACTGGGGACAAGCAGAGCCCCAGCTGCTCTCACTGGGGACAAGCAGAGCCCCAGCTGCTCTCACTGGGGACAAGCAGAGCCCAGCTGCTGTCACTGGGGACAAGCAGAGCCCCAGCTGCTCTCACTGGGGACAAGCAGAGCCCCAGCTGCTGTCACTGGGGACAAGCAGAGCCCCAGCTGCTGTCACTGGGGACAAGCAGGCCCCAGCTGCTGTCACTGGGGACAAGCAGGCCCCAGCTGCTCTCACTGGGGACAAGCAGGGTCCCAGCTGCTCTCACTGGGGACAAGCAGAGCCCCAGCTGCTGTCACTGGGGACAAGCAGAGCCCCAGCTGCTCTTACTGGGGACAAGCAGAGCCCCAGCTGCTGTCACTGGGGACAAGCAGGGCCCCAGCTGCTCTCACTGGGGACAAGCAGGGCCCCAGCTGCTCTCACTGGGGACAAGCAGGGCCCCAGCTGCTCTCACTGGGGACAAGCAGAGCCCCAGCTGCTGTCACTGGGGACAAGCAGAGCCCCAGCTGCTGTCACTGGGGACAAGCAGAGCCCCAGCTGCTGTCACTGGGGACAAGCAGAGCCCAGCTGCTCTCACTGGGGACAAGCAGAGCCCCAGCTGCTGTCACTGGGGACAAGCAGGGCCCCAGCTGCTGTCACTGGGGACAAGCAGAGCCCCAGCTGCTCTCACTGGGGACAAGCAGGGCCCCAGCTGCTGTCACTGGGGACAAGCAGGGCCCCAGCTGCTGTCACTGGGGACAAGCAGAGCCCCAGCTGCTGTCACTGGGGACAAGCAGGGCCCCAGCTGCTGTCACTGGGGACAAGCAGAGCCCAGCTGCTCTCACTGGGGACAAGCAGGGCCCCAGCTGCTCTCACTGGGGACAAGCAGAGCCCAGCTGCTGTCACTGGGGACAAGCAGGGCCCCAGCTGCTCTCACTGGGGACAAGCAGGGCCCCAGCTGCTGTCACTGGGGACAAGCAGAGCCCCAGCTGCTGTCACTGGCTGGCCCCACGCTGCCTGGGGAGCTCAGGGGGTGCAGCCCAGGGGGTGCAGCCCAGGGGGTGCCTGGTGTCCCTGTCCAAGCTGCTGTGAATCCCAGCTGCACCCAAGGGTGCTGTGCTGGCCGGGGGGGGAGGCTCTCCCTGCCTGTGGGTAGGTGCTGGGATGACCTCTGAAGCCTTGGCTGTGTGCAGGGCCATGGCTGGGAGCAGGCTCTGCTGGGCTGGGGGCACAGGGGGCTGGGCCAGCACAGCTGGGGGGGCTAGGGGGCTGGTCAGGGGGGCTGGGAAGGCTGCATGGCTGCTGTGGCTGCCAGGGCTGGGCCAGGCACAGTGTCCTTGTGAGGGCACTGTGCCCCTGGAGCTGCCCTCACTGCAGCATGGGGCTGAGCACTGCCTGCACCCTGCCCCCACTGGGCCCTCAGCTCTTCTCAGAGGTGTGAGAGGGGCACCAGGACCCTTCCCTTGTGCCTCCCAGCCTGCCCCCAGGGGTGGCACACGCCCAGCGGTGCCACTCTCACCCTGTTGCCTTACAAGTTGAAAAGCCATCCTGGCACCTCCTGAGCCCTTCTCCCACCTAGTGCCAGGCCCAAGGGAGGCTCCCAGCCCTGCAGAGGCCTGGAAGGGCCTGGAGAGGGGCAGGACATCATCTGTGCTCCTTCAGCTGCTGGGAGCTGTACCAAGTGAGCTTGGGCTGAGCTGCTGGGAGTGGCTTTGCTGCTGGGGTGCTGGACACCCTCTGCCTGCAGCAGGGCCAGGGGGTCCTGCCAGAGGTGCCCACAGCAATAGGGGCTGGGCCAGGGGGGCTGGGGCTGTCTCGGGGGGTGGGTGCTGGTCCTCATGCCCCAGCGGGTGCCGAGTCCAGGCTGTGAGCAAAGAGCAGGTGCAGCCCTTGCAGCAGGGCTGTGTGCTGCAGCAGGGCTGTGTGCTGCAGCAGGGCTGTGTGCTGCAGCAGGGCTGTGTGCTGCAGCAGGGCTGTGTGCTGCAGCAGGGCTGTGTGCTGCAGCAGGTGGAGCTTGCAGTGATGTTCCCTGTCCCTCGCTGTGTGGCTGAGCAGCAGCTCTGGTGCTGGCACCACTGCCTGGGCCTTTGTCACTGTAGCAGCTGTGGGTGTGCTGCAGGCAGGGGCTGGTGCCCTGAGCACAGTTGTGCCAGCCTGGCACAGGGACACTTGGCACAGGCCACTGCTGCATTTTTTGGTGTGTTTTTCACTTTTTCCCCCTTTTGAGCACAGCTCTCAGCCCCAGCTCAGCCTGGCACTGGGCAGTTGTTTGTCCCTTGGGGATGGTCACAGCCACCAATAAAAGCTGTTGGAAGAGCGGCGCCGGTGCCAGTCCCTGGGCACAGCTTCCAGCTCTGCAGGGGCATTCCCCAGCTGCAGCACTGCAGCTCCCCAAGGAGGGCTGCAGGGTAGGGAGGGGGCTCCTGGAGAGCACCCAGCCCAGCAGCTGGAGCTTCAACATCCGGGGTGAAGAGCTGTGCTGCGGGCAGGCACAGCAGGGCTCAGCCCAGCTTCGGCAGCAGAGCCACTGCAGAGGCAAATCCAGGCCCTGCCCCTGCTCTGCCTGGGGGCTGGGTTTAGCTGTCCAGGAGCCAGGTCCCTGTGCTGCTCCCACTCAGCCTGCAAGACTGTCCTACCCCTCCAGAGCTGCAGCACTGCAGGGACTGAACTGCTGCTGTGGAGCCAGCAGCACAGCTGCCTCGAGGGAGCAGCCAGCTGCATGCTGCACCAGGGAAGGTGGCAGGTGGCCTCCAGGGGACATTGGCATTGCAGCCCCTGCTGCAGCACAGGACTCCCTGCCAGGGGCACAGAGCTGGCTGCAGAGCTTGCTCCCCACTCAGCTGGTCAGAGGTTGGTGCTTGGGAGAGCAGGAGCCAAGGATGCTCCAGCCCTGGAGCCTGCAGCACTCAGCCTTGGCTGGAAGAGCACTGCTGGGGCTGCCCCATCCCTGAGGGAGAGATTTGGGCAAGGCTCTGCCTGGAGCAGGAGTGGGTTGGGTGCTTCTGCAGTGCCCTAGCAGCTGCAGGCTCAGCCCTGTGCCACCACTGCTGGCCTCAGTCCTGCACTCAGGAACAAGCTGGCCTTGCAGAGATGCCTCAGCAGAACGTTTATTCAATGCCATGGTGAAGAGCAAAACTCAGTACAAACATCAACCCTCAGTGCCTTGCTCACTGCTACCCCGAGCCAAGGGAGAGGAGGCTCCACCATCCTGGGGAGGGAGGCCAAGGCTGCTCTGTGTGACTGGGCAGCGCTGGATGTGGCTCCTGTGCACACACGAAGCTTCCCCTTGCTTCTGGAAGTCCTCTGATAAAAAACCTGAGTGCAGGGGTCTGGGGTGGGGCCATGGGCACCGCTGGGGCAGGGCAGGAGGGTTAAAGCCTCGGTGCACAGCCAGTGCCTGCTGCCTCCCTCAGGTCTATTTGCAGCCCCAGGCCGGGAGTGGCACAGGCAGCTGCCTGCCCTGCTCACAGGGCCTCCCCCCGCCCCCACCTGGCTCCTTTCCAGACACAGCCCAGAGCTCAGCTCCCAGGAACGGCTCCAGCAGCTGCTGGGTCCCTGCTGGCCACAGCCATCCAGGCCAAGCCCAGGAGCTCAGTTTCAGACTCAGTGGGAACCAGCTGCAGGGGGGGATGGCTCCAGGGCAGAGCAAATGCCACAGACGTCATCATCACTTCCAGGGAGCCAGCTCCACCCTCGGGGGGCCCTGGGAGGGAGTCCCCAGGTCACCCAACCCAGGGCAAGGCCCCAGCTGGAAGCTGCCAGGGTGGGGACAGCACTCAGCCAGGCACCTGGGTGAGAACTCCTGCAGCCACCCCGGGGATGCCTGCACATAGCCCTGGGGAACACACCAGGAGAGCCTAAAGTGCCACAACTGGAGCAGCATGGGAGAGGTGACCTCGGGCCCCAGCAGCCATGCTCAGCGCTGCCCCTGGGGAGCAGCAGCAGATCCCCTCCAATAAATAGGTGCCTAGGCCACAGCTTATTGAAGTGCTGCCCAACAGAGGGACACAGCAAAGCCACCACCACCTCCCCACCCTCCCCTCTGGCGGCACCAACACACCACGGAAGGCATCGACGGGCCCCGGCTGTGTCCCTGAGGGCTACATGAGGCCAGCCAGACCCCCAGCCCTGCCCGGGTGCTGCCTCCCTGCTGCCCACTCCCTGCCCTTCGGGGCAGAGACACCTGGTGGGAGGAGGCGCTCGGCAGCGCCCAGCAGCTGGAGAGTCGCCTGGGGAGGTTTGGGGCAAACAAACAGGAATAAAACCACCGTTAAAAGAGTCCTGCAGCGAGGCCTCGCAGCGCTGCGGCGCCCAGCTGGGGCTCTGCGGTGCCCGGCTGGGGCTCTGCGGCGCCCGGCTGGGGCTCTGCGGCGCCCGGCTGGGGCACTGCGGCCCCCGGCTGGGGCACTGCGGCGCCCGGCTGGGGCTCTACGGCGCCCGGCTGGGGTGCTGCGGCCCCCGGCTGGGGCTCTGCGGCGCCCGGCTGGGGCTCTACGGCGCCCGGCTGGGGCACTGCGGCGCCCGGCTGGGGCACTGCGGCCCCCGGCTGGGGCTCTGCGGCGCCAGGCTGGGGCGCTGCGGCCGGCAGCTCCCAGCGAGGGCAGCGCAGCCCTGATGCCAGGGACGTGCCCGGGGACCAAAGCTCGCCCAGAGAGCTGTGCCCAAGCAGCAGCGTCGGTGAGAAGCTGTGGGAGCCCAGGCTGCAGCGAGCAGCTCGGGCTGCTGCCCGCCAGGCCCCGGCCCGGCGCGGGGTGCTCCTGTCCCAGCCGAGGCAGAGGCTCCCGGCGGGGAGCGGCTCCGTGCCCGGGGGCCCTCCCGGCCCGGCAGCTGGGATCTGTGTGCCCAGAGCTCGTCTCTGTGGCGCGGGGCTCCGGGCTCTGCGAGCTCCGGAGGAGGTGGCTGCAGTGAGGAAGCTGCAGGAGCAGTGTGCTTGGGTTCAGCTTTTCTGGTTCATGAGCCAGGAGAGGAGCAGCTGGCGGGGCCGGGGCCGCCTGGCCTGCCGGCCGCGCAGGGCGCGCGGGGAGCGCCACACCTTGATGGTGGAGTCGTCGCTGGCGGTCAGCAGCAGCTCCTGCTCCACCGGGCTGAAGGCCACCGAGTTGACCACGTTGTCGTGCTGCAGCTTGGCCAGGCAGATGTTGTAGTGCCGGTCCCAGATGTAGCCATGGCGGTCCTCGGCCCCGCTGCGGGCACCACACGCCAGTCAGGCTCTCCGCAGCAGCCCCCAGAACCTGCTGCCCCCAACCCTCCTCCTCCTGCTCCGACGGGGGCAGAGGCTGCCCCCCGAGCCTCAATGCCCATGAGCTTCAACCTGAGGAAGCAGACTTGAGCTGCCTAAAAGGCTGAGAGCCCTGGGGCTGAGAGCCTGCAGCAGAGCAGCCCCAGAGGGCAGCTGAGCAGTGCTCAGCAAGAGCTAAAGGAGCTGTGGGGGGCAAGAGGCTGGGGCCAGGCTCTGCTCAGCAGTGCCTAGTGGCAGGGCAAGCGTTGGAAGAGGTGGAGGCTCCACCTGAGCAGGAGGGGAAACTCCTTTGGTGTGAGGCTGCTGGAGGCCTGGAGCAGGCTGCCCAGAGAGGCTGTGGGGAGCTTCCAAACCCGCCTGGGCACTGTGCTCCTGGGCAGGCTGCCCTGGGTGCCCTGCTGGAGCAGGGGCTTGGATTAGACATTCTCTGGAGGTCCCTTCTGACCCTCCCCACGCAGACATTCAGCTCCCTCTGGGATCCAGAGCCCCTTCGGACTGCCCCAAAGCGCCTGCTGGCTGCAGCCCCCAAGGAGATCGCTGCCCCCTGCCGCCTCCGTCCGCCGCCGCCGCCGGACCAGAGCAGACGGCACCCCCGCCTCGGGCCCTCTGCTCTTCACCCCCCTCGGCTGCCAGCACAGCGGCCAGGCCCCGGGGCCACGCACCTGGCCACGAAGTCCCTGCTGACGTCGAGGAAGATGAAGAAGCACTCCTCGTTGGGGGTGTAGGCGCGGTGCGCCCGCAGCGCGCGCTTCACCTCCTTCATGCTCTTCAGGTCGAAGACGTGGAGGTCGATCTCCTCGGCGATGGGCGGCGGCTGCATGGGGTCCGAGATGACGCAGTCGCGGGGCCAGGCGCGGCTGTTCACGTACAGGTACCTGGGCGGAGCCGGCGCTCACTGCGGGGCACGGCGCCGCCCTGCCCCGCCCGCCGCCCCGCCCGCCCTGCCCCGCACCCCGCCCGCCCTGCCCCGCACCCCGCCCGCCCTGCCCCCTGCCCAGCCCCGCGCCCCGCCCGCCACCCCGCCCTGCCCCACGCCCCACCCGCCGCCCTGCCCCACACCCTGCCCCTCGCCCAGCCTGCAGCACAGGCTGTGCCTCAGGGGCGCCCTGCTGAAGGCTTCTTGCCCCTTAGAGACCAGAGGGCCACCACAGGGGGGCAGGTGGCCCCCAGGGGCTAGGGGAAGCCTCTGGAACCCCTTTGAAGCCGAGTCTAGGGGGGTGGTGTGTGGCCAGCACCTTGGAGGGGCGATTCTGCTCCTCTGCTTTGCTATGCTGGGCCCACCCTGCCATGCTGGGGCCAGCTCTGGAGTCCTCAGCGCAGCAGAGAGCTGCTGGAGCAGGGCCAGAGGAGGCCACAGCCATGCTGGAAGCCCTCTGCTCTGAGGCCAGGTTGAGAGTTGAGGCTGTTCAGCCTGGAGATGAAAAGGCTCCAGGGAGACATTCTGGTGGCCTGCCCGTGCCTGAAGGGGGCTACAGGGCAGATGGGAAGGGGCTCTTAACCAGGGAGTGTAGTGGTAGGACAAAGGGCAAAGATCTTCCAGCTGGAAGAGGGGAGATTCAGATTGGACATAAAGATGAAGTTGTTTACAGTGAGGCTGGTGAGACACTGGCACAGGCTGCCCAGGGAGGCTGCAGCTGCCACATCCCTGGAAGTGTTCAAGGCCAGGCTGGATGAGGCTCTGAACAACCTGGGCTGGTGAGAGGTGTCCCTGCCCCTGGCAGGGGGTGGAACTGGGTGACCTTTAAGGTCCCTGTCACTGCAAACCATTCTCTGTCTGATCTGCCTCAAGAGCAGGACCCACTGTGTGGGCAGCTCCTCTGCCCCATCCCCCAGCTGGGCTCAGCAGCACAGCAGGGAGCTCAGCACTAGAACACAAAGAGGCTGTGAAGGAGCAGAGCCCCATGCAGACCCCTGCCCCACTCCAGAGCCCCAGCAGGCTGACCTGTGGTCGGGGGACAGCCCCATGCCGATGATGTGCCCGTGGACGTCGATGACGTGATCCAGGGAGTCGAAGAACTCGTCGGAGCGCCGCTCCTCCCCCAGCACCGGCCCCGCCGTCGTCATCTGGTGGGGCAGGATCCTTTTAATCCCTTGGGGACAGAAAGCACAATCAGCTGGCTCTGCAGCCTGCCAGTGGGGCTGGTGGCAGCCCCAGGCTCCAGGGGGCTTCCCTTAGTGCTGCTGAGGAAGCAGAACTGGCTCACCCACAGCCGGGGCCTGGGCTGCTGTCCCTGCCAGGCTCCTCCAGGCTCTCAGGTGGTGCTTTTGGCCAGGACGCTGCCCACAAGTGACACAGTGGCACAGCAACCCCAGCCAGGAAGCTGCCCAGTGCCCAGCTGCCAGCCTGGCACAGCCACGCCTCAGCCCACCCCACACGGCAGCACCAAGCAGCTGCACCGGGCCAGGGGCTGCAGGAAGGGTCTCCTGGGGCTGGGCCCACCTGCAGCAGTACCCAGCCAGGGAGAGGCACTGGCTGTGGCTGGACCTTCCCCTGACACATGTAGCCTGGGTCAGTCCCAGACTGGCCTCAAGTGCTTTACACCCTCTCAGGTTCCTGAGGGACACACAGGCTACAGGTCAGGCCCTGTCCCCTTCTGGCTCCAGACAGAGGTCTCAGACACAAACCATCCACAGCAGCTTCCTGGAGGGCTCCTGTGAGCCTCAGCAGCTCTCAGGCACATAAGGGCTTAACCCTCAGCAGGTCCAAGAGCAGCTGGAAGATGGCACATCTCCTCAGCCCTGTGGGGAAACCACTGCTGGGTGCCTGATTTCAGCCCTCTCCCACAGCAAGGGCACCACCTGCACCTCAGCTCCAGGGCCCTGCACAGCCTCTGAGCCTGGGCAGCCCAGGACCTTTGCTCCTCCACCCAGCTGTCTCATCCCTGCAGTGCTGGGCTCTCATCACACACAAAGCTGCCTCTGCCCATGGCTCAAGCCTGCCAGCAGTGCCAGCAGTGCCAGCAGTGCCAGCTCAGAGGAAGCTCCTGCAGAAGCAGTGAGGCAGAACTGGTGCCCAGCAGCCTGCTGAGGGTGAGCACACAGCCAGCAGCCCCCCAGGGGCAGGCAGCAGAGGCCCCAGGGGCAGTGTGACACAAAGCAGTGAGCAAACACAACCCTGTGCAGTGACTCAGGGCTGGGAGAGCCAAGCCAGGGCTGCTCCCTCCCAGCAGCTCAGCCTGTGCTGCTGGCCAGGGGCCAGGGAGTGCCTGGAGCTCAAAGGCACCAAAGCCCAGGGAGCAGCCCCTGCCCCATGCCCTGCCTTCACCTGCTGCCCACCCCAGCCCATGAGGCAGCACCAGCACAGCCTGGCAGAGCAGATGGAGCTGCTGGCAGGGCTGAGTGGGCACAGGACCTGCCACCCACTGCAGGCTGCAGTCTGTCTGCACACCCAGCTGTGCATGGGGGCATGGAGCAGAGCTGCACTCAGTCCTGGTGGGCTCCTGGGTGAGCACAGCTCTGGAAGCTGCCTTTCCCCCCTTTACTGGGCTGCACCAGGAGGGTCAGAAGAATCTGCAGCAGCACAAGAAGGCTGTAGCTGTGCAAGCAGCAAAAGCAACTGGCCCTGCCTGGCAGCAGCTCTTCTGCCCTCCCCAGAGGGTGACCACACAGGGTGCAGTGGGCACATGGGTAGCAGGGCTCCATCTGCCAGGGCTGAGGGACACTGGGCAAGCAAGGTGCACATCAACTCCAAGCTGCCCAAACCAGCCCTGCTCTCATGCCCTCTGCACCCCTACAGGAGAGGATGCCTGAGGCCCTTCACACAGCTCTGTCAGGGCAACCCCCACCCTTCACACCCACCCACTGGTGCCCAGCTCACAGCTGATGTCCTTAACTCAGAAGTCCCTTCTCGATCTTCTGCTCAGACCTCACCAGGACTTTTGTCTGGCCACAGGTCAGGCCTGGGAGCAGCAAAACAACTCTCAGGCAAGTGCTTGTGGGGTGGAACCCCCTCGGGTGAGCTTGCACCTCAGCAGCCTCAGCAGAACTGCAACTGGCTCAGCACAAACAGGCAGCAGAGGCGCTGCAGACCCCGCCCGGAGCCGAGCCGCAGCACAGCCCCGGGGCAGCGCGCCGGGCTCAGCCCCCAGCTCACCGATCTGGTGCGGGGAGTAGGTGAGGCATCCCGTGGTGAAGATCAGGTACTTGGCCTTGCTGCCGGCGGGCAGCAGGTGGGGCTCCGGGGCCTTGGTTCTGCTGCGCACGAACAGCTCGGCCACCTTGCTCTCCAGCTCCGCCTCGGTCAGGGCCGGCCGCACGCCCTCCAGGAGGTCATCAAAGAGCCGCTGCAGCCCGGCCTGCGCCGCCCCCCTGCCGCCCGGCCCCGGCGGCCGCCCGGCCTCCGCCTCCTCTTCCTCGCTGTCGCTGCCCGGGCGGGAGGAGGGGCAGGGGCAGGAGGCCGCCAGCTGCTCCTCGTAGTCCAGCAGCAGGTCGGGGCAGTCGTGGCGGCTGCAGTCGGCCACCATGACGGTGCGGATGGTGCTGGCGTTCAGGTTCTGGATCTTGAAGAGCCTCTTCACCACGTTCACGTTCTCGGACTCCACGCCCTGCAGGCAGGGGCAGGGGCAGCAGCAGCTGCAGGCTCGCTGCCAGCGCTCTGCCCAGCTCAGGACGGGCAGCAGCCAGGCCCCGAGCGCCGCCCAGCAGCGGCGACCACGAGAAGTGGCTCCAGGAGCCGGCCGGCAACCCCCCCCGCCCCCCCAGGGGCAGGCAGAGAGCAGCAGAGCTGGGAGCACAGAGGCTGGGCAGCCCCCCTGCCACCCCCTGCCCCAGAGCAGGAGCCTGGTGCTGCTCAGTGCCTTCCAGGAGGTGCAGCAGCAGGCCCCTGCCAGATGCAGCTGCAGCCAGAGCTTCTCCCTGCAGCTTCACACTGGCACAGGGAAGGGTCAGAACCTCCATCCCTGGAAGTACTCCACACCAGGCTGGACAGGGCTTGTCAGCTACCTGCTCTAGCTCACTGCAGGGGGGTTGGACAAGATGAACTCCTAAGGTCCCTTCCAACCCAGAACATTCTATGCCCTCCATGCTCCTGGAGCCTGCCTGTGCCCCTCAGCAGGGCCAGCCTGGTGACCTGCTCCCAGCCACAGGCTGCAGTCCTCTCCCCACCCAATGGCTCTGGCAGTCTCTGGATGCACTTCAACCCTTCCCATCAAAGCAGGCAAGACCCTCCCTCACCTCTGGGAGGTGGAAGAGTCAACACTGCAGTGTCAGCACCACAGAACTGTGGCTATGGGAAGGGTCATGCAGGGACCAGCTCACCAGGATGTGCCAGAGACACGGAGCTGGCACCTGGCAGAGGACCACAGCTGAGCAGCACAGGCCCCAGGGAACCAAGGAGCAGCAAACAGAGGAGGGCCAGCACACACTGACCTCCAGGCCTCACCATAGCATCAGAGACAGCCCCTGGCCCACAGAAATGGCCACAGGGAAAGGCTGAGCTCCCAGGAGCAAGGCACTGAGCTGCCCAGGGGGAGAGAGCCACTGCTTGGACACAGGCAGCTGTCCCAGGCCCAGCTTCACACCACCCAGGACCTCAGCAATCCTGTGGTGGTTCAACCACTCTCCTGTTGAGCACCCTGTGCTCCAGGGCACTGCACTCAATCCTCATCCCCATGCAGGGAGCATGGCAAGAGCTAACAGAGTAGGAGGGCAGGGCTGGAACACTGCAGTGGGCACCACAACACCAAGCATGGAGAAACCCCCCACAGGGGCTGCCTCCAGCTGAAGAGCCTGAGGGCAAGTCAGAGGAGACAAACAAGGAGGACAGGTGGATTGGGCCACCCTTCCCCCAGGAGGCAGCAGGAAGCTGCAGTGCCTGTGGAGCTGGAGCAGCCTCCTCACCTGGAAAGCATTGTTGAGCCAGAGCACGGAGCAGGAGGTGACGCGGCCGATGCGGTGCAGGTTGCCAGAGATCAGGTTGGTCTCATTCAGCCAGCAGCCAAACACATCATAGGGCTTGTTCCTCACCCTGGACAGCAGTGTGAAGTTCTCTGCAAGGGAGGGGAAATGTGAGCCAGGCAAGGGCCTGGAGAAACCATGCCAGAAGGCATGCAGGGGGGTTCAGGGCTCCACAGGACAGGCACTGCTGCAGCACCTCCACTGCAAGCTGAGCAGCTGCTGCCTGGCTGCTGCTCAGCCTCCAGTCACTGCTGTGAGGATTGTTTGTGTTCCTCAGGGATGTGTGGGGAGAGCACAGGCAAGGGAAACCAAAACAAAGGGGCAGCCAGCCAAAGCCAGACCAGGGAGCAGCCCAACCTGCAGCCCTTCTGAGCCTGGCCCAGGCAGGCACCCCAAGGACAAGACCAACACCCACAGAACTCCCTGCTCCTGCTGCTGGGCTCAGGGCCTTTGCCAGCTGGGCACAGAGCAGCAGCCCCTGACTGCTGGCAGAGGGCCCACGGCATGGGGGGGCCAAGAGAGGACAGTGGGGATCAGTGACCTGACTGCAGAGGAGGTGAAGCCTCAGAAAGCCACAGGGGCCCTCAGAGCAGCACCCAGGTCAGACAGCAGGGAACATGGGCAGCTCCTGCCCTGCCCAGACTGTCACTCACAACAGAAGCTAAGTGCCACTATAGGCCACAGGGCCCTCAGGTGCTGGTGACCTGAGCAGGGCCAAGGCTACCTGGAAGGTTCAGCTGATGGAACCGCAGCTGGGATCCCCTTGCACAGATGGTGGAAGGCTGGGCAGGCACAGGCCAAGGCACCACAGCCAGGGAGGAAGGGAGCCCAGCAGCTCCCAGGAGGTGGCAGTGAGGGCAGCACTCACCCATGCTGATGACAGCAATCTCTCCTGAGGAGGAGTTGTGGGGCCCCACGAAGACGCCCGAGACCAGCAGCAGGGAGTCGTCGGAGTTGAACTGGGAGAACTGGGTGTAGCTCCAGTTGTAGGGCCTCATGTTGGAGCTGTGCTGCAGGGAGATGTCCAGCTCATTGCTCCAGATCTGCAGGCAGATGCACAAAGCCAAAAGCTGCTGAGAAGCCCAGGAGTGCTGCACTCCTCTCTGCTGCCAGCGCTCGGGAGGACAAGAGAAGAGTCCTGCCAAGGACCCTCCTGCAGGGCCTGATCCCAGCCTCCCTCTGGGCAGTGGCTGAATGCAGGGCTGCTGCCACCACCACAGAGGTGTTCAGCCACAGCTGGACTTGCCAGCATGCCCAGAGGGACTTCTCCCAGGACAGCCATTCATGGAAGGCAGTTCTGTGGGTCATCACCACCTCCACCCCGTGCTAGAGCCAGGGCACCACAGGGGATCTGCACCTGGAAAGCAGCCAGAGCCAGGCAGGAACTCAGACACCTGCACCTGGGCTGCACCTGGCATCCACAGCCCTCAGGGCTACAGCTGCAAAAGCCATTAGTCCTGTGGCTTTGGGCACAGCTCAGCACCAGTCTATGAGCTGGTGAGGAGCCTAGAGAACGAGCCCTGGGAGAAGCAGATGAGGGACCTGAGGTTGTTTCAACCTGGAGAAAAGGAGACCAAGGAGAGAAGATCACTCCCTACAACCACCTGAAAGGAGGCTGCAGTAAGGTGAGGGACAGCCTGCTCCCCCAAGCAACAAGTGCCAGGAGAAGGGGAAATGGCATCAGATTGCCCCAGGAGAGGCTGGAGTTGGGTATCAGGAAAGAAGAAATCTTCAGAGAAAGAGCTGTGAAGAACTGGAGCAGGCTGCAGGGGTGGAGACATTCAGCTGTGACCTGCCTCCTCCAGCCAAAAGGATTCTATGATCTGCAGCAACCAGCCTGAGCACAGCACACCTGGCCAAGCCTCTGGTCTCCATGCAGCTCCTGGTCAAGCCCCACGAGCTCCAAGCCAGGAGGGCTGTGCCAGGTGGCTGCCACTTTACCTTGACAGTGCAGTCCTTGGAGCACGACGCAAACAAAGAGCCGGAGTGGGAGAAGCTGAGGTGCAGCACTTGGTCATTGTGCTCCTTCAGGGCCTGCACTTCCACACAGGGGATGGTGTCATAGAGCCTCTGGAACTCATCATACCAGGAGACAGCAGCTGCAGTGCAGAAGCAAGGACACAGGACAGGAGCATGGGAGGAAGGAATCAGAGAACTGCCAGGGCTGGAAGGGTCCTCAGGGATCATCCAGTTCCAGCCCCCTGCGTGGGCAGGGAAGGCTCAGGACTGAACATGGCAGCTGCACAATCAGTCCAGAGCACTCTGGCCTCCTGCCAGCAACACCAGGAGCTCTGCTGAGGGCACCACACCTAAGGCTTCCCCTCAGCTAGGCAGCCTTAATACTCTTCTCAGTGGCTTCCCCACTCCCACACACAAACCTCTTCTCTTCCAGCTCCACACCACCTAAACCAGCAGAGCCACAGCAAGAGACCCCAGGGCACAGCTGTCAGCTTGCTGAGGACAAAGCAGCCTCAGGACTGCAGCCTGCTCCAGCACAACACAAACACACCAGCCATGTGGGAAGGACCTGCTCCACAGGGCTCCAGGCCCCACTCTGGGTATCTTTATCTTGCCTAACACAGCACTAAGAAGGCTCCAGAAGATAGGAGAGCAGGAAAAGCCATCTCCATGAGATAAGATACCAGAGAACAGGAGCTGGCTGCAGCGTGCCAGGACTGCAGGGGAGCCTGGAGCAGGCTCTCAGAAGTCACAGCAAAGGCCAAGGAGGGTTCTTAAAGTGCCAGTGAGGCAGCTGCAGACTTTGTGCAGCAGCAAATCCCAAGGCAGCAAAGAGGATTAGGATGCCTGTGGCTGAGGGCCAGTTCCCCCAGTTACACTGAACAGGGCTGCAGGGTTCCTTCAGAGCTTGCTGCAGCCCAGCAGGCTCCTGCAGGCAGGGAGCAGCTTGCACCAGGACATTCCAACCCCTCCTCACTACATGGGTGCCTCATCCCCCTCTGAAGCTCTTGGTCCTGGCCAACCCAGCTGGGAAGCAGCCTGGACAGGTCCCCTCAAGCTAAGCAACACCAGTGTTTGCTCTGCCAAGACCCACTGGATACCACTGCCCAAAGCTCAGAGCTGCCCAGGGCAGGCAGCCTGGCAGAGCACTTCCCCAGATGTCAGCCCCCTCCTGACCCTGCTGCCTCCTGGAGTGGCCTCACAGCACAGCCTGGGAGGTGCTCCAATACATCACTGAGTTACACCAACTGCTCAGCCCCAGGCAGTGCTGAAGGACAGGGCTGGCAGCTCACTAACTGCAGGAGGCTGGCAGTGAAGCAGCCTGGCCAAGGAGCCTCAGATAAAGGTAATGTCCTCAACCCCACAGAGCTCCAGGGCCTGAGCAAGCAAAGTCACACAGCCCAAGCTGTGCCATCCACACCTCTCTTCTCAGAGCCCTCTTGCACCAGGAGGTCACTGCAGAGGCTCCAGCTGCTTGATCCTTGATGTTTCTTCCTGACTCTCTGTGGCAACAGCAACTCAAGATCAAGAAGCCAACTCCTTCCACCCTGGGCACTGGTGAGAGCTTCACACCCCCCATCCTCCACAGAGCTCCTGCAGCACACTGGGAACAGGCTCCAAGAGAGGCCTTTCCTGTCAGCAGCTCCCCAGGGGCTGTCTCAACTGGTGGACACCACTGGATTACCCTTCCAGACCACAGCAAACTGCCTGCACCACTCAGCAGCGACCTGTGGCCACAGAACTGCTGCCCATGTCGACAGCTCTGGCCAGGGAAGGCCCAGCCAGGCTCAGTCCATACTGACTGCTCCTGGGTCCTGCTGCAAGCCAAGGCTGAGGTCAGGTCTGACCTGCCTTCACAAAGTGGGTCAGGTGCTGCCTCAGCGTTTGCCCACTGTGCAATTAAAGGGCTGCACACCCTCCCCAGAGCTGCCACAGCCAGGCTGCAGCTGCTGCCTGCTTCCTATGGCAATGGTCTGATAGCTAATATGCACTTGCAGCTCTTCCTAGTGCCGATGAGAAAGGGACAGAGCCCCAAGCAGGGGCTTGCTGGGAGGTCCTGCTGGGGCAGAGCCAGCAGCGATTATCCTGGGAGCAGCGTGCAGTGACTCACTGCGTCTCCTCGGGAGCACCCGGACAGGCTGTGCTGTAGCCTCCAGGAGCAAAGCCCACCTCGCTGAGAGTGGGAACCATCTGACAGGCGAGGGCAGTGCCAGACCCTTCACAGGCACATCACCGCCCGAGCCGGTAGACTGCTAACTCGAGACGGTTTAGAAACTCCATCAGCCTCGACACCAGGGGACAGGGGCTCGAGCAGCACAGGGGGAGAGGATTTTCCCTTCCGGGCTCACGGCAGGGAAGCTTCGGGTGGCGTCACCCAGGCACAGCCCCCGGGGCCGCCGCAGGCCCCAGCGCCGAGCAGCCCCCAGCGCCGAGCAGCCCCCGGCCCGGCACGACTGCCCCGCCGGCTCGGCCGGTTCAGAAGGCCGGCAGCGCGGCGGGAGCCTCGCCAGCCCCGTCCCCCCGCGCCAGCGCACCTGGGTGCCGGGGCACCTCCCGGGGGATGCGGTAGTAGCGGTAGAAGAGCTCCTTCCAGAGGAACTCGTCGCGGGCCACGGCGTGCCACTGCTGGCACACCAGCCCCACCGAGAGCACGTCTGCGTGGTCCAGGTAGAGGAAGATTTCGTAGAGGACGCTGTCGGGGAGGAGGGGACGGCCGCCCGCGTCCATCGTGTCATTCTGCCGCCGCGCCTGGAACCAGACAGGGGTCAGGCCCGCCGCGGCCGCCCGAACCTCCGCGCCAAGTGCCCCGGGCCCGCGGCCCCCCGCCCCAGGCGCCCCCCGCGGCCCCCCGCCCCTCACAGCACCGCGGCGGCTCCGGCGGCTCCGCTGCTCCGCCTCCCTCGGGCGGCACTTCCGGCCCCCCCGCCCCGCCCTTCCGCTCGGCCCGCGCAGGCCGCTCTGGCCGCCGCTCTCTGTGGTTCGCTCCTCCTTCCAATCACCGCGCTGCTCTCCGCCGCAGGCCTGGCAGCTCGAGCCCAGAGCTCCCGGGAACGCGTCAGACACAGCTAGCCGAGCGCGGCACGATCGCTCGCGCAGCGCCCCCCGCGGTAGCTCCGCCCCGCTTACACCCGCCCCTACACCCAAGCCCCGCCCCTACACCCAAGCCCCGCCCCTACACCCAAGCCCCGCCCCTACACCCAAGCCCCGCCCCGTCGCGCGCGGGGCTGGGGTCTCCGCGCCCCCCGGGGGTGCGCAGGCTGCGGTGGGCTCCGGCCGCGCCCTCCGGCATCGAGCTCCGGATCGGGCCCCGCCGCGCCCCCCCGGCCCGGCTCATGCTCGTCCCGTGCTCGTCCCGACCCCCGGCCCGCCTCAGCCTTGACCCCGACCGGCAGCTGCCCGCGGCCCCGCCTGCCCCGGCCCCTGCCCCGGCCCCTGCCCGGCCGCGGTGCCCGCCTGACCCCGCCGCTTCCCGGCAGAGCGGCGCCATGGCGGCCCTGGGCTCCCTCCTGCTCCTCGGTCTGCTCCTCGCGGCCCCGACGGGGCTGGGGCAGGGGCCGCGGCGGCGGCGGCCGCCCACTCCCCAGAGCCCTCTGGAGAAGGTGGCAGCTCAGGCGGAGCTCAGCCTGCCCCGGGTGAGGGCCGGGGCCGCGGCGCAGCACCGCCGCCGCGCAGCTGCCCCGCACCAGCCTGTCCCCGTGCCAGGCTGCTCTGTGTCCCGCTCTGTCCCGAGCAATGGCAGTCGTGCCCCGGGGGCACACCGATAGACCAGGCTGCGGGCAGAGGTGCCCAGGGAGTGCAGATAACATGGAGGAAGCGTGTTCGGGCTGGTGGGCGCCGAGGGCAGCGGGGTGGTGGCACCCCGGGCTGCACCTGACCAGGCAGTTCCCCTGTGCCCGCAGCTCGCAGGGAGGTGGTTCCTGGTTGGAGTTGCCTCTCGCTGCAGCTACCTGGCAGAGCACAGCCACCAGCTGGAGGCTACAGCGGTAACGGTGACCGTCCCAGATGGGCAGAGCCTGGCCGTCAGCACCTTCAGGAAGCTGTGAGTGATGCCACAGGCAGGGACAGGGACCCTGCAGGCAGGTCAGAATAGTGTCCATGCCTTGGGATGGGGGCAGGAGACACTGGATGGGATGGAGACATAGCAAGCAGGCTGGAGCAGGGCCAGTGCCCCGGGCTGAGGGACACTGGATAGGGTGGGGACTTGGGCTGGGACAGGGGAGCTGCAGGCAGGTCAGAGCAGAACCAGTGCCATGGCTGGAGGCTGCCCCAGAGCAACGTGTGGGTGTGATCTCTGGGGTGTTTTGTGGCAGAAAACCTGGCCATGACGAGCTGGCTCCTGTGTCATCCACATGGCCTCCAGCCTAGGGTGGGCTTGGGCTGCCCTGGCGTGGACTGGCTTGAGGCCAGCCCAGCAGCAGCACAGCTGAAGGAGAGGGTTTTTAGCACATCCATGGGCACTTCCCCCAGCCTCGGTGGGGTGGGGGTGGTCTGTGAGGCTGAGCCAGGCTCAGAGCTGTGAGGAGAGGGCAGGGACCCCCGGGGCTCATCAAGTTTCCAGGCTCTGCCTCTCTCTTGTGTCTCCGCAGGGCTCTGGGACAAAGAGCATTGCAGCATTTCCCTGGGGACAAAGGTGCAAAGGGAGCAGATCCCATGGGAGCCCTAGCCAGCAGGGTGGGCAGGGGCCAGGGCTGGGTCCCATCCTCCTCCTCTCCCGTGCAGGGCTGGGACGTGCTGGGAGCTCTGGCAGCGCTACCTCCCTGCCCAGGCCCGCGGACGCTTCCTCCTGAAGGGTGAGGGAGGCTGGGCTGGGGGCTGCAGGGGCTGTGCCGCTGCTGATCCCCACTCCTGCCCTTGCCAAGATTTTGGTACTGGTGTCCTCATTCAGGACAGGGTCTAACTGGGCTTAACCAGGACTAACTGGGGCTGCCCCCTGCCACCGCTGTCTTTCCCAGGCCGTGGATATGGCAGCAAGGTGGACGTGGTGCTGGGCGAGACAGACCACAGCAGCTATGCCATCCTCTACTACCAGAAGGGCCACAGCATCTCCATCAAGCTTTATGGTGGGTTGGCACCTGGGGACTTGGCGCAGGCAGGTGAAGGGTGGCAGAGGGGTGGGAAACCTGTGATGGGTTTTGGAGGTGCCCCAGAGGACCCAGACACAGGGGGGGTGGGGGGCCCATGGGGCCCAGTCCCCAGGGAGTTTTGTCCCCAGACGCTGCAGGAAGGGAGCCAGCAGCTGGCTTCTCTAAGCTGAAAGCCCCCTGGGCCCTGGGCTTTGCTGTGGGGGCCACAGGGGGCGTCGGGGCAGGGACAGGCCGGGCTGACAGCCTTCCCCTGCCGTGCTGCACAGGGCGGAGCAGCCAGCTCAGCGACCTCGTGGTGGAGAAGTTCGAGCAGCGCGCCAGGGCTGCGGGGCTGAGCCAGGACCTCATCTACTACTTCCCCACCTACGGTGGGTGCCACAGCCCTGCAGCAGGGCACACCCGCAGGGAGGGCTGCACCCAGGAGCGCTTCCCAGCAGCAGGGGCTGGGGCTTGGCCCTCCAGCATGGGGAGGGACACCACAGGGGGGTGTGGCTGGAAAGGACCTGGGGCTGTTGATCAACAGCTGGGGGTGAGCCAGCAGTGCCCGGGTGGCAGGAAGTCCAGCGGCATCCTGGCCTGGATCAGCAGTGGTGTGGCCAGCAGGACTGGGGCAGGGATTGTGCTCCTGCACCGGTGAGGCTGCACCTTGAATCCTCACATCAGCTTTGGGCTCCTCACTCCACGAAGGACACTGGAGCTGGAGCAGGTCCAGAGAAGGGCAACGAAGCTGGGGAAGGGTCTGGAGAAGAGGGCTGGGGAGGAGCAGCTGGGGAAGGGTCTGGAGAAGAGGGCTGGGGAGGAGCAGCTGGGGAGGAAACAGGGTGTTGAGCCTGGAGAAGAGGAGGCTGAGGGGAGACCTACAGCTCCCTGAAAGGAGCTTGGGGCAGGGTGGGGGTTGGGCAAGTGACAGAATGAGAGGGAATGGCCTCAAGCTGCACTAGGGCAGGTTTAGGATGAACATGAGGAACAGCTGCTCTGAAAGGGTTGTCAAGGCCTGGCACAGGCTGCCCAGGGCAGAGGTGGAGTCACCATCCCTGGAAGGGTTTAGAACACATGGACATGGTGCTGAGGGGTGTGGGTGAGCAGCAGACTTGGCAGTGTTGGGTTAATGGTTGGACCTGATGTTTTTAAAGGCCTTTTCCAGCCTAAGGGATTCTGTGGTTCCACATTAACTCCTTGTGGGCCCACAGCAGAGCCACACTGGGCTCTGTCCCCATGTTGTGACCACCCCCTGGACAAAGATGCACGGCCTGGGCTGTGCCCCACTGTGTCCCAGGGCTGCTGGGCTGGGGGCACTTGGGTGCCCAGGCAGATTGACCACCCTGGACTTCCTCTTACAGGGTTTTGTGACTCTGCTGATGAGTTCCACATTCTTGATGGTGAGTTGTGGTTCCCAGGTGATGTGCCAGGCTGGGCCCCAGCTCACAAGCTTGGGCACCACATGGGTTCTCCCTGCACTGCCTCTGGGCTGAGCATGCCAGGCTGGAGTCACACTGTGCCACAGCCATGTGGTCCTGCTCCTGGAGTGCAGCTCTCTCTGTGCTGTTGAGATCAGTTGAGGAGGCTATAGGCTGCCACCCAGGATAGGCATCAGACACACCCTGGCAAAACAAAGCCCTGTTCACCCCACAGGAGTCAGGCTGGGCTTAGTGGGGTCTATACTGATATTTCCTGGGGTGAGGGCTGGTCTGGGATTAAGTGTCCTGAAAGAGGGATGCCCCGGGGTGAGTGCTGGGGTCCCTGGGAGCAGATCCATGACTTCTTGCTGGTGCCTGGGGAGGCAGAGCTGAGTCTCCAGCCCTGCTGGTCTCAGAGTCTCCCCAGACCCTCAGCAGTTCTCTTTCCCTTCCAGAAACGAAGCTGTAGGGGCAGGCAGTGCTGGCAGGAGGTCCCAGGAGCTCAGCCCTCGCCTCATCCAGCCACCCATGGCCACGCAGGGCTGAGGCAGGGTTTGGCCAGGCCCTGTTGCTGCTCCCCAGCTGTGCTGGCAGCCCTGCCTGTCCTTGCCCTGCCTGCTGCAGCTTTGTGTCACCCTTCTGCCTGTGTCCCTGTGCCTGGCAGCAGCCAGTGACACCCCAATAAACACCTTGGAGAAGGGGCTGTGTCCAGGCAAGTTCGCCCTCCACCTCCCCCTGCACCACCAGGGACCTGCCTCTGTGTTCCCAGCCTAGGGGTGCTGGGGGGCCATGCATCCCCCTCCACACAACTGCAGCATGCTCTCCCCTCACCCCAACCGTGGGACATGGAGGCAGTTCCTGACTGCTCTCAGTTGCCACAGTGCACCTGAGCCTGGCTGGTTGGTGAGTGAGGGAAAGCCCCAGATGCCCAGCATGAGGCTGGGAAAAGCTTTGTGCCTGTGCTGTGGGGCCACAGGGCTTTGAGGGGCCCTGAGGACCAGCACAAGATTAGCCTTCCCCTGGGGCAAGCCAGGAGATCCTTCAGGGACTCCAGAGGTGGTAGCCTCTGCCCTGCAGTGGTTCTGCTTCCCACCCCCAGGGCCTCTGGGCAGTGGAAGACTCCATTGCCCTGTCCCAGCTCTGTGGACCATGTTCCCCAAGGGCTATTGCCAGGGTCAGACCCCTGCCCAAAGGCTGCCAGCCCCTGGCTGCAGAGCCAGGCAGGGGATGTCCCTTGCATGCTCTGAGCATGGGCTGCAGGCACTGCAGGGGCTTGCACTGGGAGTGAGAGGCTGCAGCCCCAGTTAACACTGCACCTCTCACAGGACCCCTCCTCTCCCCTGCGTGTCCAGCCTGGCCGAGGCTGCCCTGCCACACGCTTGGGCCAGGACCGGGGTGCTTGGGGCGGGTGGAGCCGTTGGGGTGGTGGGAGGGGACACGGAGCAGCCCCTGGCCGCAGGCTGCTGCGGTGCCCCCCGCGGGGAGCGGCAGCAGCGTTGTGCAACGGCAGGAAGCGGCTCGCACCGCACATGTTGTTTATCAGGGCTTTATGTAAGGGCCCCCGGCCCGCCCCCACCGGCCCCGCTGCCCACGCGTGGGACAGCGTGTCCGGCCGCGCCTGCAGACCCTCAGCCCACCCGGGTAGCGTCGGGCTGCTGTGCATCCAGCTCCCTCCTGCCCGGCACCCCCCGGCACCCCAGGTGTGGCTGCACCTTGGTGGAGCCTCGGCAGGGTGAGGGGAGAGGAGGGCAGGGCCCTGCGGCAGCCCCCCCTGCGGCAGCCCCCCCTGCGGCAGCCCCTGCAGCCGGGCTCAGCCCTGCCCGTGTTCATCCGGCGTGGACCCATGCGGGGCTGCAAACGTCCAGGTTGTGCCTCGGGGTCTGGCCAGGCACTGCTGGTGATCCACAGCCTGCCTGCTTCTGCCCTGCTCGTGTGCCCCAGCCCTGGCACCAGGCTCAGCCTGCCCCACGCTGCTGCCAGTGCTCCCATGTGCCCCCGGCTCGGGACCACCCAACTGTGCCACCCAGCTCCTTGCACCCCAGCTTTGTCCCCCCCAGGAGAGCAGGCACCTCCCAGGCATCCCCTTCTGCCACTGGGCAGGGCAGGCAGCCGGGGACCCCCAGGCAGCAGGGGGTCTTTGTGTCCCTTCCCCAGTGCAGAGCCCCAGGGACACCCACGGGTGCTTCACGCCTCTGATGCCTGATTGAGAGGGCTCCTCCTGGCACCCTGCACCCCCAGGGTGGGCTCAGGCTGAGCTCCCAGGCCAGCATGCGGGGGGCCCCAGCCCTGCTCTCGTGATGCTGGGTCCTGCCCAGCTCAGCGTTTGTTTTGTTTGAACAAATCCACGGCGCTGGGGCCGGGCTGGGGAGCAGGGGCAGGGGCAGGCCAGGCTCAGCTGGGTGCGGGGAAGGGAATGTGCTGGGCAGGGGGGCTGCCAGAGGAGGAAAACAGCTGTTGTGCAAACACTCCTTACATAAAGCCTTGGCAGGCCCTGCCGCGGGGAGAGCCAGCCCTGCCCAAGCCCTGCCAGGCCCGTAGCTCCTCAGGGTGTCCCCCAGCACCCACGGGAGACCCTAAATCAAAGAGGAGGACATCTCCAGCCCCCCCGGCTGCCTGCTGGTCCCCAGGGAGCTGGGCATCAGGGCTGCCCGAGGCTAGAGCCTGGCTCCCTCCCAACGCCTCCAGCCCCCAGCTCCCCACCGGCTATGCCCCATGGGTGGTGGGACCAAGCCAAGAGGATTCCTTGGGTGATGCAGGAACTGGGGCCACGGCAAGGCAGGGGGTCCCGCAGGAGCACCCAAAGGTGCCCATGAGGCCCATGGACTGGGTCGGGCCCCGGCAGGCACTTGCCATTCCCTCCAGCTCACTGGGACCCCCTCCGAGCTGGAGTGGTGGAGCAGCCCTGCCCCCTGCCCCCCTGCCCCGCAGCTGGGGGCTGGGACCGGCGCTGGCCGCGGGCAGGGCTCTTGCTGCGGGCAGTTTGGCACCCGGAGCAAACATGTCCCAGCAGCAGGAGGGGAACGTTCGCAGCTTCCCGGCCTGCCCTTTGGCTCCGGCGCTCGCCCCTGCTCTCGCTTGCATAACGCGCGGGGGGAGCCCGGGCTGCCCCCCGGGGGCCGCTGCTCAGCCTGCCCATAAATAGGGGCTCGCCCGACCCTCCCGCATCGCGGCTCGGCTCGGCTCGGCTCGGCTCGGCTCGGCTCGGCTCGGCTCGGCTCGGCTCGGCTCGGCTCGGCTCGGCTCGGCTCGGCTCGGCTCGGCTCGGCTCGGCTCGGCTCGGCTCGGCTCGGCTCGGCTCGGCTCGGCTCGGCTCAAGATGCAGGCTACTCTGCTCGGAGTGCTGGGGCTGGCCCTGCTCGGGGCCCTGCACGCCCAGGACGGCGTTCCCGTGCAGCCTGACTTCCAGCAGGACAAGGTGGCACAGCCTGCCCGGCGGCACAGCCTGCCCGGCGGCACAGCCTGCCCGGCGGCACCTGCTCGGGGGGCCCGGGGGGCTGTATGCAGAGGCAGCTGAGGTGGACCTGGGGCAAGGCTGGGCGCGGCCCTGGGGGGACCCGGGTGGCCAGTGGCCACAGCCCCCCATGCCCGGGCAGCCCCCAGGGCCTGGGTTCTGTGGCTCCGGAGAGGATGCAGGAGGAAGGGTGCAGCCTGTGGGGCAGTCCCGGGAGGTGGGGGGCAGTCCCGGGAGGTGGGGGGCAGTCCCGGGAGGTGGGGGGCTGCGGTGCTGGTGGGGGGATACGGGAGGGATTTTGTAGGGGGACTGGGAAAAGCACGGGCGGTTTGACAAGCAGCAGGGAGATAGGAGATGGACCCCTGCCCTCCCCCAGCACAGACCCCACCCCTGCAGCGGCCGCGCTGCCTGCTCCTCCGGGGAGCCAGCCCAGGGAGGCTGGAGGCTCCTCCTGCACGGCTGGAGGATGGCAGCGCCTGCCGAGGTGGTGCCAGCGCAGCCCATCTCCGGGGCTCACAGCTGCCCTCCTGGTGCACTGGGCCCATGGTCCCAGGGATGCAGCTGGGGTGAGCCCTGGGTGCCCCTGGGTGGATGTGAATGGCACCTCAGAGCCAGGTGGCCCTGTCACCCCATCCTGGGGATCAGGGTGAAGAGGGGAGAAACACCCAAGTGCCAGGCAGCAAAGGGCTCTCCTGGCTGCTGGGTGTTGTGGATGCTGAGAGCTGCAGCGGCTCCCTGGGGTTGAGGGGCCCAGAACTGCCCTTCGGAGTGCAGACTGGCAGGGGGGCAGCCGGCTTGGGCTGGGGCTGGGGGGGCGAGACAGGATCCCTGCCCAGCTGGTGGCTGAGCAGAGGCTGTGTGCAGCTCACAGGCAAGTGGTACACCCTCGGCCTGGCCTCCAACTCCAACTGGTTCAAGGAGAAGAAGCACCTGATGAAGATGTGCACCACGGTCATCTCGGCCACCGCAGATGGGAACCTGGAGGTCGTTGCTACCTACCCCAAGTAGGAGCGTGGGCCGGGGGCGGGCGGGGGGCGCTCTGCCGCAGTGCCGTGCCTGGGGCTCTGTGTGCCCCCTGCCCAGCCCCTCTGACATCCTCGTGCTGTGCTGCCCAGGGGAGACCACTGCGAGAAGAGGACCAGCCTCTACACCAAGACAGAGCAGCCAGGGCGCTTCAGCTACAGCAGCCCCCGTGAGTGCCCGGCCCCCTGCCCACCTTGCTGCTTCTGCCCCTGTGGGAGCAGCCCGGGGCTGGCTCGGTGCCAGGGGCTGGCTCGGTGCCAGGGGCTGAGCTGTGCCCTCCCCCTGCCGCAGGCTGGGGCAGCAAGCACGACATCCGCGTGGTGGAGACCAACTACGACGAGTACGCCCTGGTGGCCACCCAGATCTCCAAGGGCAGTGGCTCCTCCACCATGGTGCTGCTCTACAGTAAGTCTGCCCTGGGACCCCCGTGCTGCCCACCCCCACCCTGGGCCCCCCTGGGCTGTCCTGGGCAGGGAAGCTCTCCCACAGGAAAGGGGCAGCAGCATCTTCCAAGCTGGGGTGACCCGTGGGATGGCTGGGTTGGGATCCCCTTCCTGGGGCCCTGGCCCTTGCTGGGCTGCCTGTGCCCCAGGGCAGCATGACCCCTCCCCGGGGGCTCTGAGGGGGCTGCCTCTCACCCTGCTCTTGGCTGCAGGCCGCACCAAGGAGCTCAGTCCCGAGCGCCTGGAGAGGTTCACCCAGTTCTCCAGGGAGCAGGGCCTGATGGAGGAAGAGATCCTCATCCTGCCCCACACAGGTGAGGAGCTGGGGGCGCAGGACTGGTGGTGGGGAGCAAGGGGCAAGGGACCCTGGGGGCCTGAGAGGGAGGAGACCCTCCTGCCTCCTCCCTGCCTCTCTGTGGGGCCAGCATGGGGCCAGCCATGGGGTGCTGCTGAGGAAAGCCCTGTGTGGGGTCCTTTGGAGGGCCACTGGTCGCCCATCCCCTGCAGGAGCTGATCTCCTCTTTTCTTCCTCCTGCAGACAAGTGCATGGCAGATGCTGCCTAGGTGAGTCCTGCCTTCCCCAGGGCTCAGACCAGCCCTGCAGGGGTTGGAGGGGGACAGGGGATGCACAGAGCCACTCCACTCTACGGAGCCCCCAGCCCTCCCAAGCTGCTTCTCTCACTGGGGTTTCCCTTACCTCTGCCAGGGATCCCCCAGCCCATCCCCATGGGGTGGCTCTTTTGTTGCCCCAGACCCTGGGTGCTGGGTGCTCACCCACTGAGCATGGGGCTGGCAGGGCTGAGATCTCCCCACATCTTCCACAGCCCCCCCAGCTCAGCTGTGCTCACCCTGTCCTCTCTTCCAGGCAGACACAGCAGCGAGTGCCAGCAGAGCCCTGAGGCCGGCCCGAGCCGGTGGCCACCAGCCCTCTCCCCAGTGCACCCTCAGCACCACAGCAGCCTTGGCTCCCTGGCTTCACACCCACACCTGCACCCTCTCTCCATTAAAGCCTGAACAAACCAACCCCCTGCCCTGGTCTGCTGGGTCCTCATGGGGGAAGCCTCCATGGAGCAATGAGGAGGGGGAGGCACTCTGGTGGCAATGGGCTGGACTGTGGCTGGCACTGGGAGTTAAGGCTGATCCCAGCTCCTAGCCATGGAGCTGTGGGGTGAGGCCCCACAGGCACTTGCAGCCCCATGGTGCTGCCTGGCCACCAAACCAGCCTGGTCCAGGGAGAAAGAGTCCTCATGGCTGGGACCTGCTGGGGAGATCCATTCCCATCTAACCTCTTGGGCACCCTGAGCTACCCCCAGCCTCCCTGCCTCAGCTTCCCTGCCAGAGAGCAGGCTGGCAGTGTGGGCATGGGGGGATGGGCAATCACAGGGAGGGTCTCCAAAAGTTTGGAGAAGGATGGACATGAAGCAGAGTGACTGCCGTGGCTGAGCCCAGCTGCACACCTGCTCTGTGCCATGAGTCCAGACCCTCTCTGGGAGTGGGGTCTGTGCCTGCTGCCAGCAGCCTGGGAAGCCACAACCCCTTCTGGGAGCAGCAAGCTGTGGCTCAGCCCGGGGCTAACCCCAGCCAAACATCCAACCTCCTGCCTAAGGCACTGCCAGAGCCTGGGGACAGTGGGCAACAGCCAGGAGGGGGCCCCTGGGAGTGCCCTCATTCCCCTCCCCAGCCATGGCCCAGTCCCCAGTGTGCTCTGGGTGCCACACAAGGCTGCATTCATCCAGGCCTGGGCAATTAGGGAGGGAAGGGGCAAGGCTGTCACCCAAGACGGGCACAAGAGAGCCCTGTGCTTGTGTAACCTGTTGCATAAAGTGGGGGGTGGGCAGGGGGTGCTGCCAGCAGCAGGGGCTATAAAGGTGGTGCAGCCTGACCTGCCTGCACCCAGCTCTTGCAGCAAGCATGGTGCTGATGCTGCCCAGCCTGGCTCTGGCCCTGCTCTGCCTGCTGCAGGCAGGGGCTGAGGTCCCTGTGCAGCCAGACTTCAGCGCCGAGAAGGTAACAGCCCTGGGTGCCCACTCAGCCAGTCCTGCCCGGGCTGGAGGGGCTGGCTGGGGCAGGGCACCCATGTGGCACCCCTGGGCATGGCTGGGAGCCCCCGGGTGCCCCTTGGTCCTGGCCCTGAGCCAACACCAGGGAAGCTTCCAAGAGAGCTTGACCTGTGCAAGGTATCCACGGGGTTGGTCCTGGGCAGCTGGTTCCCCAGCGGAGGCTGGCAGGTGCCACCTGTGGGGGGCAGGTCACCGTGGCTGTGCCAAGGCCCTCTGCTGATGCCCTGCTGCAGTTTGCAGGGCCCTGGCATCTCGTGGCTGCCGTTTCCAACTGCTCCGTGTTCCTGAAGATGAAGGATGAGATGAAGTCAGCCATCATCACCATCAGCCTCCTGCCAGAGGGGGACCTGGCTATGAAGATCCTCTGGCCCCTGTGAGTGCCCATCCTGCTCACTGCATCCTGCTGGGGCCAGGGGACTCCTCCCCCCCTGCAGGCTGAGCCTCACCTGCCCTGCCCCCCTGCTGCCCACCCACCTGGCATCCAACCACCGTTTCCATTGTCCCTTTCCAGGATGGACAAATGCCAGAAGTTTGAGCTGCAATTCCAGCAAAGTGGGCAGGCAGGGCACTACCTGGGTACGTGTGGGCAGGGGGCCAGAAATGGAGGGTGGGCATCACCATGGCCCCGTGCCCAGGGAGCAGCAGGAGGCAGGGCTGGCCCCTCTGCCTCCAGCGCTTGGGTGGGCACCCGGCTCTGCCAGATCACAGAGCCCACTGTGGGTGAATCTGGGGCTCAGGCCCTGAGCTGTGAGCCCTGGTGGGGGCTGCAGAAGGGCCTGGGCTGTGCTGCACTGCCCAACAGGAACCTTCTGGGGTCCCTTAGTAGCAGAAGAGAAGAGGGAACTGCGTGTGCTGGACACCGACTACAGCCACTATGCCATCCTGCACGAGGCCCAGTGGAGTGGGCAGAGGCCCAAGACCATGCTGCAGCTCTTCAGTGGGTGCCAGGGGGGCTGGTGGGCACTCGTGGCTCCTGGGGAGGGGTAGGGCACGGGCTGGGGGCACGGGCTGGGCTCCTCCCCCCTGCTGCAGCTCACCATGCTGGCACCCAGCGTGCTGCCCTCCAGCCCCCAGGGCACACCCAGGGAATGAAACCCTGCACCAGAAACAGCAGTGGCTGGTCGTGGGGTGGGGAACTGCAGCCCCTCTGCAGTCTGTCCTGCTGCTGAACCTCAGCCCCACCACTGCTGCTGCCAGCCCAGGGCACTCTTGGGGTGCCCAGTGTCCACCCTCCACCTCCCATGGCTTTGCTTTACCCGTCCCTGGGATCCCCTGGCTCGGCACTGGAGGCAGACCCCCAGCGTGGGGCTTGCTGCCAGGCCCCCCGCACTCACCAGCCCCCCCCCCCGGTGTCTGGCTGCAGCGAGAGAGCAGGACCCCAGCCCCCAGCTGCTGCAGACGTTCAGAGAGCTCATCCCCGCCGTGGGCCTGACCGAGGACATGCTGGCAGTCCTGCCCCCCTCTGGTGAGTGCCAGCAGGGCACGGGTGGCACTCGTGGCCCCTCTGAATAGGGGGGCTGCACGGGGGCTCCACGCCATGCTCACCCCTCTCTGCTTCCCAGCAGATCAGTGCACCGAGGCCACCAGGTGAGCAGGGCAGGAGGGAGCAGGCTCTCAGCGTGGCCTGGGCTGAGCATGGACTCGCAGCCCCCCGGGAGCCCCCTGCCTGCCTCGGGCTCTGCCTTGCATTGGCTTTCCCCTGCCCTAACCCCTGCTGTCTGTCTGTCCTGCCTCCCTGCAGCTGACAGGGCCAACACCAGGGCCAGGAGTGCTCCAGACCTGGTGGAAGCCAGGTTCTGCTGCCTCTCTGTGTTGCCCCTCACCATCCTCCCCACCTGGGCTGTGCCAGCCTTGCTGGCCCACAGCAGGATCACACCTGACCCCTCTGAATAAATAGGTGCAGAAGCTGCTTCAGGGCTTGGTGCTGTCTTTGGCAGGAGCAGGAGTGCTGCCAGGCTCCCCTGGCACCCTGGGCCCAGCGGTCCTGGTTCCCACCCTTCCTCTCAGCACCCCAAATGCATCCAGGGGCTCCTTTGCTGTGGTGTTCACTGCGCCCAGCATGGGCAGGGGATGGGGAAGCTGCAGTGTGGCAGCTGCTAAGGATGTGGGCAGGGGAGACTCAGGCTGGATTGAGCAGGGGTTTGTGTGGCTGGGCAGGCAGGTTGGAGTGGTCAGGCTGCCCAGCCCTGCCTGTATGGGCTCTGGCTGCTGGCAGGGAGCTTGCCCCAGAACACCCCACTCCCTGCTCAGTCCCCCACAGCAGGACTGGGACCCCCATGCCTGTCTCATTTGGACCATGAGCCCCAAGGGCAGCATCCATGCCCTACACCTCCTGCAGAGCAGAGGCAGTATCCTGCTCCCCCTGTGCCACCTGCCCTGGAACAGGAGCCCCTCAGTGCCCATGGAGGTGCAGGGCTGAGGGGAAGCAGCATGGAGCTTGCCAGAGTCCGGGCACTGGGGACATGACACCCCAGCAAGGAGGGGGCACCCTGCCAGTGGCATGAGCCCCTGTCTCTGGCTCCCTGCTCCGGGTGCAGCCTGGGTGCCTCAAGGCGGGTAGGTGACCCTGCCCTGGCACCCTGGGGTTGGGTGATGCCAGCAGCGTGTGGCCACCTCCCTCGGGCATGATCCTAGCAGCGGCCTCGGGGCAGATGCCAGCGGCAGGCAACTGATCCCCTTTGTGCCAGGTCACCGGGCGGTGGTGCCGCGGCCGTGGCCCATGCCGGGAAGAGCCTCCCTGCTCCTCGCAGCAGCCCTGTGGCAGCCGGCCGGGAAACAAAAGCTCTTTGTCCTTGCGCAAGAGTCAGGAAACGGGGCCGGGAAAGCCCCAGCCGCAGCGGTTCCCGGAACACGGCTGCGGGGGCCGCAGGCACTTCCCTCGTTCCGCAAGAGCGGAGCCTGCTCTGCGGGGGCCGCAGGCACTTCCCTCGTTCCGCAAGAGCGGAGCCTGCTCTGCGGCTGCCTTCGGCCCCAGCCTTGCCCGAGCCTCGGCCGGCCGGGGGGCAGCGCTATAAAGCCAGCGGCCCTGGCGCTGCTCTGCAGGCTGCTGGCCAAGCCGGAGGAGGCTGCGGCAAGATGAGGACCGCGGTGCTGAGCCTGGGGGTAGCCCTGCTCTGCTTGCTGCCTGCAGAGGCTGAGGACCTTGGGGCTGCAGGGCTGGATGAGAGCAAGGTGATCCACAACACCCTGGGGAGAGCAGGGTGGGAGAGTGGCCCCTGGCCACCGGGGGGGGGGGTCTGGGGAGGTGCTTCGGTACGGGGGGCTGCCGGGGACACCGCAGCTACCCTGGGCTCTGCTCTCACACTCTGAGGAGGGCAGCCTGGGTGCCCCGGGGCGGGTTCTGTGTCGGAGGGGATGCAGGTGTCCCATGGCCTGAGGCTCAGTCTGAGCTGGGGACAGCCCCTGCTCCTCCTCTGGCCTCACAGCCTCCCTTGCTGCCAGGTTGCAGGCAGGTGGTATATCCCTGCCGTGGCCTCCAGCTCCCCGGGCTTCCTGCAGAGAAAGGATGAGCTGAAGATGGCAATGGCCAACATCACAGTCCTGGGAGAGGGTAGCCTGAAGATCTCCTTTGCAATTCCCTAGTAAGTGCCAAGTGCTTTTCTGCATGGGCCTCACTGACCAGCCTGCCTCCTGGACCTGCACTGGTGGGTCTCCACCTGGGCCCCTCCACTCAGCATCCAGCAAAGGCTTGGGCAGGGGGTGAGCCAGGACCTCCAGCCCTTTGGTTAGAGAGCTGCATCGTGGCAACTCCTTCAGGCCAGCAGCAGCCAGCCAGCAGTGGTCCCATCCTGAAGGCTGAGACACTCTGCTGCTCCCAGCAGGGTGGTAGCTGACCCTGTGGTTAAAGCTTTCCCAGCAGGACCAGCCTCATCCCAGCAGCTCAGGGCATCAGCAAGGGAAGGGCTGTATGACCCCATGGGATGGTTCCAGGTGCCAGTACTGTGCCCTGTCAGCCCAGGCACTCATTGCTCCAAGGGTGGCACCTGAACCCCCCCCTGCCCTGGCCACACCGCCCCACTCCTGAACAGCAAGCCCTGCCTCTGGGGCAGTGGCCTCTGGGGCAGTGGCCTCTGGGGCAGTGGCCTCTGGGGGAGGGCAAAAGGTCACTGCACCCCAGCCAGAGCTTCCTGTCCCTGTTTTGCAGCTCAGCAGGGTGTAAGAGGTCAGAAGGGATCTACAGGCCCACAGGCAGCCCTGGGCAATTCCACAGCGCTGGTGAGTGGGGGCAGCCCTGCCCTGGGGCTGGGGTGGAGGCACTGTCCAGGAGCAGCTGCCTGTCCCTGGGGACATGGCTCTCAGGGGTGCCCACAGCTCTCAGGGGTGCCCACCTGCCTCTCCTGAGGTCCTGGGTGGGAAAAACCCGTGTGGCTGCTTGCCAGCTGCACCCCATGCCTGGCATGTACCAAGGCTGGTGTCCCACCAGTGTGGCATGACCCTCTGCTCCCTCCCTCTGGACGCTGCTCTGGCTTCACACATGTTCAGACCAGGGATAAGCCCTGGGGGAAAGCAGGTTCATCCTGCACAGGGGTGGTGGATGGATGTTTCCAAGGGATGAGTGGTTCCCCACCATCCCCAGTGCCAGTCTGACACTGGCCAGGCTGCTCCACTGCGTGCAGTGAACTGCCCCAGGGCCTCCAGTGTTCTTCTGTGATCTGTGCCTGGGCTCTCAGGGGAGCAAGAGGCAAAACCAGGGCAGGGAGACATGGAGGGAAGATGTGCTGGGTGGCCTGGCCCCTAGCCCTTTACAGCCCTTCTGCAGCGTGGGAGTCCTCAGGAGGAGGTCATTCACCTTCCCCTTGCTCCACCTCCCTTTGCAGAGAGAGGCAACAAGACAGTGCAGGTGCTGGACACGGACGGGCAGAGCTACGCCGTCATCCTGGCTGCCAGGGTGAAGGATGGGAGGACCCTGCACATGTTGAGGCTCTACAGTGTGTACCAGGGCTGGGCTGGCCAGGCTGTTGCTGTGTCCTGAGGGGACAGGAGTCAGGGGGGCGAGGGACAGGCCCCCCTCACCCCTGCCCTCCTGTGCTGGGAGGGAGCAGGAGCGGGGCTGGGGCTGCTGCAGCGATTTGGGGCTGGCAGGGGAGGCTGGGCACAGCCCTTGGCACCATGCTGGGAGCACATGGTAAAACAGGGTGAGGAGTGGGGGCCCTGCATAACAGGGGGCAGAAATGGTGGGCATGGGAACCACGAGAGGAAGCACTGTGCTGATGTCTTGTCAGCTGGGAGGGCTGTCTCATGTGCCTGGCCCCCACCAGCTGCCCAGCAGCTGCAGGGAGAGGCCACAGCCTGATTTGTGACTTTACCTTAAGGCAGAACCCAGGAGGTGAGCCCCAGAGTGGCAGAGCTGTTCCAGAACCTGGCAAAGAAGAAGGGCTTCAGCAGTGAGATGATCAGGATGCTGCCCAGGCAGGGTGAGCAGTGCCCAGCACACTGTCAGGCTGGCTCAGCTGGTGTGGGAAGCCAAGACACGCTGGCAGGGACCAGCTCAGCCCAGCACTGCCACACTTTGTGGTCTGAGCTGGCAGGAGAAAGTGCTGGCAGCAAGAGGTGCTCTGGCTTGGCACCTGGTGGCTTTCACCTCGCTCAGGTTCATTCCTGGGTTGTCTGTTTTGGGTGCCAGGTGGGAGCAGGCAGGGCACAGTCCTGGGCTCAGTGTTTCTCATTGCTTTCACAGAGGAATGCAGCCTCGAGGCAGCGTAGCCGTGCCCCACGGTGAGTGCAGTGTCCTCTGCTGGGAGCTGTGCCCCTGGGGGCCACCTCTGGGTCCTCTGCTGGGAGCTGTGCCCCTGGGGGCCCCAGCAAGGGCCACCAAGAGCTTTTTTAATTACTCTGGGGGCCAAGGTGGTTGAAGCTGTGCTGGAGCTCGTGCCCAGGTGGGACCATTCCCTGTGGAGCTGTTCTGCAGCTGCCCAGCTGGGATCAGTTCAGTGGAGAAGCAGCTGCAGAGCTCACCCAGCAGCCAGGGCCAGGTCACCAGCTCCTGCCAAGGGCACCTTGGGGGTGTGGGCTGGCAAAAGTGGCCAGAGCTGAGCTGGTGTCTCACCATGCAGAACATGTTTGTGGTTGGCCCACCCTGGCCATGTCATCTCCCACCACACTGATGCACCTTCAGCTGCAGGGCTTAGCCAGAAGCTCCCTGCTGGAGGTGGCCCACTGCAGAGGGGGAGAACTGGAAGAGAGTGCACTGAGCCCAGTGGAGAGCTCTCCTTGGCCCTCACCTCCGAGGCTCAGGCTGCCTCTCCTGGCTGTTTGTAGGCCTGCCTGGGGTGGATGCTCCTGCTGAGTGATGCAAGACCCATGCTGCGAAGCTCCAGGCTGCTGCTCTGCTCTCCCTCTGCTGAGCTCAGTGCTCAAGGCTCTGGCAGGTCTCCTGCTCCTCCCAGGCACAGTCCCTTCTTTTTGCCAAATAAAGAGTAACTCACCCCAGAGCTTGGTGTGGCTGGCTGTGGAGAGCCTGGGCTGCTCAGGCCTGTGTTCCCTTCTCTTGTCCTCCCAGGGTCTGGGGATGGGGAAGAGCTGGGCTGAGCTCACCTAAACAAAGGCATTTTTGGAGCCCACCAGGACTTTCCCTCCTGTGTGCTTCCCATGGGGCAGGACCACGGCGAGGCAGAGGTGCAGGCAAGGGGTGCAGTGAGGCTGGAAATCCTCAAGGGGCTGGGAACTGGGTGCAGAAACTGAGGCTGCAACCATTGCCATCATCCAACTCCTCTTCCCTCTGCCCTCCCTGCTGCCATTGCAGCCCTCCCCTCCCCTGGAGACCTGCTTGAGCAGCAGCTCAGGCTGGGCCAAGGCAGCACAAGACTCAGCTCATGGTGCTGGTGGAAGGAGGGTGAATCCTCTGGGCCCAATCCCAGAGAGCTGGTGCCAGGCTGCATGAAATCTCTGCTAGCAGGCACCATGCAGACAGAGCCCCCACTGGGGTCAGGTTCCCTGGCAGTGGTGGACCCCTGCCTCCAGAGACTGGGGGAAGGTCCCCATGATGCCTCTGATCCCTCAGCCCTCCCATCAAAGCTGTTCTTGTAGCTGCTGTGCCTTCAACCTCACCACACCTCTCCCAGCACCCTGCCTTCACAGTATCACAGGACATCAGAGGTTGGAAGGGACCTGCAGAGATCATGGGGTCCAACCCCCTGCCAGAGCAGGGTCACCCAGGGCAGTCCACACAGGAATGCAGGGACAGGGACACAGGGACAGGGTCTTTCCTGCCCCTCTGTCTCCCCAGCAAACCTGCCCATTGTGTATTTATGACTTGGGACTTCTCTTCCCTGAGTGCTTTCAAGGGCTCCTCAGCAGCTCCTCAGCACTGGGGGCACTGGGGGGAGCCTTCAGCATCCATCTCAGCTGTCCCTTCACTTGTGGCAGTGGCTTCCCCTGCAGCTCCTTGGCAGCACAGTGCAGTGGAGTGGAGTTCATCCCAGGAGTTCACCCCAGGCAGCTGGATCCCAGAGAGCTGCTGGAGAGCAGAGGGCTGTTGGGGCAGAGTCCCAAGGTGTGGGGCAAGGTGTTGGAGCTGCTGGACCAGCCTGGGATGTGTGAGGAGCAGTCTGGGGACTCAGAGCTGGTGGCTGTGATGCTTGCTGGTCATTCATCCTCCCCATGCCATTCCAGGCCCTAAATCCTTATCAAGGCCTCTCAGCCTTCTCTGCTTAGTCTATGTCCCTGCTGGGGCTGGGTGACCAGACCTGGACCTCCACCTGTCTGAGGAGGTGTGGGTACAGCTTAGATGTGCACACTGCCTGTTCCCCACTCCTCCCCTCACTTCTGCTCATGCTCCTTTGGCACTTGCTGCATGTGGATGAGATGCTTCACAAGCTGTCTCTTGGCACAGTGAGCTCCCTGGGTGATCCTTCTCCCTTTTTCTCTCTCTCTGCCATTCATTTGCCCAAGGGAGGATCTTCCTCCCTAGTCTATGGCACAGGTCCTTCTCAGCTGACCAGGAGATGCCCAGCATCCATCCCTTGCTGCCTGCTCTAGACCCTGTGATTGTGAGCTGTGATTCATCTCCACTGATGCACACAGCAGCGTTAGTGAGCACCTGCCCAGCACAGCAGAGCCCCCTGGCTGACCCCCCTGGCTGTCCTCCCTTGATCCTCCTCTTCCCAACCAGACTGTTGGCTGCTCCTAGGCTTCTGATGGAAGCCAGATGCACCAGAGGTGAGCCTGGGCAGCAGGTGGGGTGCTGCTGTGAAAGGTTTGAGTCTCACAGCTGCTTTGCTTTGGCTGGGCACGTCCTCTCCCCTGGCTCACTGCTCACTTGCACTTCCCTCTTGGTAGGACATTTTTCAGGTGTCTCAAGAGGCTTTCTGGCCTGGGGATCCACCAAAGCTCCTGAGTGAAGTGAATTGCTTCACTTTTCTACCAGTTTCTTTTCTTGGGATACTGCCTCTGAACTGGCCTCCAGGCAAACCTCTGCTCCAGTGCTCTTGGTGCCTTTGAAGTGCAGGCGAGAGGAGTAAGGGGCAACATCCTGATGTCATGGAATGCTCTGGGTTGGAAGGGAGCTCCAGAGCTCATCCAGTCCAACCCCCTGCACTCAGCAGGGACATCCTCCACCAGAGCAGCTTGCTCAGAGCCCTGTCCAGCCTCACCTTGAGTATCTCCAGAGATGGGGCCTCAGCTCCCTCAGCCTGTCCTTGCAGGACAGCTGCTCCAGTCCCCTGATTATCTTCATGGCTCCTCTGGACCTGCTCCATCAGCTCCAGGTCCTTCTTGTGTTGGGGGACCCAGAGCTGGCCCCAGCCCTGCAGGGGAGGTCTCCCCAGGGCAGAGCAGAGGGGCAGGATCCTCTCTCTCCACCTCTGGCAATGGGCACTGGCAGCACAGAAGGCCAAGGGCTGCCCTTGGCCTTCTGTGCTGCCAGTGCCCATTGCTGGCTCCTGCCCAGCTCCTCCCCACCAGCACCCCCAAGCCCTTCTCTGCAGGGCTGCTTTCTGTCACTCCTCCCCCTGCCTGCACTGCCAGTGAGGATTGTTCTGGCCCAGGTGCAGGACCTGCACTTGCTCTTGTTGAGCCTCATGAGGTTCAGCTGGCCCCAGCTCTGCAGCCTGTCCAGGTCCCTCTGGATTCCCTCCTGTCCCTCTGGCACATCTTCATTGTTTGTCTTACTCTGCTGCCAGTTAACTCACTGGGGTCATTCTTCTGTCTTCATGTGGCTGCAGCTTGGGCAAGCTTAAGAACATTTCTGCTTGCTGAGCAGCTGCCCTGATTGAATCGTGCTGGTTCCATCTGGGCTGTCCCTTCCTAAGGTACTTTGTGGTTTGCATTTGCTAGCAGCAGCTTAAGCACCCAGAGGGAGGCTCAGCTGGGCTGCCCTGGCAATCCCTCTGCCCTGCCTCATTTTTAATCCTCTTGAGTTTCCATTTTTTCTCCTTTCATAAATCAAATGCAGCTGTGTCAGCTCACCTCTGCTTCTAGGCATGGTGCTGGCTGGGCCAGGTCCCACAGATTCACAGACTGATTGCATCAGGTTGGAAGGGACCCTCCCAGGGCACCTTGTCCAACCCCCTGCAGGCAGCAGGGACAGCTCCAGCCACAGCAGGCTGCCCAGGGACACAGCCAGGCTGAGCTTGAATGTCTGCAGGGACAGAGCCTCAACCACCTCCCTGGGCAGCCTGTGCCAGCCTCACTGTGCAGAACATCTGATGTCCAACCTAACTCTGCCCTGCTCCAGTTCCAAACCGTTGCCTCTCCTCCTATCCCCGCAGCCTTTCTGAGCAGTCCCTTCCCAGCCTGCCTGCAGCTCCCCTGCAGATACTGAACTGCAGCTCTGAGGTCTCCCTGGAGCCTTCTCCTTCTCCAGGCTGCACAGCCCCAGCTCTCCCAGCCTGTCCCCGTAGCAGAGCTGCTCCAGCCCTCTGATCATCTTTGTGGCCTCCTCTGGACCCTCTCCATCAGGTCCAGGTCCTTCTTGGGTTGAGCCCTGCAGGTGAGGTCTCCCCAGAGCAGAGCAGAGGGGCAGGATCCTCTCTCTCCACCTCTGGCAATGGGCACTGGCAGCACAGAAGGCCAAGGGCTGCCCTTGGCCTTCTGTGCTGCCAGTGCCCATTGCTGGCTCCTGCCCAGCTCCTCCCCACCAGCACCCCCAGGTCCTTCTCTGCTGCTCTATCTCATCATCCACTTTTTGCTTAGGACCTGTGGGCTCTTGGCCATCACAAAAATCTGAGCAGCAGCTGTGCTGGACGGAGCTGACCTGGAGCTAACCGAGCTGGCAGAGGAGAAACTGCTTCTTGCCTAGGCTTTGAGCTAACAGAGTTTCCTCCTTAGCAATGACCTTTCTCTCTCTCTAACCCTTTTTGGGGGAAAAGGGAGGTAGGAGGAGGAGGGGGGCACAGGGGGGACCCCCCCCCCCAGAGCTTTGTTCTGTATTAGGGTCTTTGCTGTATGTTTCTGTACATGTTGTAACACTGGGGGGGGTGTGGGGTGTGTGTCCATCTGCATCGCAGCCAGCTTGTGAACACAGCTCTTACCCATTTCTGCTCCTCTGACTGAGTGAGCTGTGGTTTGTCTGTGTGTTGGGGGAGAGCTGAGCTTCCTCTCACCACCACACAGCACCCTCACCAGCTGGCAGCATGGGCACCGCAGCAGGAGTCCCTTGTCCGTCCGTCTTGGATGGCGCAGTGAGACTGAGGTGGCCTCAGGTGCCACTGGACATGGGATCAGCCTCAGCCTCCACACTTCAGGACAGTTCTAAAGGAGACTTCCCAGGCTGCCAGGGTCAGCATTTCCTGAAACGGGAGATGCAGCTTATGTGCTGGAAGTGCCATGTAGAGAACAGACCTGAGATGAAGGACTTGGGGGGTGCTGGCTGATGAGAAGCTCAGCAGTGAGCCAGCACCAGGTGCTTGCAGCCCAGACACCAAGCAAATCCTGAGCTTCATCAAAGGAAGCAGGGGCAGCAGGTCAAGGGAGGTGACTGCCCCCCTCTGCTCTGGTCTCATGAGACCCCACCTGGGGTACTGTGTCCAGCTCTGGAACTCCCAACACAAGAGGGACAAGAGGAGGTCCAGAGGAGGCCACAGAAATGATCAGAGGCTGGAGAACCTCTTTGTTGAAGACAAGCTGAGAGAGTTGGGGTTGTTCAGCCTGGAGAAGGCTCCAGGGAGACCTTAGAGCAGCCTCCTACTATTTGAAGGGTCTACAGGAGAGCTGGGGAGGGACTTTTGACAAAGCTGTGCAGTGACAGGATGAGAGGTGATGGCTCCAGGCTGGCTGAAGAGCAATTTAGATGAGACACAAGAAAAAAGTCTTCCTCATGAGGGTGGGGAGACACTGGAGCAGGTTGCCTAGAGAGGGTGTGGAGGCTCCAGCTTTGTAGGTGTTCAAAGCCAGGCTGGATGTGGCCTTGAGCAACGTGGGCTGGTGGGAGATGTCCCTGCTCAAGGCAGGAGCTTGGAACTGGATGGTCTTCAAGGTTCCTTTCAGCCCAAACCATGCTCTGGCTTAGAGAGGCCACAGCAGCCCCCAGAATGGAGTAGAACAAACCTCCTGCTGTTCATGCAGGGCAGATGCAGAGCTAACCCTGTGCTGCAGGGAGCAGGCAGCAGTGCAGGGAAAGCTCTGCCTGTCCAGGGCTGGACACCAGTCAGCACAGTGGCTTTGCAGCACAGGTGGCCAGGTGCATCCTGGTCTGGGTCAGTGAAGGGCAGCAGTCAGCTTGGGGGAGCACCAGGAGCCTGCACTGGGAAAGCTGAGCCCAGTTCAGGGCTCCCCAGGGCAAGCAGGGTCCTGACAAACTGCAGAGCCCAGTGGGGGCCCTGAAGCTTGCTGGGCTTTGGAGCACAGTGTGCAGCAGGACAGACTGGGATGGGCTGGGGCAGCCTTTGGAAGAGAAGGCAAAGGGAGACATCTGGCTGCTGCCTCCAGCGGCCCCAGGGCAGGGGCTGCAGAAGGTGCAGCCAGGCTCCTCCCAGAGCTCCCTGGCAGGATGAAGGGCAGCAGGCATGAGCCACAACATGGCAAATGCCAGCAGGACAGAAGCAGGAAGGTCTTCACCATGAAGGTGTCCTTGCACTAGAGCACATGGTTGAGTCCCTCCTCATTGCTGGAGGATGGACAAGTCAACCTCAACTGGCTCCAAAGCTGCCCTGCTCTGGACAGGGGCAGGAGCAGAGACCCTGAGGCTCTTTGGGCCTTGGGGTCTGGAAATGAGCCTGACAGTGAGCAGGGCTCTCATGTCAGCATGCTCCTCATGTCCAGGTGAGCACCAAATGTCCTCCTTCCCCCAAAGATGTGGATGCTCTCAGGCCCCACCCTGGCCTTTGCAGATTGGTGCACCTGGGGGGCAACTTCCCATCCAGAGTCCCAAATTCCTCAGAGGTGGAAGGTCTCCAAGCAGCAGTTCAGGGAATTAGTGTAGCTTATGCTTTCTAGAGCCCCTTGAGTCATTTGAAATCCAGATGACCTTACCTAGAAGAAACCAAGGCTGTCCAGCAAAGTCAGGAGGTACATCCTCAGCTACAGAAGTGGGGAAAACAAGCTGGAAAAGGCTGAAGAACCCAAGGGACATGTTTGTGCCCTCAGGCTCTTGCTTAAAGGTGCCTCTGTACCCCTCTGGCTGCAGAGCCCACTGTGGGCTCCACCACAGGACCACCCAGAGGGTGCCTCTAGCTGCTAAGAAATTCAAAGATGGATTCAGACCTGCCCCCAAGTCCTGATCCCTGAAGGTTTGGAGCTCTCTTTGTGGGGATGCTGCTGGAGCACATCTCAGGGGTGTGTGCATGGCTGGGCACTGAGCACAGGACTCAGCACGCTCTGTTCCCTTGCTGTGTCCTTCCCTGCTTGCCCAGACCCCAAAACACCATGCCCAAGGGGCTGTGCTGGAACTGGGGATCTGTGCCCAGGTGCCTGCCTGAACATGGAAACTGTCCTTGTGTCCCAAACCTCTAGCTCTGCCAGGCACTCCTGGTGCAAAGAGAGAGCGTTTTCTCAAGGCAGGCCATGGGCTCGCAGCCAGGTGAGTGCTCGAGGGCAGGGTAGCTCCAGGACTGCGGAGGGAAGGACTTGGCCCCATGCTGGAGCCCTGCAAGGCCAGCTCTGCCCTGCTCAGCTCTGTGCCCCTCTCCCATGACCAGCAGACGAGAGGGTCATTGGTGTCCTTCTCCTGGCCCTGCAGCCAGAGGAGTGCTTGATGCACGTCTCAAAGTCCACAGCAGGCAGCTCGGCTGCTCCAGCGGGGCAGGAGCCCTTCCCCCACTGCAAACAGGGCTCTGCCCAGCTGCAGACGTGTCCCTGTTCCCCCGGGCCACAGCCTGCTCCCGGCGGCATTCCCAGCCTGCCGGGGATGCGGTTCTGAAGCCAGGGAGGCCGTGGAGCTGGGCTGTGCTTCAGGTAGAGCGGTGCCCATCAGCTGCTCCCAAGACTACCTCCAGCTCCCTTGTCTTAGCCTTCATTGCCAGTCAAATGCAATTTAATTAGCAGAAAGGCAAACAGAGCCTTCCAGGGGCTGGGCCCCCAGCTGATGGCTGTCAGATGGAACTGCCAACCCCTGAGTACCAAATGAAATGAAGATGCCGCTGGCATCCTAGCTGCACAGCACCCTGGACATGTCCTCCTTCCCCAGCTCATGGGCTGGAGGGCACTGCTGGGGGTCACACACACCCTGCCTCAGCCCCCCTGTGCCCTCCACCTCCCACTGAGGCAAGTGGTGCAAGAGAAGCCCAGCTGGTTTTCTGGTAGCCCAGACCATGGCAAGTGCCTGGGGAACACCAGATCCTTGGTATGCCCTGGGAAAGCCACAGGGCACAGGGAGGGGCTGTCTGTGTGCCAGCTTCCAGGTGAGCCAGGCCTGTAGTCTGCCACTTCTGCTTCGTTAACCCAATGCAAAGGCTCCATGGACACCTACTCAGAACAGCTCTAATTGAGTAAAGGGAGAACTCTGCAGTGGTGAAAAAGACATTTTGGAACCAAAAGCCCTCCTGTTGGGAGCAGTTTGGACCTCCAGCTTCCTGAGGAGATGCCAAGTGAGACCTTGGCTGCCTGTTCAAACTCTGGTGCATTAGATCCAAGGAGATGATTCCTGGGTTTAAGGTGCCAGCTCTCACAGGCTTGCCCATGCCGGGGTTACCCTGCTGCATTTGGTAAGAGAGGAACTCCCTTGTGTTCTAGCCAGTGCTCAGAGATGCCAGAGGGCAGCTGGACTCATCATAGCTCTGCCAGCTGTGGGCACCATCGGCCCGACCCCAGCCCCCCCAGCCTGTCTCTGGGGCTGCAGCGGGGGCAGGAGCAGCGCAGCTCCTCCCCAGGCAGCGCTCACAGGGGCTGTGCAGCGCCGCGGACAAACGCCCTGAGCTGCAGCACGGCTCCAGAGCTCCTCCCGGGGCAGCGCTCAGGCAGCTGAGGGCACAGCTCTGACCCTAAGGTCTCCCTCCTGGGGACGAGGGGGGCAACCCCCCCCATCTGCCCCGGCCCTCTGGCGCCCGGCTTTCGATGCCCTGCCAGCGAGAGATGCAATGGGGGCAAGGTCGGCTCCTGGTTGCCCACGGCGCGGGGCGCGGGCTGGGCAGCGCAGCGCTGCTGGTGCTCGGCCCGGGGCTCCCGCAGCGCTGCGCAGAGCATTCCCAGAGGGCTGGGGGGGGATTCCTCTGGCCAGCAGCGCTGCAGCTGAGCAGTGGAAGGATGGAACGTGGGGGCACCGCCTTGCCCCCTCCATGCCCATCGGTGCCATGCAACGCTGACCACCAGGCCTCCGCCCAGCTCCTCTGCTGGCTCTGGTCACCATGTGTCCCTCGGCAGCCTCGGCCTTGGTCATTTTCCATCGGTTCCTGCTTCCCACATCCCCACAGCAGTGTGCTCAAGTGAAGGGCTCTGCTCCCAGCTGCCGCAGCTCTCCCTGCTTGGCTTTGCTTCTCCAGGCTCCGTCACACCCTGTCCTCTCTGACAGACTCCCCTGGCAGCCTGGCTCAGTTGCCTCCTCTTTGAGCAAGCTCCTTGGTCCTTGTGCACCACCTAGCAAGGTCTCACTAATATACCACAGCACTGGTAGTTACCCACGTGGAGCTTTCTGCTCTCCCTCATGGCCAGTCTGGCATCCTGTGCCACACTTACCACTCATGACCACCCTGGCTGTCTGGACCACTGGGTCTCCAGCCAAGGACCCCCCAGGCAGGCACTGCTCCACAGTCCCAGGGCTCTTGTGCTTCAGTTGTTTTTTGTTCCTCTGAGGTCCTGCAAATCTCTGGTGCTGGCTTTCTCTTCTCCCACTGGACACAGCCCCCATCCCCAGACAAGCAGCAGCCATTCTTCCTGAATTCCCTTCTCTCCTGCTGACAGACAGCAAACCTCCAAAGACTCTCCTCCCTTCTTGGTGCTGCTCATGGCACCACAGCCACCTCACCTTTGCCATAAATTGTCTTTGTCCTCTTGAAAAACTTGGAGCAGGCAATGCCTGACCTGCAGGGCACTGAAATGAGAAGCACCAGGGGCTGCCTGTCCTTCAGCTACCTGTCTGAAGGGCAGGTATTAATCTCTCAGCACTACAGGCAGTGTGGACAGTCTCCATCCCTGTGCTTTGTTTGCCTCCTCCCAGGCTCCTTCCTTTCCCTGCAGACTCCTTGCCATGCTTGTTTGCTGGGACAGGAACCCAGCACCATCTCCCCTCCTGGTGCCCAAGGCTTTAGCTGGGCTTTGCACTTTTGCTTTCATGACATCTCAGCTTCTCTTTTGCATGCTTGACTTCCCAAATCTGCCCAGCTGCAGGAGCCAGCTCTCCTCACTTGTCCTGGTTTGTTGCTCATTGACAGGCACCAATCTGCTCCTATTGATCTTCCCATTTACACCACAGGCTTTGACTCATGCCTGCTTCAGCTGGAGCTATTTGCTCAGAGAGCTCTTCTAAACTCAGCCTGTTTCTAGACCCAGCCTGTTTCTCAAGAAGAAGTACAGCAGCCCCAGCAGCTCTCTCCATGCTGTGCCCTGCTGAAGAGGTGTGGGAGATGTCATACCCAAGGACATCTGGAATGACCATGACACAGAAGGCTGTGATTTATAGCACCACTCCCCCTCCAAGGAGTGACTCTTCCTGGGAGAACTTCTCTCCTGGGACTTTGTTCTCACTACAGTCTGTCTGTCTGGGGGATCTAAGGCTCCCAGCACTGTCTGGGCAGACTTTCCCTTTCCTCCCTCTCCACACAATTTAGACCCAGGAAGCCCTTTTGATGGTGCCTTTGAGCATCCTGTGCTGTGCTATCCTTTATCCTCACCCTTTCCTTCTGTGACCTCCATTGCCTCTGCTCTGGTCACACCAGCCATTGCACTGACCTCTGGGAACATCTGCTGCCGTGGTTGACTCTATGAAGTAATTTGAGTTCCTCCATATGAGCTTTGTGTCATTTCCTATGGGCCATCTGTTCTTCCTCAGCCAAAGGACACTCAGTCCTTTCCTCCTGGTACCATTCTCCCAGTGCCCTTCCCTTCCCTTCCCTTCCCTTCCCTTCCCTTCCCTTCCCTTCCCTTCCCTTCCCTTCCCTTCCCTTCCCTTCCCTTCCCTTCCCTTCCCTTCCCTTCCCTTCCCTTCCCTTCCCTTCCCTTCCCTTCCCTTCCCTTCCCTTCCCTTCCCTTCCCTTCCCTTCCCTTCCCTTCCCTTCCCTTCCCTTCCCTTCCCTTCCCTTCCCTTCCCTTCCCTTCCCTTCCCTTCCCTTCCCTTCCCTTCCCTCCCCTTCCCTCCCCTTCCCTTCGGATTCCTTTGTTTTCCAGCTCCAACACCTCCCAGAGCAGCATGGTCAGTATCTGCCTCTTCTTTGACCTCTGTTCACTTCAGGGTTCAAAGCCTGGCACCAGATCCATGCAGACTTCCCCCTACCTGCTGATAAAGAGGAGGATGTCCCAGCCTTGGCCTGCCTGCTTCTGCTCCCCTCCCTCCCTCCTGGGCACCAGGACAGATCCAGAGCCCATTCCTGAATGCCAGTGTTGTGGAGCACATCCCCAGCACGCTGGGGTTGTCCTTGTTCCATCCTGGAGGGAGCCTGCAGCCTGTTCAAGTCTTCTCAGCCTGGCACCCACCTCCTCCTTGCTCCTGGCTCCCACACTTCTCTCTAGGAGGAACTTGTGACAGCTCTGTCAGTACCAACAGCTCCTCACAGGCCTGTGAGAACCACTGATCATCTCTTCACTGCTCTTGCTGTGGATTCAGTAGTTTTAGATTCATGCTCAAAATCTTCTTTTATCCCTGAGCTTCAGTTTCCCATTAGACTCTCCCTTTGCCTGCAGGAGAGTGTCTCTGATTTCCCTTGCCACCCTCATCCTGTTTGAACTCACAGTCACCTTCAGATGCCTTTCTGGTCCTCCTGTGATGTCTCAGCAGTGCCTCCTTTGCATGGCTCTCTAGGTGTGGACATGAGGCACCTCCCTTGTCACCCTGAGCAAGTTCTTTGTGCTTTTGAGATCTGCTGCCCCAATCCGTGGTGGAGAGAGGCAGCAGACCTCTGGCATCACTAATGATGTAAATGCAGCTTGGTCCCATGTAGGGCAGCAGCTGTTCAGGCAGGGTCCAGCCTGTCACACTTTGTGCAATCCTTAGGCCATGCTCCAGCTGCAGCCCAGGAAACCTGGAAGGGGAAGTGGAGCTGCTCTCATCTGCTGTCACTGAACAGTCCCTGGGATCCTTACTGACCACAGCCTCCTCTGTTACCTCAGGGACCCAAACTGGGGATTGCCTTGAGGATCAAAACCTCATGGGCTGCCCCCTGCCCCTCCCCCCACATGTCCCCCCCTTAAGCCTTTGGAGCAAGATGTGAGGAGTGCCAGGGGCAGCACAGAGCGAGGGGCTGGTGGTGCCCCACAGCAGGGGCCAGCACCTGCCCTCTGTCCTTACCTCCTGCTGCTTTCCCTGCAGATGAGCCCTGAGTTCCTGCAGCAGGGAAATCTCATCAGCTCCATCACATGCCTTCTCCTGTGGTTTTCCAGTCCCTACAGGTGACCACAGGTGACCCTCTGCCTGTGCTTCTCACAGGTTTAGCTGGTGAAGGTGCTGGAGAAGCTGCTCGTTGCGACCCTTGCCTGGCTGGACTCTCACCTGCACTCTCCTGAACATCTGCAGCTCCTCCATCTCCCTCCCTCAGGTCCTTGGAGACTCCTTCTCACTGCAGACCATCTTCTTTGTGGGCTGCATGTGAGTGCATGCTCCTGGCTGCTACAGCCTAGGATGGGTGCCTGGCCAGCTGCCACCCTCTCCCCTGCCTGGTGCTTGTGAGCAATCAGAGGAGCCACAGCTTAGTGGCTATTTTGTGGCTGAGTGGCTCCTTCTCATCTCTGGTCCAGGCCCTACTCCCAGCCTGCTTGCCCTTCTGCAGGTCCAACAGGGTTGACCTCTCATTCTGTGAGGTGCCCTTCTTGCATCCTGCAGTCCTATCACCCACCCCAGCATGGCCACCTCATGTGCTTTGGCTGGGACTATGGTGTGGGCTTTTTCCTCCCCGCTCTCATGTTATACCTTCACAGCACTGAGGCTGTTCTCCAGAAGGGAGCAGGGATGTGGAAGGCCACCTGCATGACCACCCATCCATGGTGTCCCTGTTCTTTGGCACCGGGGCCATTGTGCCTCACTCCAGCAGCTCCAAGCAGATGGCCAAGGTCCTCACCCTACTGTGCAACACTGTGACCCCTGTGCTCAACCCTGTCACCCATGGCTTGAGAAACAGCCAGGTGAAAGTGGCCATGGGGAGAGCCTTGTGCAGCAGGGTGGTCCAGATGGCCACTGAGGGCTCAGGCATGGCCATGGAGTTACTGCCACCCTCCCCACAGCAGGGATGCAGCTCTTGGTAACCCAACACACATGAATGGATCTGAGACTCCCTGTCAGGCAGTGCCACATGGTGCTCCTTGCTTTCTCTCACCAGTGCATCCAATGCTCAGACTCACTACTGCCCAGGGGGCAGCCAGGGCCTGGATACCTAACTCGTAGCATCATCATTTCCCAGGCAACCAGCAACAGTCTCAAGCTGTGCCAGGGGAGGTTCAGGCTGGATATTAGGAAGAAGTTCTTCACAGGGAGAGTGATTTGCCACTGGAATGGGCTGCCCAGGGAGGTGGTGGAGTCGCTGTCCCTGGAGAGCTTCAAGACAAGCCTGGATGAGGCACTTAGTGCCATGGTCTGGTTGCTTGGATAGGGCTGGGTGATAGCTTGGGCTGGATGATCTTGGAGGTCTCTTCCAACCTTGTTGATTCTATGATTCTGTGCTCTGATGCTGTGTGTGAAGGCCCCTGGCACAGCTGGCCTGAACTGGCAGTGCCAGCTTCACAAAGCCCAAATCCTGGAGGTACAGCCTCGGGCAGGCAAGCTCTGTCTCATCCCAGCCAGGAGCTGGGCACCATCCTTCTGCTGTGGATGTGCAGGGGTGGTCACGCTCTTGCAGCACTGCCAGAAGGATGGCACACAAGGTCCTCTGGGACCTGGATAGACAGGAGGGAATTTGGTACAAGTGCTGACTGCCTGGCCCTGGGAGCTCTCCCACAGGGAGTTCCAGGATCTGTGTTCACAAGAAGCAGGCATTGCCAGGGCAGGGAAGCTGCTCTGGCTGCCCACACACTGCCTTTGACAGGACAGTGCCCTGGGTGAGCTTCATCTCCTATCATTTATCTACAGCAAGGCTTTGTCAGGCACCCTGGGGACAGCTTCTGTTGCCAAGCAGAGCCCCTTGCAAACAGTGTGCAGTGTGGCAGCAGCTCCTGGTAAGTGCTGGATAGCCCTGTCTGGGCTGGACTCCAGACACTGCAGAGCTGAATGCCCTTCACCCAATGCAATACAAGATGTTTGAGTTGGAAAACCATAGCTGGGGATTGTTCTTTGTAGCTTCAGGAGTCAAAGCCAATCCTGAGAATGGAGAGCTGCTGCCATGTGCAGAATGGTGCTGATAAGGCAGGAGTGTGGAGGAGGGATTGACTTGGTCCATGATGTGCCTTCAGGAAGGGCTCAGGGGCACTCAGCAGCACACAGAGCTGGGGAGGTGTCACCTGGTGGGTGTCAGTAAAGGCTGTGAGAGGGTGGTGTGAGCACTGCTCTGTGTGTGCAAGAGGAGCTGCCCAGAGGCACAGCAAAGCACCTCCTCAGACCCCAGCCAAATGCTGGGCTGGGATTTCCTTCCAGGTGAGATTCTGTAAGGCTCCCACTCAGCAGAAATGATGGGGATGGGTTTCCCATGGTGGGAAGCACCCCTGTCTCCCATAGAGCCAAGGATTTCCCAGTAGGAACCCAACGTGCCTTATCCCACTCAGGTGAGGGTGCAACACAGCCTTCCAGAGCACATGCACGGGGCAGGGCCTTACCTGTGGAGAGCAGGAGTGACACTGGGAATAAAAGAAACACACAGCCCTCAGCAGCCTGCCTGTCAGGGCACAGCCTTGCTTCCTCCAGAGCAGTGCTGGCCACAGTGGGGTGCAAGAAGAAAGTCTTTTGGTCCCACTCATAAGTAAAATAACATTTTTTAAGTACTGCTGATTTTCCCTTGTCCTTTGAAAATGTTTATTGTGGATATAGTTTATTGGCAGCTATGCATGCACTGGGGGTGCACAGTCACAAGCCCCCTGCTGCTCAAGGTGAGCAGAGCGTGGCTCTGCACCACCACACCTGAGCTGAAAAGAGGCTGGGGGTGAGGCTTTACTCACAGCAAAGAAGGACCTAGGGATCAAATGGGCATCAGTTACACAGGCAGGACATACCCAGCTGCTGGGACCAGGCAGGATGCACCCCAGGAGGAGCTCATCTGGGGCTCTCCTTCACTCTGGAGCATCTTGCTTTAACCCCATGGAAACTGTCAGTAGGGCTGAAGCTGGCAGAGAATTTCTTGTCCCCTTCTCCTTGTCCTCTCTCAGAGGTTCTGAGGGCAACTGGTCTGTCTCAGACCATGGTAGGAACACTGTTTGGCTCAGCCAGCAATGCCATCTCCACACTGAGCATCATACAGATGGGGTATGAGGGAGGGTTTGCTGCTCCGAAGGACCCATGTGCAGGGGCAGGAGCTCAGAGGTGCCTGCAGAGCTTGTCTCTTGCAGGTGTGCTGGAGATCAAGCCCACATTTTTCCTCCTGGAGCTGATTCTTCTGTTGATGCTTCAAGCCCAGCCAAAAATACCTTTGAAAGAATATTGTGATGGAGAGAAGGTAATGCCACTGGAGGGAGTTTTCCCGTGGTGAAAGACAGAGGAGGTACTTTGCTTGGCCCTGTTCTCCCCAGGGGAGCAGATGTGAGACAAAGCTCACCTGCCTGCTTTTCACAAGGACCCCAGTTCCTGCCAGAAGCCAAAGTCCCACAGGCTCCCTGGCTTTTGACAGCAGGGTGATGCTTGGGTGCTGAAGCTCACAGAGTACCTGGGCTTGGCCAAGCAGATCTTGCATTGGGTCAGCTCTTTGTGGCAGATTGCCGCTGCAAACAGCAGAGGAGATGCTTGGCCACCCTGCCAGCAGCGTGGGCAGAGGAGGGAGCTGGGGGCTCCTGCTGCCTCTGGATCTCTCACTGCTCTCTGACGCTCACTAGCTCACTGGGAAGTGGCGGTTCATCACCGTCACTTCCCTCTCCAGCTGGCTCAAAGACCTCAAGAGAAATGGGCAGGTGTCCCCGAGCTCTGCATTTCACTGTGATGGTGAAATAATAACCAGAACTGTGATTCCTGGGTGTCAGTGCAAATCTTCTTTGTGATGGCTTTCACCCAGGGCTTCTCTCATTCTTGCTCATCACTGGCTGTCTGCAGTGTGCTGGTGCTGCTCCCCCTGAGGGAGAGACTCCAGTGCTCCTATTTGTCCTAGTAACCCTCCAGTTTGGTGCAGCATCCATCCCAGCAACCCTCCACCCCCACCTTCCTGCGTGGCAAAAAGCAGCAGGTTAGAGATGTGGTTACTGGTTCCAGCACAGGCACTTGCCTCAGCTCCCTCAGCTCTCCCAGCAGCATCTCCTGGTGCTCTTGCTGGTCCCACAGGTGGATGTTAAAACTGAGAAGCGATTAATGAGCACAGAGCTGCAGTGAAGCAGAGAGAAAGGAAATGCAGAGCATCTCCCTTGGGAGTCAAATCCCAGACAGCTGGCAGGAGCAAAAGGCTGAGGAAGTTAAAGAAGAAAGAAAATGTTAAGTTATCTATTCTGGAGGCAGGTGAAAAGCACCAAAAGAGTGTTGCCCATGCAGCTGGCCCCACGCTGTGCTGGCATCCATCTCTGCCCACACCTTCCCCCACAGCCTTGGTGGCAGCAAAAATCGTGGGCAGGCAGCAGCCCTGCCAAAGCCCAGGCCGGTGTCCCCGGCATGCCACTGGCTCTTGGCAGCCTTGTAGAGCTTTGGAGCAGGCTGCCAGCCAGGGCACTGCTGTGCCCTAACAGGGCTCCCGTGGTGCACGCCTTCGCCTGGGGCTGGGCACCGGCCATGGGAATCCCTGCCCTGAGCACTAGGGACAGAGAGGGCAGCACATGTTGGGCAGCAGGGAACCAGGCAGCAGGGTCTGTCGAGCACCACGGTGTCCTGCTCATGCCAAGGCCTCCTCTCCATGCCTGGAAATGTCTGGGTTCAGCAGAACTGCAGCTTCAGCAGCCCCTGGCACTGCAGTGGGGAAACCCTCACACAGCCCCAGGCAGCTCTGCAGGACTTGGGGATGCTGGGGACAGCAGCCTGGGATGCCTGGCAGACACAGGGTCCATAGGGCATGCCTGGAGCTGGTGTCTACACTGAGCATCTGCAACCCTGCAGCAGGCTGGGACATTTGTGCTCCAAAGAGGCCCTAGGGGTTGGAAAACAAAGCCTACAGGCATGAGACTAACCCAGCGTGTGTGAACCCAGGGATGTGGCTGTGATGGGGAAGGGAGGGGATGTGCATGGCTCTATCCAGCACTGGTGGCTGCAGCTGAGGCCTGACAAACTCAGCGCTCGCAACCAGGTGCTGCAGCTGTTTGGCAGGCAGGGACATGCCGCCTCCTACCATTGCCCCAGCAGCAACAGGACCACAGGTGGGATTTCCCAGCTCCCTCTCCCCAGCTGTGGGACTGGGGTGGGCAGTAACCGTGGCCCAGTCCTTAGGGTGGAAAAGACCTTGAAGCTCATCAAGCCCAATGGTTAACCCAGCACTGCCAGGTCACCCTGAACCCTGTCCCACCACATCTCCACAGTTTTGAAACCCTTCCAGGGATGGAGACTCCACCACTGCCCTGGGCAGCCTGTCCAGGGCTTGACAATGCTCAAGGGGAGGAAATTGTTCCTCATGGCCAACCTAAACCTCCCCTGGCACTTGCTCCTTGGGAGAAGAGCCCAACCCCAACCTGGCTCCAGCCTCCCTTCAGCCTCCTCCTCTCCAGGCTGACCACCCCCAGCTCCCTCAGCTGCTCCTCCCCAGCCCTGCTCTCCAGACCCTTCCGCAGCTTTGCTGCCCTGCTCTGGACCTGCTCCAGCCCTCAATGTCCTTCTCGGTGCGAGGGCCCCAGCGTTACCCCCGCTGTCGGAGGCGCGGCCCCGCCGGTGCCCGGGCGCAGGGACCGCTGCGGGCCGGTGGGGGGCGCTGTTCTGACCCCGCCCCGCGGATGGGCCCCGCCCCCCGCGCCCCCCGCCCGCCCCCGCCGCCGCTCTCGCCGCCGCCGCCCCGCCGCGGCCCCGCTCCCGCCCGAGCCGCCGGAGATGGAGCGGGCCCGGGGCTCCGCTGCCCGCCGCGGAGCGTTGCTGCTGCTGCTCGCCGCCTTCGGGGCCTGCCGCCTGCGCCTCGCCCGTGCCGGTCAGTCCGAGTCCGTGACCCCCGCTCCTGCGTGCGTCCTCTCCGTCCCCATCTCGCCGTGTCCGTGTGGCCGGAGGACTGTGGATGCTTGTGGCCCCTCCCGGTCGCACCCGGTGCGGTTTTATGTGCCGCCCCCTCTCCCCCCACCCCAGGGGGACTCCGCGTTCCTGGGGGCTCAGGCTCCCACCTCCTGCCCACCCCTTCCCCGGGGGCTCCGTGCGTTGGGGGCCGCTCAGCATCCCTGCGCCGGGCTGCGCGGTTCGCAAGGGTCGAGACGGCTCCCCCCGCCCCACGCAGCCCCCCGCGTTCCTCCTACCCCGCGGGCCTCGCCGCGCTCTCCGGGGACGGGCAGCGCCATCGCCCCGCTGCCCTCCGCCGCTGCAGGCTGGGGCCTTGGCAGCGGCTGGCAGCGGTTTGGGGTGGCAGAAGAGGCCCTCGGATGTGGGGCCTGATCCTGGGAGGGGGCAGGAACGTGGGTTTGAGGGAGCGGCCCCACACTGTGGCCCTCGTGATGCACCTTTATTGGAGGGAAAAAGCAGGAAAACAAAGCCAACCTCCCCCGGCCCAAATAAAGCCCCCGGTAAGGCTGCGGCGGTGCCCGGCCCAGCTCAGCTCGCTGCCAGGCCGGGAGTGCCCGGTTCGCTCGGCTGCCCCGAACCGCTCCCTCGGTGGGGAGCGGCAGCGGCACCTGCACCACGGCGCCGCGGGGCAGGGTCGGTGCCGGATGCGTTTCTTCTCTCACCTGGGGCAGAAAACACGCGTGCCTTTCATTTCCCTCCCAGCAGCACCACCTTTGCCCTCCTTGTTTTCTTAAGGGCTGTCTCAGCGGTTTGGGGGCTGACTTTGGTTGGGGTTTTGTCGTTCTAGGGTGTGGGTGAGTGCATTTTCTCTCCCAGTAGGTCTGGCACTGGGTATGTGTTGTGCCCACTGCCACGATGGGCATAAACACCCGCCCTCCAAAGTGCCCCAATCGGCCCTGAGCATGGCTGCTTGCAGGGGGGGCTGCCCACCTCTACCCACCCCTCTGCCCACTCTGGCAGGGTGGTAGGTGTCCCAGCCCAGGACAGCACATCTTGGGCAGGTGCTTTCTGCCCAGCTGGCCACAGTGGCTGGGCAGTGCCTCCCCCTTGCTCCCACCATTGTTTGCAGATCCAATATTGTTCTCCCTGCTGTGGCTTGCTGGCAGGGCAGGCGCTGGGCAGCAGCCTGCTGTCAGCTGGGCCCCTGTGGCCTCACCATGCTCCTGCCCACGCTGTGCCACAGCCAGAAGGTGCAAACCTTTTTAAAGTCTCTCAGCAGTTCAGCACAGTTCTGTGTTCTCTCTCTGCCTGTGTGTGGAGGCCAGGGTGGCCTGGCCGAGGGGCACCAGTGACACAGGCCATGAAGGGAAGAAGGAGCTCTGAGTGGCCCTGGCATAGTCACTGGTGAGCTGCACAATTGCCACCGCCCCTGAGGGAAAGGGGCTAGGGGTAAGGTGGCCTGGCTGCTGGAGAAGGACCCCTCGAAGGGCTGCTTGGGCTGCTGTGGGTAGCAGGTAGCAGAGTCTCCCCTTTCCCTCCCTTCCTAGCCCCAGGGGGCTGCTGGCGATGAGGTGAGTGCCAGGGGCCTCGCTCCACCAGCTGCAGCCCCCTCCAGCCTGGGATGCCACAGGCACAGGGTACAGGCAGCATTGGGACCTCTGCCCCCAGGCAAAGGCTGGGCGCAGTTCATTTGCACTGTTGCAAATCACGTCGTCATCCTACTGCCTGGAAATGCCAACTGCAGCATTGGGTGCTGCATGTTGGTGCAGCATGTGGCACCGGGCTGCTTTATCCTCTGCAGTGCTGGGGTGCCCTGGAACAGCATCCCTGGGATGCTGGGTGGGGAAAGGAGTCACTGTCCTGTCCCAGCAGCCTTCCTCCCTCAGCACAAGGCAGAGGAAACTTTGGCTTTCCTTCCTGTTGGGTAGTTGCCCTCCCTGGGTGGATGGGGAGAGCTTGGCTGGTGGAGGTGGCAGGGCCATGGACAGCTCCTGCTCTGTGATGTGCCAGTGAATCTGGTTCCTGGCCAGCAGATAGCCAGAAGAGAAGGTCTTGGACCACCATACCTGTACCTCTGGCTTCTGCAAAGCTGCTTCAAGTGAGGGCTAGCATCCCCTCCTCTCCAGCTTCATCTGTCAGTGGTGCAACCTCCAGGGGCCCTGCGACAGAAGCCACCTCCCAGGACACAGCCAGCACGTGGGATGGTGACATCCTCCTCTTGCCAGGGGCCTGATCAGAGCTGGGGGAAGGATGGCAGCCAGTTTTGGAGGTGGTGCAGCAGTGGGTTAGTTTTGGTTGGTGCTTCTCAGCTGTGTGTTTCCCACGTGTCTCTCTCCAGCACACCCAGCTTTGGGCAGAAACGTTTCCTGGCTGCGCTTCCTGGAGCGTCGGTGCCAGCCAGGCTTCTCACCCTGTCCTGAGGAGTTGGGTTGCCAAATGTCATCTATTATTGTTATAAACAAACAAACAAAAAAAGGTTTTCCTAAATGGGAGGATGGCTGAGAACCTCCTTTTCTAATAAGCCTGGGAACCCAGCCCTGCTGCAGCAGCCAGTGCTGTGCCCCAGGAGCACCCAGGGAAGCTGGTCCTTTGTAGTCCAAGTGACTCCTTCGGCCACGTGTGAACTGCCCTCCTTGCCACCTTTGCCCCTGCCGCTGCTTAGGAATGCAGCTGGGGCATGGATGCTGGTGCTGACATGAGCTGCCCAAGCTCTGAGGTGGCACAGGGACTTCTCAGGGTTCAGAGCTGGAAAGGACAAGGCAGGAGCCATCCTCCATGGCTCAGCCTTCGGTAGAATTCTCCATGCCCTGGCTTCGTTTGCCTGCTTTGCAGTCCCTGTGCCAGGGAGGGAGCTGTGGCAGGGGCAGGACACAACGTGGTCCCCAGAGACCAGCATGCTGAGCACTGAAGCTGGGCCAGTTGCAGGCCTCTCTTGGGAGCATGGCAGCGGTGCCTGCTGCTGCACCCATGGCACTCACAAGGCACCAGCTGCCTTGCCAAGTTGCCCGGGGCACTGCCCAGAGTGTGGTCTCCTAGCCCCCTGGCACTACTTGAATTAGTCTGCAGAAACCAGACATTTCCATCCCCAGTTTTCTCTTGAGACACAGAGGGGGCTCATCTGAGTGCCCTTGGTAGTGGGGACAGTGCTGGGCAATGGTTCTGCTCAGCAGCATGCAGCCACCCTGTCCCTTTGAGTCCCACTGCAGCTGTGCATCAGGGGCTCCTCTGCCAGCCAGTGAAGGCCAAGGGTTTCCCCCACAGCAGCTGAAGTGCTGCTCCCCAGGGGCTGCTCCCAAGTTGCTGCTCTGTGGTTTTCTTCTTGCAGGTGATGTTCTCCCCATGTTCTCTGGGGTTACATTGGCACCGCTGGCTCCCACCGTGACCAGTGAGCCCTCGTGGGTAGGGAGGTGTGGAGCAGCTGGGGTCATGACTGGTGGGCATCCTATGGGGTTCTGTGGGTTGGGACCTGTGCCAGGGACGTTGGCAGAGCCCCATTCACAGGCCTGGGGAGGGGGAGTGGCTGAGAAGCCCCTGATCTGCATAATCCCAATGTAATTGCCTCAAGGAAGAGTATATCCTCGTGGAAGAGATGTGGGGAAAGTCCCTGCTCTGCTTTCACTGCAGCTTGCTGGTGACCCACAGACCCATGTGCACCCCAGCTCCCCTGGGGGCTGGAGCTTGGGAGACCACGGTCCCAGAGCCTGGGAGATGCTGTGGTGGTTCTGTGCTGGGTCAGGCCTTATGGATCTACGATGAGGGTAGTGGAACACTGCAGCAGGTTGCCCAGGGAGGTTGTTGTGGCCCCATCCCTGGAGATGAATTCAAGGTGAGGCTGCAGAGGGCTCTGGGCAACCTGATCCAGTGGAGGATGTCCCTGCTGAGTGCTGGGGGTGGACTGGATGAGCTTTGGAGCTCCCTTCCAACCCAGACCATGCTGTGATTCTGATTTCCCTGGCAGCTTCAGGTGTGGGTTTAAGTCTTGATGGTCTGGAGTAGAACCCTAGGGCTGCACTGCCTGGGGGCTGGGGCTCGATCCCCATGGCTGACTGGGTCCTCCCCGTGGCACAGGGGGGAAGATGGGTCTGGGACAGTTGCCTGAAGTGGTGCTTCTGGGCCATGGCAGCATTAGGGGAGGTAATCAGCTTAGCTCTGCTGTGTGCTTATGGGCATGGGAGGGTTGACAGTGTGGCAGGAGCTCTGGGGACAGGGAGGTTGAGGCTGTGATGGGGATTTCTGTGTGACAGGGATAGCAGGAGTGTGAGGGACAGGATGGTGATGGGGACAGGAGGGGTCATGGAGTGGCTGGCGTGCTGGGGAGAGGAAAGACATGGGGACAGTAGGGACAGGAGGGATGACAGCATGGTGGGAGCACTGCAGCAGGAAGATTGATGTAGGATGCTGAGGACAAAAGGGTTAGTGGGGATGTTGTGGCTAGATAGGAGGGGTTGTGGGGGTGCCAGGGACAGGAAGGGTGATGAGGTGGCCTCTCACCAGGTGCAAGGTCTTGCAGGCACTGTAGAGAGGAGCTGCCATTGGTCATCCCCATGGGAGGCTCTGGATCTGGTCCCCAGTAGGTGCAGTGGCTCCCCCAGGCCAGCTGCCCCCCAAAAGCCCAGGGAACGACGCTGGCAGTGCTGGGGCATCTCCCTCCCGCCTCCAGGCGTCACGGATCTCTGCCAGCAGGGGTGACCAGAGCACTGCAGGGCGGCAGCAGGCCTGTAATTAGCTGCTCATGAGCTAACGAGAATTGCAAGGGGAAGAAGCTGGCCGTTAAGTGCCTGGAGCCTGCTTTCAATTGCAGGAAGGAAACGCAGCCCAGGCAGGTCCCGGTCCCGGCCTCTTCCCGTCCCGGAGCAGCAGAGCGCTGCGTGCTGGCAGCTGTCCCCCCTAGCCGGGGCACCCCTAGCCGGGGCACCCCTAGCCGGGGCACCCCTAGCCGGGGCACCCCTAGCCGGGGCACCCCTAGCCGGGGCACCCCGCGGTGTGCTGCTGGCTGGAGGCGGGGGGGCAAAGCCTTTGTGGGAGGGAGGTTTGCTGGTTGTTGAGGGGAGCCATCGCTTCGGGTGGGTGGCGTGAGATGGCACATCGGCTGCCGTGCTGGTGAGGACCCTGGTTCCTCGCAGCACAGGATGGGCTCCCGGCCGCTGTCCCCTCCCCGTGGCGCGGCGATGGCAGCAGCGGTGCGGGAGGCGCCGTTCCCGCTGCGCACCCAGCACATGGGTGCTGCCTGGGGCCCTGCGCAGGAGTGCTCCCGGGGAGCGCTGCTGTGCGGGAGGAGCAGCTCTGCCCCGGGGAGCTCCGCGGCTCGCATCTCTCTGCGACTATGCCCCGGTAAGCTGCCGGCCCCGGTAAGCTGCCGGCCCCGGTAAGCTGCCGCCGCCGTGACGCAGCCTGCGGCCGTAATTTCTGCCTCTGGCTGGAAGGGAGAGGGTGCCGTGAGCCGGCTCACTCCTGCGGGGATAAACCCCAGAGGAAATCTCTGGGTCCAGCTGTTCAGCGGCGTTTGCAGCCCTTTCCCAGCAGCCCTGGGATGCTGCATTCGCAGGCACCCCCAGGGTGCAGCTGTGCCCCCCGGTTCTCTGGGCTCAGGAGGGCCTCCCCAGTTTCTGGGCGCTCCCCCCCAGCAGGGCGTCCCGCAGGTGTCTGTCGCTGGTGGTGGCTGAGTCAGCCCGGGCACAGCCCCGGGCACAGCCCGGCTGCGGTGAGGTGCCCCTGGTTTTCCGCCTGCTCTTGCCCTGCGTGTCCGCGGGGTGTGGGCAGCCCGCCCGAGGGCCCCCCCTGCCAGCTCTCAGCCAAAAGGGGCAGACCCTAGAGCCCCTGGCACCTGCTGATGAGTGCCCACGACCCCAAGTCCCCATCTGAGGGTGCTGGGAGCATCGAGACTGGTGCCAGGCAAGGAATGGACTGTGGGGGCAGGAGGGACAGACTCCCCCGGCCCGAGTGAAGCCTCCTGTGCTGCTGGCGCCGGCTCTCAGTCGCCCAGGGCCCTCCAGTCGGCAGCGCTGTGGTGTTGCTGCCGAAGGTTCCCAGCGGCGAGGTGTGGGAGGGCTTCGGCTCTGCCAAAGAGCGTCCAGCCCCGGCGGGACAGCGGTGCTTGGCAGGGAGCTGCCACGGCACAGCTTCGGTCCCAGCCTGGCAGTGGGAGTGCGTGGGAGCGGTGGCTGCTTGCCAGCGTGGATGTGCTGACCCTTGGCCTGGCACCTCCCTGGGTGCTGGGCTGGGGCAGGTGGGCTGCCCTCTCCCACCTCCTCACCAGCAGCAATTGGTCTGCAGGGAGAACTCACCAGTGACCATGACACTGCTCAGCTGCAGCATGCTGGGCAAGCGGGCACCCTGGCAGGAAGGACCCTCCTGAGCAGTTGGTAGCTGATCAGTGCCAGGAGGAGAGAGCTGGAACCAAAACCTTCCCTCGGGGCTGCACAGGCTTCAGGTGGGTCTGTGCTTGGAGCAGAGCTGTAGGACCCCCTGCACTGCAGGGCACAGCCTGCACTGCAGGGCACAGCCTGCCCCGGTGTGGACAGGAGAGTGGTGCCTGGGCTGCCCATTCCCTGCAATGCCAGCAGAGCAGGGGTCCAGCACTGTGCTGTGCTGCCCATCAGGGTGTCCCAGAACACTGCAGGGATGTGAGTAGAGGTTCCTCTGGCTGCTGCTCAGCCACAGTGCCTGTGTGGGGCTGGCTCCACTAACCCCTTTGTGGCAGTGCCATGGTGGTTTCACCAGTCACACTGTGCCAAACCCCAGAGCCCAGCCAGGGAAAAAGGAATTTAATAAACCCATCCCCTGCCCATCCCCTGCAGGCTCTGGGCAGGTTCCAAACCCCTTGTTATAAACAAAATCCAATTAAAAAGGCTGAAAATGGGCAGTTTGAGCTGCAGAGAACAGCCAGCTGCTTCGTGGCATGGGGTGGCACTGGGGACAGCCTGGGGTCCACACTGAGGGGTGGACTCTCACCCATCTGAGCCAGTGTCAGATAATGCAGAGCCAGTGGCAGGCTTGGCACCAGAGAAATGGCACCAGAGGAATGGCAGATGGCAGCTGGGCTGCTGGCTGGGAATTACTTTTCCTCTTTCTGAACACCTGAAGCAAAGCACTCGTGGCTGGAGGCAGTGCTGGCACCTCAGAGCAGGACACAGTGTGCCACCCTTCTGGGGGTGCACAGCCTCCGTGGGCCTGGAGCTGCTCTAAACAGCTGGAAGGGGACAGGGAGCTGGGGACAGAACCTGCAGCACCCAGGGATGGCCAGGCTGGGGGACTGGAGGGTCCTGTTCTGCTCAGTGCCCCCCCAGTCACTGCACCTCCCTGGGGCTCGGGGACAGGCTGAGGTGTGACACTGGCTTGTGGCTGGCTCCTGGGATGGACATGCAGGCCTCTGCAGGTCCCCCTTGCTGCTGCAGCTGCCTTGCAGTCCCCTGTGCCCTGGGGCATGCGAGGTAGTCACCATCCTGCTTGCCACAGTTGGCGGGCCGTGTCCTCTGCCTGGTCCCCACTGGGGTCTGGAGCTGAGCCATTTCCATCTGTCCAGGGGCTGTCTCCCCTTCCCATGGCACAGATCAGTCCTCCCTTGGTGTGCCAGGGCAGGGAACAAGGATTTTTCTGGCTGGTTAGGGAGTTTGTGTTGCAGTGACACAAACCCTGCTCCCGGGCCTGGCAAGGGCAGGCTGCTTGCTGCTGCCTCTCTCCCCAGCCCTGGGTGGCAGGAGCAGCTCCTTTGGGGCTGCAGGCAGTGTCTGCTCTGGCCTGGGGACAGCTTCTGGGTGATGCAGGTGGGTGGGGGAGGGGAGGTGTTTGGGGTTGCTGAGGGTTTGGTATCCCCCCACTTCTGACCCTGCCTGGCTCTGGCCCTCTAAAACAGAGACACTGAGCCTAGAGCAGGTCAGGACTCTGGAGCCCTTGGTGAGGCTTCTGTCTCCTGTCATGCAGCCCCTGCCCACCCCACAATCACCATGCTGCCCATACCCCCCATACCCCCCATACCCCCTTCCTGCACTGCTGCTGGGGCTGGTGGCACAAAAGCAGCCAGCAGTGGCATTTTACCCAGGTGAGTGCCCGTGGTGGCAGTCTCCATTCTGCCTGTGTGGGCATGCTGCTGGCTGCCTTGCTGGGCACACAGTGCAGCTGAGGCAGGGCAGGGAGGGGTGATGCCACCAGCAGTCCCTGTGGGGACCACTGTGTGCCCTGGGGCACCCCCCAGGCAACCCCAACATCCAGCCCTGTGCTGTGTTGTTATGCTGGCTGCTGGCATTCAAGGCAGCGAGTGCCTGCCTCACCCCACAGGCATGGCCCTGGGCGTTTGGGTGGCTTGGCTGCCCCCCAGTCCTGCCTGCCCCTGTCCCAGGGAGGCTGCAAGTCAGAGGGCAGGGAGATGCCAGGGGCTGGGGTGAGTTTTGGGGCAGTGCTCCTGCTTACCTGCCTCAGGCTGGCTCCAGCCTTTCAGAGCCAGGAGCAATTTGCAGAGGCAGGAGGAGAGCCTGGGTGGTGCCAGCTCACAGCTGAAGCTCTGGGAGCACAGGCAGGCTGCTGGCAAGTCCCACAGCAGGTCCCACAGTGCCTGGCTGGAGGAGGAGGAATGGCCCTGGAATGGAGCTAGCAGACACCACAGTGCCATGGGGCCCAGGCTGCCGGCGATCTGTGCCCATGGCCGCGGTGCCCCTCGGCTGCAGCCGGCGTCAGCGTGCAGAGAGCTGCAGCCCTGCTGCCCAGGCACCCCCACAGCCCACCCTGTGTGCTGCAGCCCTGTGCCCTGCCTCGGGGCTGTGCTCTTGCTGCCCCACCCCGGGGAGGTGGCAGCTCCGTGCCCACTCGTCCGTCACAGCTGATGCCCAGTGGGCTCTGCCAGCTCATGCTGCTGGCACTGGGGCCCCAGCAGGCAGGAGGTTGGGCCTTGGCACTGCCAGTGCCCAGGGTGCTCAGCACCAATTACTTACCCTCTTGAGGGGGCAGTGGCAGGGAGGGGGCAGTGGCGGTCGCTGCCCTCCTGGCCACACCAGGGCCTTGGCTGCCCTCAGCGCCCTGCCCGGCTGTGGCAAGATGCTGCCAGACCCTACAGCATTCTGAGGGGCACAGGAGGAACTCCCATTGCAGTGCTTCACCAACCTCAGTGCCCACCTGGGTGCCCAGCCCAGTTCTCCCCAGGGTGAGTCCCTGGCTCCTGCTCCCCTGCTGTTTGTCCTTCCATGCCAGCTGCACTGTGCCCTGGGTGCTCACTGGCCTGGGGCTCAGCTCCTGCCTACAGGGAGCCACACAGCCTTCAGCACCAGCAGCTTGCCCCAGCCCAAAGCCCCATCCCCCAGGGTGGTAGGATCAGGATCAGACCTGTCCCTGTGGCTCTTGGGTGCCAGTGCTCAGATCCTGGCACCTGGTGTAGCACAGAGGTGCCCACTCTCACCAGGCCTGCCAAAGAGCAGCAGCTCGGCCTGGAGATGGCCTTGCAAGACCTCACCCTGCAGGGTGCCCAAGGTGCCATATCTGCTTGCCAACCACTGATTGATTTCACATGGGGAGCTTAATTAGACCAGTGCCCACCTGTCTAGCTTCTAATGCCAGCCTGTGCCAGCTGGGCGAGCACAGCTCGTTCCTCAAACAGAGATAAGGACCTTAGTGTGTTGCAGGCTGCCTGTATTTAACTGGTTGCTGGGCACTGGCTTAGGGCTGTGCCTCTTGCTTCCCTGAGCTGGCTCCAAGATGGCTCTGAGGGTCCATGGTGCTGGGTGGCCACAAGTGTTGGGTGACCCCTGCTGGGGTGGCTTCCTCCCACCAGGGAGCAGCTTTCACTGTGCATCTCCAGGGGTCCACAGCACAGGTGGGAGGCTCCTGTGCCACTCCCCTGCCTCCAGCCCCCCACAGGGATGTGGCACATCCCTACCCCTAGGGCTGCTGAGTGCCAGCCCCTCTGCCAGCCCCTGTGCTGACAGTGTTTGGTGGCCTTGTCCATGCCAGGGCAGGAGAAGCAGGCAGCTGGATTCAGTTTCGGGGCTGAAATGCCCAGTTCCTGCCCTCCTCAGTACTGCTCAGCACCACGCTGCCCCATGGAGCAGACCTTGCTTCTGCACCCCCCCCCCCCAGATGAGCTCCCCCAGGCTGCTGTGCTGAGCAGAGTGCAGCCAACCCTGCTGCCATCTGACTGCCCTGCTGAGAGACCCCTGCCCACAGCAGGAACCCCTGCAGCAAGGGCAGCTCTGCCCTGCACCCCACGATCCCCAGGGGTGCTGTGGGGGGGGGACTGGGGCCACTGGTGATCAGCGCCATAGTCAGATAGGACCTTGCAAGGGGGGGCGTTGTGGGTGGCATCCTGCTCGACACCTGCACCCTTGCTGGGGGAGCAGGGCTGCCACAGCGACCCTGGCAGCTCCATTGTCTGCCAGAGCTCTCCACCGTGCAGTGCCTGGGCAGGGCAGCGGCTGCCCCCTCGCCCGCAGCGTGCGGAGGGCACAGGGCTGCTCAGGAGGGTCCCTGCAGCTGCCTCTTCCTGTGGGGTGCTCGGTGCCATGCTGGGCTGGGCTGTCCTGGGGGCGGGCAGACAGCGGGCACTCTGCCCACCGTGGCAGGGTGGGTGGGTGAGGGCTGGCTGGGATGGCTCAGGGTGCGTGGGATGGTGCTGGGAGCTGGCTCCTGCTGTGACTCATCCCTGGGGCTGCCAGCCCTCCCCCCGCTCCTGCTGAGGCCCCTCCGGTGCTCTGCTGCTGCCCACGGCAAAGGTGTGGGCATGGCCACGCCTGGCACGATGAAGAGCAGGCCTGGGACAGCTGTGTGCTGCACCCCTGTCCAGCTGTGCAGCCCCCACCCAACTGTGCACACCCCCAGCTGTCTGCCCCATCCAGCTGTGCCCAGCCCAGGACAAGCACTCAGCTTTCCTCAGCGTGAAGGAACCCTGTGGTGCCCAGGCTGTCCCCCGGCTCCAGCCATGGTGTCCTGAGCCCAGGGAGGCTGCAGCAGGGTGCCCGTGGCCGTCCCCAAGCACTGGCGAGGTGCCCAGGTCTGCCACGCTCCACAAAGCCAGGAGGGAGGTTTGTGCCACAGTGCACTGGGGCAGGGGTGAGGCCCTCATTTTCCCCTGCCCTGATGTCAGAGGGTTGGGAGCTGAAGCTGCTGCTGCCTCTGGTGACAGGCGCAGCTCTGCTGAGGCTCTGGGGGAGCACAGGGGCACAGGTTTGCATTGGTTGGGTTTCAGGTGCCAGCCTGCTCAACCGCTGCCCATGTGGTGCAGGCAGGGGCAGAGGCCCTTGCTGCTGCCAGCCCTGGGAGCCTCAGGTTGTCCTGCAGCACCCTGGGGCTTGTGGTGTCCTCTGCAGTGGTGGCCCCCTGAGGCTTGGGGCGTCCACGGGGCAGCGGTGTCCCGGGGCTTGAGGTCCCCTGCAGCAGGATGGGCACTGCCTGTCCTTCCCTGCAGGAGTCATAAAAGCATGGACGATCTTGAGCTGGAAGGGATCCTCGAGGACCATCGAGGCCAGCCCTCAGGGCACTTCCCTGCTGTCAGCAGTGGCTCTGCTAAGGCAAAGGGGGGGTCGAGGGACGGCGCTGATGGCTGGGGGACCTGCCCTGGGGCAGCTGGGTCCCAGGCTGAGAGGCCGTGGACAGACCCAGGAGGTGTTTGACCTCTCCTCCTGAGCTGCTTCCCCCTGTCCCCGCAGCAGCAGCGTGTCCCCGGAGCCTGGACTGTGCCCTGCAGCGCCGAGAGTTCTGCCCCCCGGGCTCGGGGGCCTGCGGGCCCTGCCTGCCCCCGTTCCAGGAGGACAGCCGCGGGCGCTGCCTGCCGAAGCAGCTCTCAGCCGGCGGTAGGTGAAGCCCCCTGCCCCCCCTGCCCTGCCCCGCAGCAGCCCTGCTCCTCTGACATCTCTCCATAGCAGTCCTCTCCCGTGGGCGCTGCTCCAGCTCACCGCAGCTGGGGGGTGGTTAGGGCTGGAGGGAGACATGGAGCTGACCCCACCCCTTGTGCACCCTCCTGCAGCCATGCAGATGACTGCTAGGCCCTGGCAGCACGCAGGGGTGCCCAAGGGTGGGAGGGGGCCAGGGTGGCTGCCTGGCTGCTCTGGGTTGGGGGGGGAGGGGTTGGGGGGTATGGCCTTGCAGAGCCCCAGGCTTTGCAGGAGCAGGGTAGCAGCTTGCAGTGCCCAGAGCTGTGACTCCTGCAGATCCCGTGGCCAGGGTGAATGGGTGCCCACAGCCCTGCCCGTGCCAGGGCTGAGCTACACCAGCGCCTGGGATTTCAGTACCTGGTTTGAGACTGAGCTGTGATATGAGGCTGGCATCTCCTGTGCTGATGATGCCAAGCCTCGTGCTGGGAGGTGCTGGGAGCCCACCCTTCTCTGCCTGCTCTTTGCACCCACTGCCCCATGGCCCTCTTGCTAAGGGTGGCTGTTTCCTGTGCCGTGGGCAGAGCCTACAGTCCCTCCTTGAGTCCAGCTCCTGCCTGTGGTGGGCACCCTGCAACACTGCCTGGCCCTGCCATGGGGCAGAGCTGGTGCTCACCAGGTGGCATCCCCTCCAGAACAGCACCACCATCCCCACTGACACAGTGCTGGCAGCCCCTGCCACAGCCCCTTGTGCCCAACCCAAGGACCAGGCAGCCACAGAGTGGGCAGACTGACTCAGGCCCTGCCAGGTGGTGCAGGAGCCAGAGAGGGGCAGCTCTGCCAGGCACCCAGCTGCTGCCTGCACGGAGCAGGGTCCTCTGGGGTTTTGGGGGGGGCTTCTTTGTGTTCTGCTTGGGCACACTTCGTGTCCTGGGCGTGCTGGGGGTGCCACCAGGATACAGCCAGAGCTGCCCTCTGCCCATGACTGTGCTTTGCAACAGTTGGGCACATGGGTGATGGCAGAGTCCATTGTGCCCTTCATGCCATCAGCCTCCTGGTAGGAGGATCACCCCTAAAACCAGAGGGGGGACCCTCAGCATGGGGCCCTGGCTCTGCACAGCTCTGTGGCTCTCTGGCAGGGGGGCCAGGCTCTGCTGAAATGGAAGCGATGCCAGGCAGGGGCTTAGACAGGGAATGGCACAGGGCCTGGCATTTGGCAGTGAGCAGGAATCTGATGAGAAGATCCCCTCTGCCATGGGTACCAAGCATCTGTACCAGCTGTTTGTGGTTTACTTTTCCTTGTGAAGTCTTGGGAGTAAATTCTCCCTCTTGGAGGGCTGCACATGTGCCAACATCTCCATGGCAATCCCACTCCATGCCAGGGAGATGTGGCCGCAGCAGCACCCTCTCATCCTCTCTCAGCTTTGTCAGAGACATGCAGGACCAAGGTGGCATCCTCTAGGAGGATGCCAGGAGGCTGGAGAACAGCCCAAGATCTCTCCCAGACCTATTCTGTTGTCTCAGGCAATGCCACCACCTTCTGGCAGGGAGGACACCACACTGAGGGATGCCTAAGCCTGCGAAGAGGCTGCCCACGCAGCAAAGCTGCAGCAAAGGGTTGGGCATCCTTGGGCTGCTTGTGGCTGCTGGAGATGGCCTGCAAGGGACACCCCGGGGAGGGAAGGGTCCTGAGGAAGGACTGGCACAGGGGGCAGCTGGAATGCTGTGTGCCAGCCTGCCCTCTCTGCTGCAGGCAGGTGGTGGCACTTACCATCAGAGGGCACCCGTGCCCTGTGCATGCTGTGCCTGCCCCCTGCATGTCCTGCCTGCCTCCTTGCCCAGCTTGCCCAACTTGCTGCAGCACGGCTGGGGGGTGCCCTCTGGAAGCCCCTCAAATTTTGTCCCTCTTGCAGCAACAACCAGGGCAGCTGGGCAGCCCTGGCCCTCTGGTCCCTGGCAGAGCAGCCCCGGCTTGGGGGTTCACCCACCCGTGGTGCTGGGCATTGGTGCCTGGCTGCTCCTGCCCCACGGATGTTGTGGGGCATCAGAGTGGCATGGCCAGGGGGGATCACAGCTGCCAAAGAAGGGTGTGGGGAGTCTGAGCTGCTGAAAGGGAACTGGACAGTGAAGCTGCTTCGTGTGGGTGGGTGGCACAGCCCAGGCACTGCTGGCAATGCCACGAACTACAGCTGGCACAGCTGCCTGGGCTTCCCTTGCACTGCTTCACATGGCAGGGAGCTCAGAGTGGCCTGGGAGCTGCCTCTGATGGTTTTCCAGCTTTTTCCCCCACATTCCAGCCCTGTCCCATTCATCCTCCTGAGGTGCTGGCTGCAGTGGCTGGGCTGTGCCAGCCCAGTTTCCCCAGGCCCATGGTGACACACAGGGGCATGGATGTCCCCTAGGTCCCACAGCAATAGAGAGAGGCCTGAGTGTAGTGGGGAGCTAGGGTGAGGCACCAGAACTTGCCCATCCTGGACACAGGGCTGTGCCAATCCCGGGTACTAGGCTGTCACACTCAGTCCCATGGTAGCTCTCCAGCCCATTGCAAGAGCCTGGCCCTGTGCCAGTGCCTTGGCACCACAGTACTCAGCCATGGGGCACAGCGCTGGTGGCACAGCTGCAAGCCTGGCAGCACCTGAGCACTGCTTTGCATATTGCTTTGGAAGTGGAAATAAGAGTGCCAGGAGCTAGGGAAGCCTGGAGCCAAGGGCTGCTCCAGCTGCTGCCAGGGCTGGGGGATGATCTGGGGAACCAGGGGACACAGGGGCATGGGGACAGAGGCTCTTCCTGCACCTCTCTAAAGAGTGTCACCCTTTGAAGCTGGTTATTGGCTGGCATGACTGTGAGTCATGGGGCAGCTGAGTGCCTCTGTGCCCAGTTCTGAAGGGAACTGGGATGTATTTCCCACTCCAGGGGAGCTGAATTGTCACAGGCAGGAGCTGAGCTGCCCCTGCCACCTCGCCTGGTATGTTCCATTTACCCTCCAGGGCTTCCCACTGGGGACAGCCTGAGCATGGCAGTGCTGGGGCAGAGGCTGCAGGGATGGGCACAAGGGCATCTCCTGCCTTCCAAGGGGGCTTTAATGCCGTTGGAAGCAGTGCTGAGCGTCAGAGCTTTGGCTCTGCTGGCTGAGCCTGGGCATGGCGGCTCCACTCCTGCCCTGTGCTCTCACCCTGTGGCTGAGCACCCCTGGTGTGCACCGTGCTAGGGCATGGGCTGGGGCAGTCCCCCATGAAATGCCCAGGCAGCCCCTGGGTGAACCTGCTGGTCCTAGCTGCATGGGGCACCCCAACCCCCTCCCCCTAGAGGCTGCATCCTGCTGGGTGCTGGGAGGCAGCCAGCCCCCAGCTGCAGTGGCTGTGGCTGCTGCTGCTCCAGTCCTGGGGCTGGGCACAGCCACACCCCGGGGTGCCCGCCTCATGCCCGCTCTGTCCCGGCGCAGGACGGATCTCTGTTCCCAGCTGGGAGGACGAAATTGACTTTCTGGCCAGGCAAGAGGCTCCTCGCCCCCAGGCCCCGCGGGATGGCAAGCCCAGGAGTAAGTGCCTGCTCCCCTGCTCCCTCCGGTGCCGGGGACCCGCGGCAGCCTCCCCCTGGGGGTGCTGCGCCCTCCAGAGCCGCCTGGGCGCTGCCCTGCTCACGGCTCTGCCTTCTCCCGCAGCCAGCCCGGTCCCTGCTGGCGGCAGGCAGCGTGTGGTCAGCGGGCTGAGGGAGGGGCTCCTGCAGCGGGGTCGTGCCAGCAGCGAGGCGGCTGCCACCCTGCCCACCTCCACCGCCGCTGCAGTCCAGAAGTACCCTGTGGAGGCCTCCCCCATCCCTTCAAATGACAGCGTGGTGCTTGGTGAGAGCCTGGGCACAGGCAGCTCATGGCAGCAGGATCCATGTGCTGACTGGGGGAGCGTGGGCTGGTGGCACCATGCCACCAGGCTCACCCAGCTGTCCTTTTGTCCCCATCCGCCTCTGCAGGGCTGATCGTGGTGTGCACTGTGGCTGGCATCTCGGCGCTGATCGTGGCTGCAGTCTGCTGGTGCAGGTGAGCCTGGGGCTGCTGCTGCCAGCCAGGCCTCCAGTGCCCCTGTGCCCAGGGGAGCTTGTTCTTGTGTTCCTGGGCACATGGCACGGTTTGGAGGAGAGGCAAGAGTTTCCCTGACCAGTCACCCTGCAGGTATGGTGTCTGCTGGTCAGGGCTGGGGGACAGGGTGGGACACACTGCCAGGACAGGCTCCTGGGAGTGGGTGGCAGCTGAATTGGCCACTGCTGTGGTGCTGCGTGCTGACACCCCCTGCCATGACGGTATCTTATGCTCAGGCCCCATGGGATGGACATGGCTGTGCCTGTGGGTGCCACACGTGCCATGGCAGGGAACAGGAATGTTGAGGGGAGGACTGAGACCCTCCCAGGGGTCAGTGGCTCCCAGATGGAGTCATCTGCTCCTGTGGGTCCTGCCAGCTGCTCTCCTCTCCTCTGGCAGGCTGCAGAAGGAGGTCAGGCTGGCACAGAAAGCTGACTACTCAGCACAGCAAGCGGCCAGCCCCCTGCCCTACGACAAGATCTCGGTAAGACACCCAAGGCCCGCCTTGTGGTGGGGCTTTTGGGGCTGAAGCCAGGAGTGGGCTCTGCTTAAGGGGATTCCAAAAGAGTGGGGACCCCCTCCAGGTGGGCTGGGGGCTCTCCAGAGCCCAGCCTCCATGGCTGTCTTTGCTCTCTCCACAGCCTGGGGACAAGACTCTGGCTCAGAGTGCCCAGATGTACCACTACCAACACCAGAAGCAGCAGATGCTCTCCATGGAGAAGTGAGCAGCAACATGAGCAGGCAGCAGACCTGGGCACAGGTCCATGCCCAGCCATTAACTGGGGTGCTGGTAATCATCCTGCTGGGCTTCACCCCCTCTCTCTGTCCTGTCCCCACAGGCACAAAGAGGAGCCCAAGCTGCCGGACTCGGCGTCATCTGACGAGGAGAACGAGGATGGAGACTTCACTGTGTATGAGTGCCCCGGGCTGGCTCCGGTATGAAGGGCACAGGGCAGCTGGTGGGGCCCTGTGTGTGTGGGCAGGGATCCAACACATGCCTGGGATGGGCACAAGTCCTTCATCCAACCCGGAGGTGACCCAAGCCATTTGCTTCCTCTAAGGCCCTGGCTTCGGCTTACTCCAGTGGGCATAGGGGGGTGCCCTGGCATGGGTGCCCCAGCAGGGAGCTGTTCCCTAGGGAGCACTGCTCCATGGCCCTGGGAGCTTGGAAGACTCAGCCCACCATCCCTACGGTGCCAGGTCACATAGGGCTCCTGGCCACCGGGAGGCTCATCCTGGTGCTTCCCTGCACCTGGACTGGGCACCTGTGACCCCTCAAAGCCAGGGGGGACTTTCCTGGCTGGCAGGGGACCCCGAGGAGGGGCATCTCCTAACGGCCTTGGGTACAAAGGACACAAAGAGACCCCGAAGGAGCCTTTCACATGTTAATGGCTGCGGAGCCCGGCCATCAGGATCCAGATTAAGGGTCATCATTAGGCCTTTCCAGGCCCATTAAAGGGCACTTGATGGCGGGCAGGTAGTCTGGGTGAGGAACCCCACTCCTGCCAGCCAGGCTGTGCGGTCCCATCTGGTATTTTGGGGGTTACACATCATCACCCCATCCCAGCATCCCTGCCTGCCTCTGGCCGGGAAGCAGCACCTTTGCTGGGTGACAGCAGGATGTCACCCACGCAGTGCCCCTGTCCCCTGCCTTCCTCCCGGGCTGGGGTTCAGACTCGGAGCCCTTCGGCCCGGGCAGCTCAATTCACAGACGGTTCTGACCTCCCCCTTTTCCTTCCCCCACCGCCCACCCTCGGCTGCAGACCGGAGAGATGGAAGTGCGGAACCCCCTGTTTGATGACAACTCCTTACACCCCTCGGACCCCAAGGCGCACCAGTAACTCCCTCTGCTCCGCCCGAGCTTGCTACGGACTCTGTGCCCGAGGCTGATGCCCGGCAGGGCAGCCGCGCCCGAGGGGCACCCGCAGCTGGGCAAAGGGGCGCAGACCCCCACTCTGCCAGGCTGTTTGATGCCTGCCCAATAAACACCCAGTAACAGCTTTGGGAGGGGGGGATCGCCCCCGATTCCAGCGTCCTTGTCCTCTTTGCTGCTGTGATCGCGTCCCTGCCTTGCCCTTCTGCCCTCACTGCCCTCGGGGACGTGCCAGGGTGGCAGCCACTGCACTGGCAGAGAAACTGGCAGCCGGGGGGAAGAGGCTGCAGCTCTGGCTCTCTGCATTTGGCTTTGAGGAGAGGGCATCGCTAATGGCTCCCGGGCCTGGTTTGCCCTCTCCTCCCCAGTTCAGGCAGCCCCTGGCAGCAGGGTCCCGCTCCAGGAGCCAGGACCAGGAACAGACTGGGCTAGCTGATGGCATTGCTCCCCAGGATGCCCCTTCAGGTGCCATCCTGGGTCCTACCCAGCCAGGAGCAGAGGCTGTGCCATGGCACCTTGCACTGTCTGCATCCCGTTTTAGGGCTGCTGGTCCTCAGGCCCCGCAGTGCAGACAGTCCTGGTACCAGCCTGGGACCCTGTGCTGGGTGGTGCTGGCAGAGGCAGATTTCCTTGCAGCAGCCTTGGATGCCAGCTGGGCTCACCCCGGACCTCTGTGGGTTCAGGGTGTTGTTATTAAGCCTGTGTCTGTGACAGAGGCAGGAAGGGCTGTGGTGGGGTGGGAGGGGCAGCCAAGGCTCAGCGACTGCTGCACGGTTCCTGTTGCACGGGGCCTGCTCCCCTCGCAGCATTCCCGCGGGGCCAAGCCTGCTGCTCTCCACACATCCCTCCTTTGCAGGCTACAATCTCCACCACTCCCAGCCAGGCACCTCCCAGGCTCCAGAGACCCCCTGCACCCTTCCGCTGCCAGCCCCCACTGACACATCCCAGCTTGGAGCCCAGCACTGTTCCCCACAGCCATTCTGCACTGGCCGTGACCCCTCCAGCCCGATGCCCAGGACAGGTTTTGGTTTGCTTTGCACAGGTGTGGCTTCATTTCCAGCCCCTGGCGTGGGTTGTCGCAGCCGTGGGTGGCCTGCTGCAGGCAGGTGTCGTGCACAGGGACGGCTTCTTGCACGCATGGGAGCTGCTGCATGCTCTGGAGCCACCGCATGGGCAGCCAGGCACGGGCAGGGCAGGCAGCAGCAGGGCCGTGCCCCTGGGCAGCAGTGGTGTGGGAGCATCCTGGGGGGCGACTTGCTGGCAGAGGCTATCTCTGCACAGACCTTTGCCCACGCCCTGCCCTCCCCGCCGTGGGCTGCTGCTGCCCGCCCCCCCGTGCCCCTGGTTGTTGTACTGATTGTAGTTCTTTTAAAAGGAGATTTTATTAAAGGACCATGTTTGAGACCCACGTGAGTGTGTGGTGTGGGGCCAGCTCCCTGCCGCGGGGTCCCGGGCTCGGGGAGGGGGGACACAAAGGGGGAGGGTGCTTCAGGTCCCCATTTCAGACCTTTCCCCAGGGAAGGGCACGAGCAGCCTCCTGCTCCTGGAGCAGCTCCCAGCCCTTCCCAAGGGTTTTTCCAGTTTATTTTCTTCTTTCTGGGTGCTTGCCAGGAGAGGTTTCTCCAGCAAAAACGCTGGGTAGGAGCCACCAGCTGTCCCTGCCTACACCCAGCCCTGCAGCACCCATTGCCCACCCACTCCCACTGCCCCTCGCCCCCGGGGCCGGGCCTTTGGCACCTCGGCAGGGCCGCAGATAAGGGCTATCGAGTCCCTGCATTGTGTGGAGCCTGAGCTCCCTGCCGGCCTTTGATCACGCCAGTCCCCCATCAGACTGATACCATCTCATCTGGTTTCTGCAGCCTGCAGAGTGGGTGCTGACTCACTGCCAGAGTGCCCGGGCACCATCAGGGATGCTTCACTCAGCCTGATGCCTGGGTGGCCCGGAGGTCTCCAGCTGCAGCCCTAGGTGAGCAGCATCACACCCCACATCACCCAGGACCACCTCAAGGCTCACCCCTGGGGAAGCCCAGCCTTGTGCCTCCCTCTCTGAGAGCCCCAAACTCCTGTGCTCTCCAAGCCCAGCAGCCTCTCAGAGCACGCCAGGGATTCCGGGGAGTCTCAGCGCTGAGACTCTCATCTCCTGGATGTGCCTCTGGGGAAGACCCCCTCAGTCAGGACCCCCCAGGCAGCCATGTCCCCACCCCATGTCCGGGCACAGAAGAGTCATTTGTCCTGGGATGAGACTGTGCCACAACTATCCCAGGACAACCTGGGGTGTGGTGCGGGGTCTGTGCTCAGCCCTGGCCGCCGGTTCCCCAGCTGTAAAGCCACAGGGAGGTTGGGGTGGGCTGGTGTGCTCAGGCACTGCGGTAATATGGGCACTACCCAAATGACACCCTGGGCTCTGCAGTGCCGAGGGGACAGAAATGCAGCCAAAGCGCAGTGCCATGGAGGAGCTTTGAAGCTGAACCCACTGTCCAGCTCTTCTCACACGGACCTCAGCTGAAGGCTGTGGCTGGCCCCTGACCATGGAACCCTGACCCACCACACACAGGGCTGCAGCCCACCAAGGTGTGATTGATTGCCATAGAAGGTCCCCACAGCCCTGATGGCTTCTCCATCACCTGCCCTAGGAGAGAGGGTGGGCTGACAGGGAGTTGTCTTAAAAATCTTGCCTCTAAACCAGCGCCAGTCCAGCACCAAACCTGCACACTCAGCACAGGGAAGACAAACATGTTCGTTTGTCTCCCCCAGACTACTGCCAACTGAGCTGGGGAGCACAGATGCATTTCTTTCTGCTCCCCTTTTCCTGGCAGGATCCTACCCATCCCTGGCTGCACTGCAGACCACAGAGCTGAGCTTGGAGCAGGAGCAGGCGCAGGCGCCAGCCATTGGGGTGATGGAGCCTGCAAGAGGCTCTGCTCCAAAGCAGACAGATGGCCAAGCCCCAGCCACCGGTACACAGTGACCCTGCACAATAACCGGGGACCTCACACAGTCCCCCCAAAACGGCCCCATTGAAATGTGTGTGAGGACACACACCCCGAGAAACCCCACTGACTGCCTCCACATCCCCCAGCTAAACCCAGCGCCGCCACAATGGCCCTGCTCCTACAAAGGGGCCGGTTCAAAGTCAACGTCTCCCTTCCCCTCTGCCTGTATATGAAAGGGAGCAGGAATGCGTTTGAGGCCTCGGAGGGCTTCCTGGGGGGATGGAGAGAAAAAGCAGGTTGGCAGGAGGAGCGGTCCGGCCCGGGAACAATAAATCAAAGGGATGGAGAGTTACTGCCCGGGCAAGGATCTTATGAAACCCCAGGCCACAGCGGGGGGGGCAGGAGGAGCAGGGCTGATGGCTGGGATTGGAGTCCCGCAGCGATACTTCCCCTGACTGCTGAAACAGCGAAGTTGGGCCTGCACGGGCCAACGGGGTGCAGGCACCCCCAGGGCATGGACGAGTCCTGCACCCATAGGGAAGGTGCCCCGTGGCATGGGTTTCCCCGGCAGGTCTCACAGTGTGGGACTCCTTCAGGGCTGCCCACAGCCCTGCTGATAAGTGTTTTGCATCCTCAGGTCATTTCCCTGTGGCTGTGCTCCCTCCCCACAGCAGCCAGGCATAGCCAAAGTGGGCAGCCTGGCACATGCCCAGCCGTGAGTCTGCAAGGGTTCCAGCTCATCCCCTTGGTCATGTGTGTTTTTTCCCTTGAGGAGGGGTGGCTGTGCTGCTCTCCATGATGTGTGGCAGTGCCAGCAGCTGGGTCAGGGACTGCTGCTGGCATTGTGGGTGACAATCCCTTGATGCCCGTCCCTGGGTGCCAGCACTCTTGGGAGCCAGAACAAATGCATCATAACCAGCACCAAGTGCCTTCCCCCAGTCCCGCCAGCAGCCCCATACCCACACCACTGCTGCAGGGGATGCTCCTAAACCTATCTCCTTGGCTTATCTCTAGTGCCAGACGGCCCGCGGGCTCCTGGTAATCCAGGCTAATACACAGGGAGCAGTGCTGGCAGAGGGATCGCCCCTCACCCTGCTCTGGCTGGACTAAGGGGGTGCCTGCGCTGGGGATGCCCGCGCTGCTGGGAGATGCCCGTACCTGGTGACACAAGGTGATTAGTAAATCTCCCTTCTTCACTGGGAACCGGCAACAGGCAGGCAGATCCCAGCAGAGCCCTCCTGTGTGGCAGCAACAGGCCTGAGGAAGCTTCCAGTGCCGTGGAAGGAGTGAGGGAAGGGGAAAATGCCTGGAATCGGCCCCGATAGCGCCATTGTGAAGGGCAGCGTGAGAGGAAAGCCCTTAAAGATAGAGAGAATTCCCAGCGCGCTCCATTGTGGAGCAGATGGGGCCGATAGCCGAGGCTGCGATTAGCTCCCAGCCGCGGCACACCCAGCGGTGCTGGGCACTGCCTGCACAGCCGCTCCGAGGCACAGCCTTCCTCAGTGAGGTGAGACAGAGGAGAGGGGCAGCGGGACGGAGGCAGCTGTGGAGCCCCATTTCTGTTCACGACTTTGCTGGACACCTCACGGGTGTGAGATCTGCCGCCGGGACCTCCAGCGGCACGACACCAGCGCCCTCGGCACTCGCCCTTAGCCAAGAGGCTGCTGCGGCTGCAGGCAGGCTGCCAGCCGGGCCTGACCCCCGGCCTCTGCTCATGATGTGTCCCCATTTCCCAAAGCAACCCTGGGTCCCTGCCCGTGCCCCGACCCGGCAGCGCTGGGGAGTTCCTAGGCGGGGAGAAGGGGAGGGCGATGATGCTCCAACATTTAGAGCTGTAGGTCCCGCAGAGCACCCCCGAGCACGGGGCCGGAGGGATGCGAGAACGGCAGCGGGACTGACCCCGGCCCTCTGTCCCCCACAGCCCGAGGGCACCGGCCCGGGCGGCCTCAACCTACCTTCCCTCGCACCTGCCCTCCCCTCCCCCTCCCCTCGCCTGGGGGATCAAGTTCACGCCCGACCCACCGGTGCGGGGCCAATGAGGCCGGGCTCTATTTCCATATGGCCTGGCCCGGCCCGGCTCGGCCCAGCCCCGCCGCCTTCAGAGGCACTGGTGGTGCCACAGCAGGGAGGCAGCGGCCGGCGGGCAGGCGGGCCGAGCCCCGCAGCCCCCCGCCGCATGGAGCCTTAGGGCCTCGGGCAGCATGTTCAGCCCGGACGGCGGGCTGCCGGCCGCCCCCTTTGGCCTCTTGCCCGACGGCAGCCCACCCTTTCCCCGCAGCAGCTTCGACGGGGCGGCCGCCCAGCCGCTCTTCTTCCCTTTCGCCGCTGAGCCCGAGGCCGCCCGCGACCCGCAACCGCCCCGCGCCTGGCTGCCCCCTCCCGGGCCCCCAGCCAAAGCGGAACCGCGCCCGGGCCGGCCCTGCCGCCAGCCTGAACCCGAGCCCCGCGCCGCGGGCTGCTGCGGACCGGCCTGGCCCGCCCCGCCGTGGGCCGGGCCCCCAGCCCCCGGCCCCGCCGCCCTGCCCGGCCCGCCCTTCCCCGGCCCTGCCGCCAACGCCTTCCCCGCACCCCCGCTCTGCCCACCTGCCCTGCAGCCGGGCTCCGGCGGCCTCTCCGGGCTGAGCAGCACCGGCAGCTCCGCCGCCAGCGAGGGCGGACACTCCAGCGACAGCGGCGACGAGGTGAGACCCGACGGGATGGGGACGGGTTGCCCTGACCCCGGCGAACTAGGTAGTCCGGCACCTTTCTGGGGCACCGCTCTGTCCATCGTCCCTCGGGGGCAGGGAGCCCGGTCAGGGCTGGCTGCCGTGGGGCCCTGTCGAGGCAGGGAGCTGCCTGGCCACTCCCCGGCAGAAGCCAGCGGAGACCCCGCTGGGGCGGCTCTACCTGCTCCTCTGCCGGTGTCCCCCTGGGCGCAGCCCTAAAGCGGCTCTACGTGTCCCACAGCAGAGCCTCGTCCCTCCGCGAGGGAAGCACCTCGGAACAGGGTTCGTTGGGATGAGAAAGGAGAATTTAGGGACTCGCAGGGAAAGCTTGGCCCGGCGCTGACCTCCCTGACACGGGACGGTAGACGGACCTGTTCCTGCGGACGGTCCGCAGTGCGCGATGCTGCAGCCGGCTCGGGGAAGCTCGGGGCACGCAGCGCGCCTCCCCCGGGTTCAGCTCCCTCCAGATCTCATCCCTATGGGGATGGTGGCTGCTGCCTCGAACGCCCCTGGGGGGACCTCCGCGGGCACCGACGGCAGTCGGGGTGCGGGCAGAACAAATGTAGAGGAGGGGCTGGGCTCGAAGGGCTGTCGGCACGATTGGCAGTTGTGCCTTGCGGTTATTTAATATTTTTTAAGCCTTGGTATCGTACAAACCGCTCCTCCACGCACGGGCGCCGCCGGCAGCAGCAGGCGGTGCCGGGATCGGCCGCAAGGTTCCGGCTGGGGTTGTGCGGAGCTGCTGCGGAGGACGCGCCGCGGGGACTCGAGAGCTCTCACGCGTTCCTCCGAGGGAAGCCGCGGGTCGCAGCCCGCCGTCTTGGGGCCGGGGGGGTGGGGGTGTTTTAGCGTAGGGAGAGGCAGGATTACTGAGTGGCAGGGATGCGCCGGGCTTCCCACAGCCGATGTACGTCGGGCATTAAAAGCCGAAACTCGGGGGCACGAGGGATGTCTACAAAACCTGAGATTTGCGCTGCAAACGTGGAAATATGGCAAAAAGTTGCAAAGGAGCCCCGCAGCAGCTGGAAGCTATAGTGCAGAGCCGAAGGGGGCACCTGGATGAGCACCTTCCCAGGAGGAAAGGCCCTGTTAGTGGCAAAGAGGTGTCTGAACCCCGTTCGTGTCATGGGCGCTTCCCTGAGCTGCCCCCCTTGCCCAGAGGGGTGGGCAAGAGTGTGGGAATGGGGTGGCCACTGCCCGTGGTAACTGACCCCTTGGGGATGTGTCATGGAATGCATAGGAGTGGGGAGTCCTGGGGCCAAGGGTGAATGAGTGCTGCCACTGGTCAGGAGGGCATAGCCCGAGGAGACATTCTCAGGGCATGTTGGGGCAGAGCAGGAGCTCTCGGGTGCTCCTGAGACCTGCTTGCTTTTCCCCAGGTTCTTGTGCTACCCTTGGCCTCTGCCAGGCCACTGAGGTGATTGCTGTGTATGGGTGTCTGGGGGGATCAGGATAGGTTGGAGGAGCTTTTTGGGTCCTTGAGCAAAGCTCCTTCTCCAGGGATTAGGAAAAACACAACTCCTCACTCCAAGGATCCCATCGCACAGGGGGGGCAGTGGCTGTTGGTGCTGCCCAGGACTCAGCTGGGCCCTCCTCTGTCCCCATCTCTGTCTCACGCTGACCCCAACACATCGAGAGATGTGGGTCCCGGCAGCCCTTTGTCCCCTCTCAGTATGTCTCTGTCCCTGCCCAGGACACACCAACCTCCGAAGAGCTGGAGCAGTTTGCCAAGGACCTCAAGCACAAACGCATCATGCTGGGCTTCACCCAGGCTGACGTGGGGCTGGCGCTGGGCACCCTCTACGGTAAGGGTGTGGGTAAGGGTCCTCTTTTTTTCCCGCCACACCCGGGGGGAAGGGAGAGGCCTGGGAGGGGGATGGAGCACCTGGGCAATAGAGATTTCTGCTCCTTAACGACCTGCAAACGAGGCGGTGAGCACCCGCCCCAGGGCTGCTGGGGCTCCCCAGCCCTGTTAAGTGCTGCTCAAGTTGGAATTGTTTTGATAACAGGGAACCAGTTCAGAATAGATCATGGAATCTTTTAGACCATCAGGTCCAACCTTTAACACTACCAAGTCCACTGCTAAACCATCTCCCCCAGCACCAAATCCACCCTTCTGGATGGGGTCTCCACCATTGACCTGGGCAGCCTGTTCCAGGGCTTGACAACCTGTCTGGGGAAGAAGTTTTTCCTAGCCTTCAATCTAAACCTCTCCTGGGGTAACTTGAGGCCGTTTCTTCTTGTCCTATCACTTATTACTCAGGCAAAGAGTAAGACCCCCACCTGGCTCCTTTCAGGGAGTTGTAGGGAGCCAGGTGGTCTCCCTTCGGCCTCCTTTTCTCCAGTCTGAACAACCCCAGTTTCTTCAGCCCTCTTCTCCAGACCCTCCGCCAGCTTTTCCCTCATTTCGACCTGCTCCAGCACCTCAGTGTCTTTAAGTGAGGGGTCCAAAACTGAACCCAGGATTTGAAGTGTGGCCTCACCAGTGCCCTGTATGGAGGGGCAATCCCTGCCCTGGTCCTGCCAGCCACACTGTTGATGATACAAACCAGGATTCTGATGGTCTTGGCCACCTGGGCACACCGTGGCTCTTCTTCAGCCACTTTTGACTGACACCCCCAGGTTCTTTTCTGCCAGGCAGTTTCCCCAGGCCTGGAGCATGCACAGGGTGGTTGTGATCCAAGTGTGGGATTCAACATTTATTCTTATTGAACCCCATACAGCTGGCCTCGGCCCATCAATGCAACCCGTCCAGATCCTTCTGTAGAGCCTCAAACAGATAATAGTTTAAAACAGCTGCATCTGCTTATTGGAGAGTGTTTCAGTGCTTTGCACCCCTGCTGAAGCTGCAGGGAGAGGCCTTTCCTAGTCCCCTGTCCCAGGGAGGGATGCTGGGAAGGGATTCTGGGGGGCTGCTGCGCAGAGGCAGGGCGGTGTGTGATGTCCTGCCTGCCCACACAGGGAAGATGTTCAGCCAGACAACCATCTGCCGCTTCGAAGCGCTGCAGCTCAGCTTCAAGAACATGTGCAAGCTGAAGCCGCTGCTGCAACGCTGGCTCAACGAGGCAGAGAACACGGACAACATGCAAGAGGTGCAGGGCTGAGGGAGGGATGGGGGTACCATACCCTGGCTGCAGCTTCTCTCTTACATGTGGGGTTTGGGAGAGAAAAAGGGGGCGGGCAGCAGGTGTCTTGTGCCATAGCTGCGTCTCACTGGCACAGCTTCAGTCCAGCTGTGAGCATACCACTGGGTATCACCTGCCAGGCTGGGGGGCAGCCTGAACTCCCTTCCCCACTGAGCCCCTGTGGTAGCTCCTGGTAGAATCTTGGCTAAGTTGGAGGTGCAGCTTGTTGCTGCCTGGTGGGGTGTGGGGGGACACATCTACCCCCCCCGCCCCAGCTACAGGCAGTGGTGGGACGCTGGGAATTGCTCTAGTCACAGTGCAGTGGTGCTCAGGGGACAGTTGTGGGGTCAAAGCTTGTCCCATCCCTCCCAGACCTCTGCAGGCAGCCAGATGTATGTCCAGAGCATGGTGGGGACATTGCTAGCCCTGTAACCCAGTGTGTGGTCTCTCCTTTCCAGATGTGCAATGCAGAGCAGGTGTTGGCTCAAGCCCGGAAGAGGAAACGCAGGACCAGCATCGAGACCAATGTGAAGGGGACCCTGGAGAGCTTCTTCCGCAAGTGTGTGAAGCCCAGCCCCCAGGAGATCTCCCAGATTGCCGAGGACCTCAACCTGGACAAAGATGTAGGTTGGGAGGGTTTGGATGGCTATCCCCATGGCCACGGTTCTTGAGCACCTACGTCAGGCCAGTTTGATACTGGAAGCTGTGTGGGGGTGTCCAAGGTTGGCAGCTGTCATCAGCCTGTATGAACCCATGCCCCTGGAGGAGCCGAGTTAGGGAGGGGGCTGTGAAGATGTCACCAGCAGAAAGGTCTCTGTCACTTACACAGTGCCTGGGCCTGCCCCCCTCACCCTCCCTTGTCTCCTGTCCCTCACAGGTGGTCCGAGTCTGGTTCTGCAACCGGCGTCAGAAAGGCAAACGGCTGCTGCTGCCCTTTGGCAACGAGGCGGAGGGGGTGATGTATGACGTGAACCAGTCCCTGGTGCCCACTGGCCTGCCAATTCCGGTGACATCCCAAGGCTACAGCCTGGCACCCTCCTCCCCAGTCTACATGCCACCTTTCCACAAGGCTGAGATGTTCCCTCAAGTGCTGCAGCCTGGGCTCTCCATGAGCAACAGCAACCACTGATCCAGGGGCTGTGGGACACAGCGGCTGGGCTGGCTCTCTGGGGCAGCTTCCTCGCCTCTTTGCCCTGAGAAGGTACCACGGGCACAGCCCTGCTCCCAAGTCCTGCCTGGGTGCTCACTGGGCTGCTTTAGGGCTTTTGGAGATGAGGGCAGGGGAGGGGCTGGGAGCCTGGCACAGGAATGGTGCCCACTCTGCAGTTGCTCCCAGCCCATCCCAGCTCTGTGAGCTGCTGGTCCCAGCAGCGTCGGCTCCCCTCTGACCTCTCCTGGGGGGCAGCTGTTGCTGCCTCGTTGCACCCCACCAAGGCCAGGTGTGCCCGGGTCACTGAGTGGAGCTGCCTGCCTGGTGCCAGCCCAGCTGAGCCCCTCTCCTGCAGGACCCAGAAATCAATACTTTTTAGCTTTTTTTTTTTTGGGGGGGGGGGTGGGAGGGGGGGGAGGGGGTGGTTTTATTTTGTATTCCAAATGGCTTTCCATTGTAGTTTTAAAAAGCAAAAGCCTTTGTAGTGTGCCTAGTTCCCCAGCTGCCTCCTCCCTGTCACATCAAGCAGGGCTAGGGTGCTGTGCCCAGGGCCGGGGTCCCCGGCATCTCTGCCCACCCTCGGGAGCCCCCAGCTGCCCCCCTGCAGAGTTTCACCCATCTGTGGCCTCTTGGTGGCATTCTTTTTTGGCGGGGAGGGGTGGGGCCCTCCCCGGCCCTTGTCCCCAGTGTCACCTTGTGCCCTCTCCAGTTGCTGTCCCCCTGTTTCAGCCTGGCTGGCCAGTGACCATCTGTCCCCAGGGGATGCCAGCCCAGGGGGCCACCACCATCCTGTCCGTGCTGCTCTCACCCCTCTGCCTTTCAGCCTGCTGTAGTTCATGGCTTTTATATTTTTGTTCTTAATCATGTTCCCTCTGGCAGTGAAATAAATTTCGGTTCTTTAGGGCATGAGAGTAAGTTTAACCCTTTCCTTGCCTCTTTGCTCCTGCATGGTGCCAGGCAGCAGAGCAGTGTGGGTTTGGCTGTGTGAGGTGCAGCAGGGCTGGACCGGTGCAGCCACATGCAGTGGAGATGTTCACATCATGCCAGCAGCACCTGGCCCTTTGCTGTGGGCATCTCAGCCCACTCCCAGGAGTGGTGGCAGCTTGGCTCTGGAGGGACAGTAGGTTGTCAGGGCTGTGGGCCTCCAAAGCAGAGGAGGTCAGGAGCATGAGGGTGAGCTGCTGTTTTTCCATAGCTGCTTTCTAGAAGGGTGGAAGCCCAGCAGGATCTTGCAGGCTTCTTCAGCAGATGCTGCAGACAGCCTCAGGGCAGGCAGGGCCGAGCAAAGGAAGCCTGACCTGTCCTGGTTGCAGGGCTGCCAGTGTGGCACTGGCAGGCAGAGTGTGGTCCAGCTGGAAGGTGCCAGGCTGGGTGAGTGCTAGGGCCTGAGGTGGTGGACATCAGAGATGCCAGCCCAGCCTTGGGCAGCAAGTGACTGGGTGCTGGCACCTCCCTTTTCACTGCCATGGCCTCTGCAGCCTAGCTGGGCACCAGGCTACCTCTGAGGGACTCTTTGAACTTGTTTCCCCACCCTGAGCAGAAGCAATGTATCTGCCAAGCCTTGTGAGCAGCCCCTTCTTCAGCTCAGCTGCCAGGAAGTGGTGGGTTTGCTCTTGGTGGTCATTAGGTGAGTGGGTGCATCCCAGGCTGGGTGCCAGCCCAGCAGAGGCAGGATACTCTTGGTTTGCCCTGTGTACCCCTATGTCTTTCCAGAGCCTAGGGTCTGCAGGCTGGGGACACAGCCAGGCACCCTCTGCCACTGCTGTGCTTTGCTTGCCTGGTGCTCTGTTGGCAGGTGCTGGAGACTGGCAGTTGTTGGGCTGGGTAGCAGAAGGTGTCCCCTGCTGTTTGCTTCTCCACGTTTCCATCAGCTGAGTTTTACCTTCCAAGTAAAGGCCAGGCAGGAGTCCTGGCCCCATCCTGAGACCCCCAAATCCTGCTGCTCCTGCACCCTGCCTGTGGGTGCTCACAGCTCCCCTACTCTGTGTAGTTGGCCCAGAAGACAAAAAGCAAAGCAGAGACTGGAAGCCACAGAAAGCAGAGGAGCCTGGCATGCCTGCCAAGTGCAGCAAGAGCTGGGCCAGTCTGGGTGAGCAGCTGCTGAAGGGTGCCGCTGCACACTGGGTATGAAGAGCAGGTCCCAGAGGGGTGGCACGAATGGAGGTGAGGCTGCAGTGAGGGAAAACTTGTGACCAAACGAGCACTTGCTATCAAGGGGGTGGATGGCACCAAGCCAAAGGGTGAGGGGCATGGAGCAGGGCAAGGTTGGAGCAGTAGTCCCTCATGTCCTGTCACCCAAATCTGATGCTGCCATGGGCCCTAGATGTGTGCTTCCCCTGGAGGCACCTGAACATTGCCTGTGCCCAGGGCGCAGGGCGCTGGCCTTGCAGCTGCCTGGGGTGTGTGGAGTGTATGTGGTGCAGGGTGTGCCAGGTCTTGGCAGTACCAAGGGCACACAGAGCAGGCTGTTGGTGCCTTAGGGTGCCCATCTTTGATCTGGGCTTGCTGCAAGGCTCTGAACACCAGCAGCTTGCTGGCTTCCTGCCACAGCAAGGCAGCACAAAACCACAGCCTCCTTCTGACCTGGCCTGGCACTGAGCAGGCCGAGATTGCTCTGGAAGGCATCCGGTGGCCTCACTGGCACAGCCACACTTGGAGCTCAGGAGTGGGTGAAGTGAGCTGCTGGGCTGTGCCTCTGCTCTGCTCTCCATCCTTGCCACAGGGTACTGGGCTCCCCCGAGGCTGCATTGAGGATGGCTCCTCCACCCCAGCCGGGAACGTCACCATGGGGTGAGCTGGGCTTTTGCCACCCAGCAGAAGATGCTTTTGAGGCACAGATCGGGGGGTGGTGGTGTTGGAGAATCCTGAGCCCACTATCAGCCCCCTGCCCAGCCCCCACACCACAGGCAGAGCCTCTGCAGCACTCTCCTTTATTTCTGAAGCACCCTGGCAAGGTTGATGTCAGGCTGGGGGGAGGAGGGGATCAGTCCTGCTTGACAAGAAATGAACTCGTGTGAAATCGCCCAAGGTCCTGGTGTGGCAACAGCTGGGCTGGGAGGGGAGGTCGAGGCTATGTCCCCCATGCCCTACGTCCTGGTCTGCAGGAGAGCGCTGCCTCCGCCCGTGCCATCTGCCCGCGTGTGCCAGCGCGCAGGCAGGGCGGTGCCGGCACTAGGAGCCGAACCACGTCCGCAGGTCGGGGTAGAGGCGGCCGCGGCGCAGGCTGGGGTAGGCGCTGCAGATGGTGCAGAGGCGCTCGGCCCAGTCGCTGTAGAGCTTCACGCTGTGCCCGCGCTGCCAGGCGAAGAACTGCCGGTAGCGGCTGGCGCTCATGGTGCGCAGGAAGCTGGCCAGCTCCGCCGGGGACGCGAAGTCGTCGACGTGGATGAAGGAGTCTGCGGGAATAAACTGCTCGTAGTTGGCCCGGGGCGGGCCCAGCACTATGGGCACGGTGCCAGCCATCAGGGAGTTCCTCCACAGCTTCTCGGTGATGTAGTCCTGGTGGATGGAGTTCTCAAAGGCCAGGTAGAACTTGGACTTGGATGTGGTTGCCAGGAGGCAATCTTTGCAAAGAGGCTTTTTGTTGGCTCTCCCGTATATGTTCACATGGAGGTGCCTGGAGAGGTTTCTGTAGACTCTGGCTCTTTCCTGAGTCCTTTGGTAGTTGCTGATAACCCAGGACACCAAGTTGGTCTTGGCAGGGATGTTCACGGTGGCTGACTGGTTGGGCACAAGCTTGCCGTAGGGCATGAAGATGTCCGAGTCCCGTCTGTAGGTCATCACCCAGTTGAAGGTCTGATTCCATCTGGATAGACCTTTAGTGTTGGAGGGTGACTCCAGGGAGACCCACACCCAGTTCTGCTGTGGTGGCCTCTCCTTTGGCAGCTTGTCCCTGCCAGGCTGGAGTCTGGTGTGGGGAAACACCACCACATCTGCCTGGCCCAGGAGCTGCCTCTCCATGGTGAGCCAGCAGCCTGTGATGCCATACAGCTTACGGCAAACGTCCCCACTAATGTTGGGGACCTGCTTTGAAGGCCATTCCCACACCAGAACCAGCAGCGGCTCAGCGTGCTTGGAGGCTTCTCTGGAGACCTCCGAGGGGGTGAGGAAGTGCTTCAAGTGCCAGAGGGTGGTTACAAGAACCCCAGCAGTGAGCACTGCTTTCATGCCAGGCCGAGCCCGCAGCGGTGATGCCCAGGACATGCTGCCAAGCTGGTTGTTACCTCGGAGGAAAGAACTGAGGCCTGGGAAGAGGAGGGGCCCCAGGGGCTGTCAGCATGTGGGGTGCAAGGGGTCGTGGATAGTTGGTACTGGAGGGGATGAAGGAAGGGCTTCTGCATGGACCCTGGGCACCAGCACTGCTCCTGGCACCTCTGTGGGCCCTGACCCACCCCAGGGTCTCCTGTGTACCTGCTGTCTCCCCATAGTAGTTTTTGTGTCATGCTTCTCTGTCTATAGTGTGAGCAGGGACCCAGACAGCTGATGGGCTCCAGCTGCCTCTCCCTTCCTGCCCCAAGCACCAGGCACTGCTCTCCACTGGGAGCCACTGGGAGGCTTGAAACCCTGCTTAGGGCTAGAGTGGAGCCTCCTGCCTGGGAAGTGCCCCCAACCCTTGCACCCTCCTGCTGTGACTGCAGGGCTCTCCCTAGCCCCAGCAGTGTGGGAGCTTGCAGCATCAGTGGCCAGTGCCTGGCAGGGACAGCTGAGTGGGCAGGGAGCCACTGGGACTGCAGCTGGTGGGGCTCAGCCCACAGGCACATGGGAACCCCAACCACAAGGTGCTTGCCCTACCATGGGCACCAACCGTGGCTTTCCTCTCAAGGTAACTTCTAACCCGTGTTGAGCGGCCAAGGCGCCCTGCCCAGCAGGGCTGTGCCAGCTGCTGCAGTGTGCTGGAGCCTGCTCTGAAGTGACTCCCTCCTTTTCCACTGCAGCTGCTGCAGCTTTACTGCAAAAAAAATCCCTTCCCTGCCTTGGCCCAGGAGCATGTGGAACACCTGAGCTGGGTTCAGGCTCCAGCTGCACCTGAAGGGAGGGTTGGGAAAGCTTTGCTGGCTCCCTGCACCCTGTGCTGGTGTTTTGGGTCCCTCTGCCCATCAGTCCCTGGCAATGGGGATGCTGCTCCCGTTTCGAGGGTGCTCTGGGAGGGGACAGCCCACCCAGGCAGTGCCCAGTTCCCTTTGGCAGTGCCAACAACTTACCCATTTCCCAGGCCCCGTCCCTGTGGCAGGCAGCAGTGCCGAGCTCGCACTTACCGGGGCAGGGCTGGTGCAGCAGTGCCTGGGGTGCCTGTGTCTCTGCCTGGGCATCTGCTGGCACTGGGCTGGGGCACTCGAGGGCTTCCTCTTTTCTGTGGTTTTGCCTCGTCCTGGCCCCACCATGGCTCCTTCCTGCTGCACATGGCAGCTGGCACAGCCCACTCCCAGCACTTCCCCTGTGCTGCAGAGACTGTGAGGTGCACCAGGGCTGGGTACATGCCCAGGGCCAGGTCAATGCCCCATGGCAGGGTGGCTACCCTTGGCCTGAGTGGGCACCCAGGGGAGTGCCCTTTGTTGGTTGGGTATCTTTGTCTTGTGCAAGTCCCATACCTGAGAGGGTAGCCTCGTGGCTGGGCAGTTGCCTGTGGCTGGCCCACAGCTGGGTGCATGCTCGATGCCAGTGTGGGACACTTGCTTAGCGCACACCCCGTGGCAGATGCTGCCTCATGGCTGTGCCCTGGCATCCACTGGAAAGGCTCCTGGTGCAGGGGCTGCTCAGCTCTGTGCCTGGGCATCCTTCCCCATCCCCCTGTGCTTCCACCACCACCCTCTGGCCAGCCTGTGGCTCCTTGGAGAAGGTGCTCAGGGCTCTACATGTGATTTCAGTTCCCAGCGTTCCCCAGATGCCAGGTTTGAAACCAAGGCTGAATTGTGGCTGTTCTGCCAAGAGCCTGCCCCAGCCGGGCTGCCCTGGGCAGGCTGTGCCTTTCCCAGGTACCCATCCCGGGCTTGGGGTTCTGGGATGGGCTCTGCATCCCCGTGCTGCACCACAGCTCTCCCGGCAGAGTGGAAGGGTCTGCTCCCATGACAGTGGAGTCTCACACCAGCTGCCCTTCCCCCACCGGGTTCCTGTGCCTGTGGCAGAGAGGTGCCAGGGGGCAGGGGTGAGGTTTGGGGCATCATGGGGGAGGGAACAAGGGGTAGAAATCCTTACCCCTTCTGAGCCCTGCCACTGCACCCTGACCTTGGGCACCCAGCCCTGCGGGGCAGGGTCCTGAGCCCCAGCAGGCTGCTCTGCCTGCAGCACTCCTGCCAGAGCCATGGCAGTGCAGGGGGTAAAAGCTGCCCGGTGGGACTGCTGAGCCCATGGGGCAGCTCTGCCAGCTGAAGCTTTGTGCCAAAGCACACCCCACAATGCTTTTGTTCAGAGCATTGGCACCTCGTCGTTATCGCTGCTGCTCTGCTTTTAGCCCTGGTTACTGAGGGCAGGATCCTTGGGGCTGGCTGCAGACCCCTGGCACAGGCAGCTCCCTCCAAGGTCACCCAGGAGCAGCCCAGCAGGGGGATGTCACTGGGCTCAGCCTGGAACGAGGCAATTCCCTGGCATTTGTGGCTGCCCACAGCAGAGCTGGTGGAGATGGAGGATGGCATCAGCTCCAGAGTCTCAGCCTGGTACTCCCACTGGCACCCTTTGTGCCAACAGCAGGGTCATAGGTGATTCCCTCCTGGTGGCTGCTGGAGTCAGTTGGTGCCTTGCCAGGCGCATGTGCCGGGGCCTTGAATGCCCTGCCCATGCTGGTGCAGGCAGGGCCCTGCCCTCAGCCTTGCCAAGGTGCCTCCTGTCTGCCACCCGCAGCCTGGTTGCAAACAGGATGCCAGCCTGACCTTGACTTCAACTGACTCATCTTGAAACTTCTGAAGTGGCACTAGCAGCTCCTCATTGCTGCCAAGCCCTGGGCACCTGTCCTGGCCAGGCTGTTTTCTACCAAAAGGGGAAGTGGGCACATGTGTGCCTCACTGGCCTCTGCACAGAGCTGCCTCCCATGCCAGGGCTCTGGACCTGCCTGCCCTTGTCTGGCCAGATGGTTGGTTGTTCTCTTTGCTGGCATTGCTGTCCAGGCACCAAGTCTCCCCAAAAGCCCTGGCACAGGAAAATAGATGGGAAAACTGTAGCAAAGGTGGGGAGTGCAGTCCCAAGGTGCACAGCACTGTGCCCAGAGCTGGCAGGGGCATACCCTGGCACACATATTGCTGGGCATGGGATCCAAAACTGCTCCCTGGGGGTCCTTGAGCACCCTTGGGGGCCTATGCCCCCTGGGGCACCCTGGCTTCTGCCAGCTGCCTGGATCCTGGGAGCAAGGATGGATGGTGGTGAGGTGCTGGGCAGCAACTGGGCACAGCACCATGCCACCACCCTGGTGCGTGCTCAGTGCTTCTCAGAGAGCCCTCAGAGGCCAACTGCAGCTCTGGGGCTGGCTGTTTCCTGTTATCTTTTCTCACCCCCTTTCAGCATTTCTGCCCTTTCATGATTGACAGCCCAGAGAAGGGGCACTGCACAGCCTGCAGGGCACCATTCCCAGCCTGACCTGCCTCAGCCCTGCCAGCTGCAGGACAGAGCTGCCAGCATCATCCCCACTGCTGTCCCCATTCCCTCTGCACAGCCCTAGGGACCATGTCCAGGACAGCAGCAGGGACAGCATCAGCCACAAGGTTTCCACAGGAGATGCAGGATTGGTGGCAGAGCAGGAGGGAGCTTTTCCCTGGCACTTGTAACCATCAACCTTGGGTGCTGCCCCAGGACACCTGGGCAGCAGGGATGATGCCCCTGGTGGGTACTTAGGGCCTCTGAGTCCCATGACCTAGGCACACAGCAGCACCAGGGCCAGCTCAGCCAGAGTGGATTGGGCAGAAGCCCCCAGCACCTGTGGCCAGAGCCTGGGACCGTTGGGTAACACGATGACACCAGCACAGAGCAGGGACCTGTGTGTGGCTGGGTGCTGCCATCTGCAGATGGCTCCACACACAGGAGCTTAGCCACCCTGCAAGGGATAGTGCCCAGGGCCCAATGTCCACAGAAGAGTTGGGCTGCTGGGGCCCTGGGCTGCTTCAAGGACCCAAGTTCTCAGCTGTGTTGCCCCATGGCATGCATGGGCTGTCTCTTTTGGCCCCTCACATGGTTTTGTGGTCATGCCAAGCAGAAGAGCTGTGAAGTTCACCAAGATCCACCCTGGAGCAGCAGGAGACTGAGGTGAGGGCTTTGAACCGCTGCAAACCACAGCTGCAGTCATGACCCTCTCCAGTGTGCCCCTGCCAGCTGAGGACCTGCTGCAGGGCAGGGGGTTTTGAGGTGTTTCTGTCCTGGGCTGCAGACAACCCAGATACAATCTTTTGTGAGGAGCCAAGGATGCCTGCAACCCTCCTTCCCAGGGACCAAGAAAAGCCAGTGCTGGACTGGAGAGTGTTGGCTGACCCCCCATGGCCCTACTTGCCTTGACACTAGTGAGACCTCGCCTGCAGTGCTGCAACCAGCTCTGGAGCACTCAACACAGGAAGGACATGGATCTGATGGAGAAGGTCCAGAGAAGGCCATGAAAATGATCAGGGGCCTGAAACACCTCTGCTATGAGGAGAGGATGAGGGAGCTGGGGCTTTTCAGCCTGGAGAAGACTCCACAGAGACCTCGGAGCAGCCTTCCAGTACCTGAAGGGGCTACAAGAAGGCTGCAGAGAGACTGCTCCCAAAGGCCTGCAGGGCCAGGCCCAGGGGCAGTGGTTTGAAATGAGAGCAGAGCAGATTGAGATTGGAGGTGAGGAACAAGTTCTGCCCCAGGAGGCTGCTGGAGCACTGCAGCAGGTTGCCCAGGGAGGGAGTTGAGGCCCCATCCATGGAGGCATTCAAGGTGAGTCTGGACAGGGCTCTAGTGGAGGATGTCCCTGCTGAGTGCAGGGCTTGGACTGGGTGAGCTCTGGAGCTCCCTTCCAGCCCAGCCCATTCCATGGCTCTGTGACACCAGAACTCACCAGAACATCAAAAAAGGGGAAACACCAGCAGACCTCAGACTGCTCTTGCCATCAGGATGCAGAGGGAAAAGGGCTGAGCCAGCCCTGCCACACGCCTTGCCCTGCTTCTCTCAATTCTGCCCACACCCCCTGCAGCACCGTCAAAGCCGCTGCCCTCCCCCAGGCACAGGGCCTGGCAGTGCCATACCTAACACCCTGTATCCCTGGGCATCCCCTGTCCCCCCTCACCTTAGCGCAGTGTTTCACCCAGAAGTTTGTTGAAGAATGGCTCTTTGTGGCAGGACAAGAGGAGCTTTTGTTAGAGCCTGGGCAGCTGTGGCAGAGCCTGCCTGAAATGCAGTCAGCCTTGGCACCAGCCCCTGGGGCTGGGGCAGCCAAATGAGTTATTTACAGCTCCTGCCTGCACTTGGCCCTGCTCACAGCATGGAGATGGAGAAGGGGAGAAGAGCTGGAGGGAGGGATAAGTTCTGAAATAAAGTAGAAGGGAAAGGGGCAGAACGCTTGCCTGGATGAATGCTTACTGCTGCGGAGGGTATTCCTCCCAGCCCTGGAGTCACAGCTGGGCAGGGGCTGGCACAGCTTGTTGCAGGCCGGTTGTTTCCCTCCAAAAATCCCATCCCTGCATGCCTCACCACTGCTCTGTGGGGCGGGCTGGGCAGGAGCTGGGGGCAGCTGGGCTGACCAGGATAGGCAGCAGCACGTAGGCACAGTAATGCCCCCCTGGCCCGCAGCCCTTCGCGGTGATGAGCTCCCCTGCAGCGAGGCTGTGCCTGGAGGGCCAGCGGCAGAGCCCAGCGAGGCCTGCCCGCTCCAGGTCTCTGGCCTGGAAAGGAGCTGGAGCAGGGCCGGGGGCAGCGCTTGGGGACCGAGGGTTTCCCTAGGGCAGGAGCCCTGCTCCCGGGCCCGGGCTCCAGCTGTGCCCCGGGAGGCGCAGGGTCCGGCTGCAGATCCTCAGGGGCATCGCGGAGCCAGGCTGTCCTCAGGGCGCAGCAGGCTCGGGCCCACCTTGGGTTGCGGGACGAGCCGAGCCGAGCCGAGCCGAGCCGAGCCGGGCTGGTCCGAGCCGAGCCGAGCCGAGCCGAGCCGAGCCGAGCCGGGCTGGTCCGAGCCGAGCCGGGCGGTGCGTGCGGAGCGGCCGCGGCCCAGCGGTGCCTTTAAGGGGCGGCGGCGGCGGCCCGGGGCCGGGGGTGGCGCCGTGCCGGGCTCCAGGCGGCGCGGCCGGAGCCTGTCCTGCTGTCGCTCGCAGCTCGCTGCGGCAGGCGCGGCCCGGCGGGGCATGGCGGGGGGCGGCAGGTGATCGGCGCGGCCGAGCCGAGGGAGCCCTGCGCGGGGCCGGGCCCGGCCATGGGGTTCCTGCACCAGCTGCACCTCCTGCTCTGGAAGAACGTGACGCTGAAGCGGCGCAGCCCGGTGAGCGCGGGGGCCGCGGCCGGGGGTGCCCGGCGCCGGAGCCTCCCTGCGGGCCGGGGAGGGAGGCGGCGAGGCCCCGGGCGGGGCAGGGCTGCGTGCGGGCCCGGGGGCGGCAGCGGCGGTGCGGAGCCTGCCTCTGCCGGGCCGGGGTCTGCCCTGCCGCCGGCCGGGCCTGGGCGCTGCGGGGCCTGGCGCCGGGGCCGGGCTCGCCGGGGGCTGCCGGCTGCGTGTGAGCCCTCGCCCCGGCTGCCCGCCCCCGCCTGGGCCCCGCCGCTCTCTCCCTGGGCTACCGGCAGCTGGGGCTTTCCTGCCCCGCTCCCACCCGTGTCCGTGGGAGCTGTCCGGGCGCGGTGGTCGCCGGAGGGGCCCGGGGCCGGGTGCTGGCTGCCCCGAGCAGCGTCCCCCGTCGCGGCCCGCTCCGTGCCGGCATCCCGAGGCACCTGACAGCCCTCTCCTTGTCCCCGGGGCCGCCCCTGCGCCCGGCAGAGCTTGCCCCGCAGGCTGTCGGTAGGCTTCCAAAGCCTATGTGGGTCAGAGCTGTCTCCTCTCCGTGGGCTGGAGAGGAGCTGCTGCTGTTCCGGACGCGAGGCTGAGGAGCGGGGTCCGGGGAGCTGCTCTGCCCCGGGGGTGGCAGAGGCGGCCGCACGGCAGCTGCTCTGTCGGGTGGCGAATCCGGGTGGTCCTGCCCGGCTGCTCCTCTCCAGGGCTGCCTTACCGAGCCCTGCCGGGCGGGCAGGAGGAGACCCAGAAAGGGACCCTGGCGGCGGGGCAGGGCCGGGGGCTGCGTGCGCTGGGCCCCAGGCGCCAGGTTATTTATAGAGGATGGGGGAGGGTAGCAAACTGCTGCTCCCGAGCTGGCAGTGTTCTCCTCCTTCCCCCTCCCAAATATCCTGCAGGCCTCATCCTGCTTTACCTCGCTAGCAGCCTGCCAGCATCCAGTCCTCCTTTGTCCCAGTGGCTGGAGCACCAGGTACCACCTGAGACGGGGGCAGGCAGGGGAGGGCATGGGCAGCAGGTGCCAGCTGCATTGGCATCCCCCGTGCCCCCCAAGTGGGTGAGGGGAGTGATGCTCTTCGGCTGAGTCATCCCTGCTCCTTGCAGAGATGTGTAGTCATGGTGAGGGGCTGCCTGGGACCCCTGCCCAAGAGGGTGAGATAGCTGGCACAGCTACACCCTGGCATCTGTTGTCCCTTAGCAATGGACCCAACCTGTCTGCCATGGCTGGTGGGGTTACAGACTGGGCATGTACATGTCTGCTGGGCACCCGTTTCTCTCTGACCCTCCCCAGTCCTGTGGGCAGCATGGGGGTGCAAAGCTGCAGGAGGACAAGGAGCACAGGCTTGGTTACTCCCAGTGTGGGGACCATCACTTTGTGTGTCTGCTTGCTGCAGGAGAGGTAGCACCCTCTTGCCCACCCAGCAATGCTAGGTGTGGATGAAACAAGAGGAGGACCACTTGTGTGCCAGGGCAAGAGCTGCCCCCAGTGCTGCAGGTGCAGAAGGATGAACTTGGTGCAGCTGCTGGGGTAGTCATGCCCTGAGAATGTACATGCCCTGTGCATGTCACCTACATCCTCATGCTTCTGCTGTGTGCAAGTCCCACGGTCAGCTTGTGCTCCCCATCGATGCAGGGATGTCATCCTGCCTGCTTCTGGGGGAGCCCTGCCCTGTGCCTGCAGCTGAGAGCAGAGCTGCCAGCCCTGGCCAGCCAGGGCAGTGCTGGGCCCTGTGCCAGAGCCCAGCATTGTCAGCTCCTGGTGTGAGTGTCCCTCAGCGCAGGTCTGACCTGGCCCCGGTCAGTGCTGGGTGCTTCACCAGGGAAAACCAAATCCATGCCCTGCCAGGCTGGTCCTGCTGTGTCAGGCAGAGGCTGGGAGGATTGGTACAGGGGAGGGGGCAAAGCGTGAGACCTCTTCCCTGCTGGGGGTTCATCCCTGGGGGGTTGGAATTGGGCACTGCTTGGCTTCTCCCAGCCTTACAGAGGGCGTGTGGTGTGTGCCTTGCCCACGCCCTGCCGGCAGCTGCCCTTTGGCACAGCCCTGTGCTGCAGGGTGCTGCCCTGGGGTAAGTTCCTCACCATGTGTGCTCTCCTCCCAGCAACATGCAGCAGCTGTGGTCTGTGGGGAGCAGACACCTCCTGCTTGGCTGAGGATGCTGCACTTGGGCTTGTGGGAGCAGCACTGCCCCTGAGTGTTGGTGGGCCTGGGAGGGTTGCTGTCGTGGCTGGCACCAAGGGCTGTGGGGGGAGCAGCACTGTAGGGAGGCACAGCAGTGCTTGCAGGACAGACTTGGTCCATGGGCACTCGGTGGGGTTGTGGTTGGTCTGCTCGAGGGTGCAGTGGTGGTTGGGCACAGGGAAGCTGCACGACTGGCTGGCCTTGGAGAGAGGTTTGAGAGATGTGCTTGTGAGCCACAGACCCATGTGTCACCAGCCCCCTTCACCACCAGTGAGTGCCTGCAGCCTGGCAAGCACTATCCTGTGCTGCCTCTGTAAGGCCTCGTGCCCTTGGCAGTGTTGGACTTTGCCTGGCGTGACTGAGCTGTTCTGGGGGCTGCTCTGAGGTCTGGCTCTGGTTTTGTTCTTTCTAAGGCAGAAGTTCAGGCAGGAGCCTCAGCACAACGGGAGTCTGAGCAGGAGCATCAGCAGCGCTTGGTGGAGGGAAGCGAGGCTGTGGGTGCCCGAGGATGGGCAGTTCCCTGGGGCAATGGCAGCCCTGTGCCATTGTCACTGTGCCTGCTGGGACACAGGATGAGCTCAGCTGTGTATATCCTGAGGGATGGGCTCCCTAAAGGCTTCCAGTTTAAACCTGTTGGATGTAAAAGTAACAGGTGATCACTCCACAGGGACTGCAGGCATGACTCAGGGTGCTTGGCTGCCTTCCCCATGACCCTCTGTGCCCATGCTTTGGGACAGGAAGGTGACTGCAGCTGGAGCTCCCAGCTCTGAAGTGCTGGTTATGAGAGGGTTGGTTTGGCCCTGCGGCAGTGCTGGCAGTTTGGAGTCCTTCTGGAGGAGTGATGAGCAGGGGCTGATGTGCCAGGTGCTGCTCTGGTGTCCCAGCATCTGTGGGGCTCCAGTCGGGGCTGCTTTGCCCTGGGCAGGGTTTGTGCCTTCTGCTCCTTGGCCAAGAGCTGGCAAGCTTGCACCAGCCAAAGGAGTTGTCCTGCCCTGCCAGGTTTGCCCCTTGCTCCTCAGCTGAGGGGAGGGATCATGATGCCTCCACACTGAGAAAGGCTGAAGTTTGGGGAGGGTCAGGGCTCCCTGTGCCTGCACTGGTGCTGCTGGGGCCAGGGGGGGCTGATCCCAGCCCCTGCAGCAGGAATTGCCAGGGCTGGCATTGCCTTGGCTCTGGGTGCTCTTTGCCCCCTCACTGTTTGCAGCAGGTGTGGGGCAGGTGGGGCACACATGGGCTTGGCAGCCTGTTGCTGGTGTGGCAGTCCCAGGCAGCGTCCCTGTGAACTCTGCTACAGGGTGCCTGTGAGGGCTACCTGTTGCAGAGTGGCTGGTGGCCACAGTGGCCCTGAGGGCAGCTGACCATGAGGCACTGATCCTGCCGGTCTCTGCCTTGCTCCCTGCCGGCGGGGAGAGGCTGCAGGGAAGTCAGAGCATCCTTCCAGTCCTTCCACACCATGCCGCCAGCCCAAGCCCATTTGCTCTAAGGCCAGGCACTGTGTGCCTGTGGGTGGCTGTGTCCCAGTGCCATGGGCTGATGCAGGGGCGCTGCTGCTGGCACAGCTGTTACTGGTGCCATGTCCCTCTTGGTCTGGCAGACACAGAACCATGGAGCTAGCATGAGGAGAAACTGTGCTTGGCTTTCTCTGAGTTTCTGTTTCTGCCATGGTGGTACCAGGTCTGACAGAGGTCTTGACAAAGTCCATCCTCCTGCAGCCTCATCAAGGTATGTCCCCAGGCTGCCATGCCAGGGCCACAGGGCAGGCTGTGAGGGCTGGGGATGTGTCTTGCTTGGGGCAGGTGGCAGTGGGACAAGAGGTGAAAAGCACAACCTGCACTAAGCAAATTGCAACCAGAAGCAGGAGTGATGGCAGCCAGGCCTCAGTGGGGAGTTGACAGCTTCTGGTCGTGGCCTTGGCTGTGCTCATGGCTGAGGGCACAGGCAGGTGACTGGAAGGAGCCCTGGCAGGTGCCCAGCCAGGTGGTGATCATCAGTGGGTGTCTGTGGCCTGGGTTGAGGGCTCAGCTCAGCTTCGTAGGTCTGCCTGGTCACGGGGACCTTGCCTGTGCTTCCCAGCTGTGGGGAGGTGAAGGAGTCTTTAGTGATGATTCAAGGCTGGAGCCATCAAAAAAACGGAGAGAATTGTGCCAGCCTTAAAATGCTGTTGGAAAAGTTGGGGTGGTGCTTCTCCAGGATCTGACCCTTGAGGCTCCCCTGGGCTGGCACCTGCTGCTTCCAGCCCCGTGGGCAGCACTGGGACCTGCAGGAGAGGCTGGCAGGGAGCTTTCCTTCCCCAGGGAGGAGCTCGGCCTAGCCCTGCCTCCCCCCCCTGCTGTGTGCAGGATGGGGGCTGTGCAGGCCAGACTTGTCCTGGGCTGTTCCTGGTGCTGCTTCACCTGTGCTGGGCCAGGAGGAACCCTCGCAGGTGCTGGGGGAGGGGTGCTGCCAGGGCAGATGTGTGCTGCCAGGGCAGATGTGTGCTGCCAGGGTGAGGCTCTCCAGTGGGGTCTCCTGCTCCCTGGCTGCCCCTCTGCTGCACCGTGCTGGCCAGAGGTGCTGGCTGGGGGCTTTGGGGCACGTCTGGGAGGGGGCAGGAGCTGAGTTTTGGGTGGTGGTGATGGACATGGAGAGCTGCCTCAGCCTGGCTTGGCCTTGGGGCCATCCCCAGAACACAGCAGAGGGTCCTGCCCAAGCCAGTGGCCCAGCAGCGGTGGCAGTGTGACCCTTGGCTCCAGCGCAGCTCCTGCCGCCCCTGGTGCTGGCCGAGGCTGTGCCCGCTCTGCCAGTCTGTGTCCCATCCATGCTTTTGGCCTGGCAGCGTGGGAGCCATGTGAGCTGAGCTTCCCCCTGCCAGGGAGATGGCAGCCTGGGGCCAGCAGCAGCCATCAGCCTCTGCAGGAGTCGGACAGGATCCCACTGCCCTGTGCCCAGCCCGCAGCAGTGTAGGCCCTGGCAGACGTGCCTGTCGCCCACCGCCAGTGCTGCCAGGCAGATGTGAACCTGTGGCCTTGTCCTGCTCACCTTTCCAGCAGGCTGAGAAGCTCTTGTGCAGGGAATGTAACCCACAGAATCAGAACTGGTTTGGCTGGGAGACCTCCAGGATCATCCAGTCCAGCCTTCAGCCTAAGACCCCCGTGGCCTTAACCCATGGCCCCACGCGCCGTGGCCACACGTTCCTCGAGCACCTCCAGGGATGGGGACTCCACCACCTCTCTGGGCAGCCTGCTCCAATGCCTGATCACTCTTTCAGCAGAGAAATGTTGTCTAATCTCCAATCTAACCCTCCTCCGGTGCAATTCCAGGCCCTTTCCTTTCTGCCAGGCCTGCATGGAGCAGATGCCCCTGGCAGCAGAGCTCTGCTGCTGCTCAGGAGCTGTCCCATGCTCCCACCAGCCACTGCCACATGGGAACAAGATCCCCTGGGACCTGTGTCCCACCCTGGATGCTGCAGCTGCACCTCTGTCCAGATGTGTGTCAGAGTCCTCGAGGAGGGAGGACAGGAATGAATGAGAGGAGAGGGCAGAGCACACTGGGCAGTGCAGGGCATGGCCAGGTGCTGCCAGCCACTGGCCTTTCTCTTCCTCCCAGTGTTTCCTTCCCAGTCACCTGGATTCTGCCTTTCCCCTCCCTTGTTTCCTCACACAATCCCCAAATGTGGCCCCCATGTCCTGCACCCACAAACAGGAGCCCTTCCCCAGCCCCTGAGGACAGGCTGAGGGAGTTGGGGTTTGTGCACTCTGGAGAGGAGAAGGCTCCCAGGAGAGCTTCTTGTGGCCTTCCAGGATCTGCAGGGGGCTACAGGAAAGCTGAGGAGGGACTTTTAAGGGTGCCAGGGAGTGACAGGCCTTCTTCCATGAGGGTGGTGAGAGCCTGGCACAGGTTGCCCAGGGAGGTGGTGGAAGCCTCATCCCTGGAGGTGTTTAAGGCCAGGCTGGATGTGGCTGTGAGCAACCTGCTGCAGTGTGAGGTGTCCCTGCCCATGGCAGGGGGGTTGGAACTGGATGATCCTTGAGGTCCCTTCCAACCCTAACAATTCTATGATTCCATCCCCAGGCTGTGTCAGTGTTGGGTGCCCCTGCTGGGTGCCATCCCAGAGGGGCTGAGGTTCTCTTGGAACAGCATCCCCTCACCTTCCCCACTGATGTATGCCAGTGCCCCTGCCACACTGCGGGTGTAGGCAGCCCTGCCCCCTGCTCTACCATGCTGGAGAAGCCCCTGTGGGGCTAGACCCAGGAGCCAAGGGGCAGGAGCAGTTGTGGAGGTGCAGTGTGCCCTGCTCTGCTGCCACGTCTGCCCGTGGCTGTGCTGCCCCTGGTGCCGGCCCTGGCACGGGTGTGCAGCAGTGCAGGAGAGGTCAGGGACGGGGGAAGCCTCGGGAAGGAGATGAGCAGAAGGTCAATGACCACTTCCAAAATACAAGGGGACAGTCCCTGCTGTTGCCACTGAGGCCCCAAGAGTCCCCGGGGGAGCCTGGTACGGCCTGGCCTGGGTGTGGGGGATGGCCCCACGGGCGCGCGGGCACAGAGCCCCCATTGTGTGCCTGGTAAACAGGCGGCGGGGCGGGCAGGCTCCATGGGGCGGGCAGAGTGGGGCCAAGTGTTCCTTGCTGCCCCACCCTCCCCACTCCAGCAAGGACTGTGCCTGGGACTGGTGGTGCCAGAGAGATGGGGATCCCCTGGCACTGCCACTGCTCCTGCCCTTCTTTGCTCGGTCTTACTCAAAATCGGCAGCTCGGAGGGAGGGCAGTGCTGGAGGGCACCTATAGGTCCCACAGTCCTGCCAAGGGTGGTGCCCACAGGAGTGCTGCAGCCACACATGGGCAGAGGTGCTTGTGGCAGCAGGTCCTGGGGTCTCAGAACCAGCCTAGGGGCTGGTCTGGCCTGAAGTGAGCTGGGGTTGGCCCTGTGCCTCGGTTTCCCCACCTGCAGTGGTTCTCCTGTGAGAACCAGTGTCACTGTGATGTGGCCTGGGCAGTCCCTCCCAGTGCACACCACCAGCAGCTGCCTGTGCTGGCAGCATGCCAGGTACCTGCTCCTGCTGGAGGTGCTGATGCCCTGGCACCCTGTATGTGCTGCTACAGTGGGGATCCAGCCACTCTCTGGAGCCCTTCCCTCTGGTGCCCCAGGCAGGTGCAGGCAGGAGATCCTTGGGTGACTCTGAGCTGTGACTGTGCTGCCAGCCACATGTGAGATGCTGGCACAGTGGCACACTGGGCCAGCACCCCAGGGACTCCCATCCTGCCAATGTTCCGCCCTGGTGGCCGGGTCCTGTCCCCAGGTGTCACAATCCCTCTGCTTTGTGTCATTCCCAGTGGGTGCTGGCCTTTGAGATCTTCATCCCCCTGGTGCTCTTCTTCATCCTGCTGGGGCTGCGGCAGAAGAAGCCAACGATCCCTGTGAAGGAAGGTGAGTGCCAGCAGGGTGGCATGTGGGGCACCCGCACTGGGGGCCACCCTGAGGCTCTGGGGAGCTGCTTTAGCATTCTGAGGACCACCTGGGGGTGGGTGACTGCAACAGCTGGGCAGGGGCTGCAGCCGAGGGCTGGCAGGGCAGGTGTGGGGCTTGGAGAGCCTGCTTTGATTGGGTGAGCACACTGTAACAGAGCCAGAGCCAGGGCCAGCCCTGGGGGAGCTGCCCTGGGGCTGGCAGTGCCAGCCAGCCTGTGACTGCCATTGGCAAGGACATTTTGTGGGGGGAAGTGGGAGCTGGAACTGGGTGGCACTGGGAAGGGCTCCCTGCTCCTCATTGCTGGGGGGAGATGCACTGCCTGGAGCCCTGTGCCTGGCCGTGGGGTCTCAGGGGCTCTGGCAGGGTGGCTAAGTGATGGGGTTGGAGCTGAAGGCTTCTGGAGATGTTCAGCCTCGGTTCTGGCTGTGGCCATGGGTGCCAGTGCCCACAGGCTGTGGCAATGAGAGGAGATGGTGGAGTGCAGCTGCCAGGTCACCAGGGCTCAGCATGGCATTGAGACAGCCTGCGGGATGCCCGCCCCAGGGGGTGCCTTGGCACGGGTGGCGCGGTGGGGCCGCGGTGGGAGCGGGAGGCGGTGGCGGGGAGCGGATGTAACGATGGTGCCAGGCTGTGTTCCAGCATCTGCCAGCGAGGGAGAGCCCAGCTGCATGCCGCGGGTCCCGCTGCGGGCGCTGCCCGGCGCTGCCCTGCCCTCCGTCCTCTGTGGGGTTTTGGTTTGATTTTGTGTTCTTTTTGCTCATGTTTTCTTTTTCTTTCCCACCATCCATCCCCTGCCCGCCTGCCCTCCATGCCTGCACTGCATGCACCAGTCTGTAAGTTGATGGGGTGGGTGGGTGCCTCCCCCCCTGCTCCTGCCTGTGCCAGCTGCAGATCTGGGGGAGAAAGAGCCTGGTTTGGATCAATTCACTCTGGCCTAATCCACACCTCTGTAACCCTGCTGCTTTCCTCCAGAGCTGGTGAAGATGAGCTTGGGCAGAACTAGGTGGCCCCTGCCTGCTCCTCCTGGGGACTGCCCAGCTGGTGTCCCCACTGAGTTGTCAGTGATATGTTCCCCATGTCTTGGGGATGCTGGCAGTGATGTCCTGGCTCCCTGGGCTGCAGAGGGCTTTCCAGCCCAGGTGGAAGCTTCTTCTGTTCCATCTTCTCCTGGGGCAGACCCTGCTGGGTGCTGGCATCCATATGCTGGCCTGTGGTCCCTTATCTTGCCTGTACCCCACCCAGGACTAGTCTCCAAGGGGCTGGAGATGGTTGCCACCCCTGCACCTTTACCAGGTCCCTGTCACGGCACTAAGAGACTGAAGGCCTGCAAGTTGCCACTGGCTTTGTCACCAAAGCATGATGTGGCCACCACCATCTGTCCTGTGCCTGCAGCAGGCTATTGCCCTGACTGTGCCAATCCCTGCCTGCCCTGGGCTGTCCCTTGTCCCTGCCAGAAGCCCATCTTCACTAGCCCTGCCCACTGCCTCTTGTGCTAATGGCACTGACCTGTAAGTAACCACGGGGCCACCAGTCCAGGCACTGCCCAGTGACAACTTTTGGTCCCCTTCAGCCACGACCCTGTCTGGGTGCAGTGTGTGGAATGGCCCTGGCAGGGGTGATGGCTCAGTGCTGGTGGAAGGGGGAAGGTTTGCTGTCTCCTTGCTGCTCCTCACTTCTTCCATTTTCCCCCTACCTTCTCTCCATTTCCACCACCTCCAGCAGCTGCTTGTGGGGGCAGCCTGGCAGGGGGGAGGCCATGGGCTCGGGAAACTGCAACAACTCTGTTCTCCCTGTTGTATTCTTCCTCCTTCTCCTCTTCCTCTGGAGATCTGGCAGTGCCTCTGAAGGTTACTAACAAGAGAGGCCCAGAGGCCGGGGTAGGTTGGCGGCCATCCTGGGGACAGGTGGCAGAAGTTGGCATTGTACCAGGGTGGGCAGCAGGCAGGAAGAAGAGGGCAGTAGCCAGCCCCAAGGAGCCACCAGCCTTGGGGGCACAGCTGCAGACCTTGGCCGCCAACCTGCCGCGGGGCTGGCCAGGCCTGGTGCGTGCTTCTCTGACCTGAGTGTCTGTCTCTCCGGTGGCCTCCTGCTCCCCCTGCCTCCCCTCCTGCCCTGCCCACACCTCCTCTGGCCCCTCCTGGTCCTCTCGCTGCCTCCAGCTTTCTACACGGCGGCGCCGCTCACCTCGGCCGGGATCCTGCCAGTGATGCAGTCCCTGTGCCCCGACGGCCAGCGCGACGAGTTCGGCTTCCTGCAGTACTCCAACTCCACGTGAGTCCTGCTCCCTGCCCCTTCCCATGCTGGCACTGTGCTGCCAGGGGCAGGGCACAAGCCTGTGTCTCCCAAAGTACCTGGGTGCAGAGCATGTGGGGCCAGCTTGGCTCTCTGCATGGGCTCCCAAGTGCCTGTGCTGGGAGGAGAGAAGTGGCCCCTGAGGATACCCTGAGGCTTTCCTTTCCACCCCTGACACAGTGGGTTCTGTGCATTGGTGAGGGCAGCTCCTGGGGCATTGGTGCCTTGTGGTGGGCAGCACTGCTGCCCCATGTGCCTGATGGACTTGTCCTCCCCAGAGCTCTGTGGAATTGACAGAACTGGGTTGGTTGGATCAAGTCCAGCTGTTAACCCAGCACTGAACCCTGTCCCTCAGCACCACACCTACACCTACACCTCTTTTAAATCTCACCAGAGATGGAGACTGCACCCTGGGCAGCCTGTTCTGGGGTTTGACAGCCCTTCTGGGGTCGAAATCGTTCCTCATGTCCAACTTGAACCTCTCCTGGCACAACTTGAGGCCATGTCTTCTCCTCCTGTCACTTGTTCCTTGGGAGAAGAGAGCAACCACCATCTGGCTCCAGCCTCCTATCAGGGAGCTGTAGAGAGCCACAAGGTCTCCCCCTAAGCTGCCTTGTCTCCAGGCTGAACAAACCCAGTTCACTCCACTGCTCCTCCTCAGACCCGTGTTCTGGACCCATCACAGCTTTGGTGCTCTTTGGATGCGCTCCAGCACCTCAGTGTCTTGGGGGCAATGGGGAAGCTGTCCCCATGGCTCTGTCCCTGAAGCCAGCATGGTGCTCTCGCAGGGTGACGCAGCTCTTGGAGCACCTGAGTGAGGCTGTGGAGCAGAGCAGCCTCTTTGACCCACAGCACCCAGGCTTGGAGGAGGAGCTGGAGTCTCTCCGACGGCACCTGGAGGCTCTCAGCAGCAGCGAGCCCAGCTCCATGGAGCCTCACTTCAGCAGCCCCGCAGGTAGGCTGTGCCCTGCCTGCCCCTCGCTGCCTGCGCGGGCAGGGCTGGGAGTGCCCAGCGGGCACCCAGCAAGCTGGTGCTGTGTGGCAGTGCCCCGCGCAGCTGTGTGCTGCGCAGGGCCAGCTGTGTGATGTGTCCCTGGCACTGCAGAGCTGCTCTGACTCCTGTGTCTTGCTTCATGCCAGGATCTGGCTTCACTCTGGCGTGGGCAGCCAAGGACCAGGATGAGCTGCGCCGCTTCCTGATGCAGAACCTGTCCCTCCCCAACAGCACAGCAGAGCTGCTCCTGGGCTCCAGCATCGACCTGCGGGAGGTGAGTGGTGACCTGCAGGAGGGTCTGGCTCTGCTCTGGTGAATGGACGTGTCCTGACCCGGTTTGAGTCAGTGGACACCTGGCCAGGACTTCCCCTGCCCTGCCCCCCACGCTGTGGCACTGCTGGGCAGGGTCTTCACTCCCCCCTTCCATCCCTGCTGCAGGTCTATCGCCTGTTTTTTGGTTCCTTCCCTTTGGTACCCGATGAGATCCACGAGCGAGACCTGTGGGATGGGTTTGGCCCTGCTGAGAAGATGACAAAGCTGGAGGTGAGGACCAGTGCTATGTGTGAAGGACATGGTGGGACAGAGCTTACCCTCCACATCTTCTCCATGTCCCACCACAGGGTGATCTGGGGGTATCCATCTCAGCAGAGGGGATTTATCAGGATGCTGTGAGGTGGCCAGTGCAGCAGCTGGCAGGACTGGGTCCCGTGCTGGTGCTGCCACCAGTTTCCCCAGTGCTTTGAGGCACACCAGTGCCTGTGCCTCAGTTTCTCACTGCCATGGGCAATGACATTATCTGGCTGTTAAGATTGTTCCCTCCTGTGGCTGGGATGCAGGGGACTTGTGCTCTCATTCCCCTCTTCATGGAGACTGTGGCTGTGGGTGCTGTGGGGCTGTTCACATGTGCTTGGGGACATGAGAACGGGAAACCTGGGGTCTCCCTGCACCACCAGCCATCCCAGCTGGTCGTCTTGCAGAAGAGCCTCCCCAGTGGCTGGAGGAGCCTGCGGGAAGGGTTGGTCCACCGGGCGCTGCAGGACCCCGCGGCAGCCTCCCGCCGGCCGGCGCTGCTCCGCCTGCTGTCCCACGCCTTGGGGCTCTCCAGCGCCGGCCCAGCGCTCACCACCCCTGACGGCCCCCAGGCCTTTGTCACCGAGATGGAGGTGAGCACCTCAGGAGGTGAATCAGGGCTATGGGCAGTTGCTCAGTGGTGTGGGCACTGCTGCAGTGCCCTGAGGCTGGGGCTGTGCCCCACGGCTCCCTGCCCCACAGGGTGTCCTCTTCACTGGGCCGGTGCTGGAGCAGCTGACATGCGAGCAGGGCCCCGGGGGGCTGCGCCGCCTGCTGCATGTGGCTCCGGGGCAGCAGCCGCTCCTGCAGCTGTACCGGGCGCTGGCCTGCAACAGCAGCCGTGCCGCTCGCCGCCGCCGCTTCGCACAGCTTGCCGCCGAGCTGCGGGACCAGCTGGACACCCCCAAGATCATCAGCAAGGTGAGGGCAGGGCCGTGGAATGTGCTCCCCACCAGGTGTGGGACAGGGCTAAGTCCTGGGCAGGGTTTCCCTACTTGCCAAGGGATGTGTGGGGATGGGGGGGGGGTCTGTTACCTGATCACCCCTTTACCCCACTCAGTCCCATAATGGCCTTCCCAGATGACTTCCTCTCCTGGCACCCACTTGGATGCTGCCTGTTTGTTGGATGGGGCTGGGTGTCCTCAGCACCTGCCGAGTGTGTCCCTACAGGCCTCTCTCCCTGAGACTGGCAATGTCTCTGGTGGCATAGCTCCTCAAGGCTTGCTCTGAGGTCCCCCTCCTTGTGCCACCCAAGTCTGACATGTCCCTTGCAGTCCCTTCCTGCTTGAGGGACATCTTGTGTGCCCCTGCCAGCCTTTGCCTGCACTACTGCCTGGTAGCCATGGCAGTGGGTCGGGAGCCCCATCTCTGACCCTTTCTCCAAGAAGGCAGATGTGCTACTGCTTGGGGTCCCCTCCGGTGTCCTGCTGGCAAGCAGGGCCCTGTCAGCCCAGCCCCAGCTAAGCCCTTGCCCTCTCATCCTCACAGCTGAAGCTGGATGAGGTAAACAGCACAGCGGCCCAGCACCGCCTCCGCACTTTCCTGGAGGACCTGGTGGAGATGGAGAAGGTTCTCCGTGATGTGGACATCCTGTCGGCACTGGCCAAGCTGCTGCCCAGGGGAGCCTGCGCCAGCAAGGCCCCGCTGCCGACGGCCAACAGCACCGGCTGGGCTGGCACCAACGCCACAGCCGGCAATGCCACAGCAGAGGAGGAGGGTGCTGGTGGGGAGCCGGCTGGGGGAGACAACCCCCAGGGACAGTTCTCTGCATTCGTGCAGCTCTGGGCCGGGCTGCAGCCCATCCTCTGTGGCAACAACCGGTAGGAGCCCTGGGGCTGGAGGGGCTGGGTCCAGATGCTCTGGTGAGGGTAGAGGGGTGTGGGAGCCACCTCCACCTTGCCACCAGGCAAGGGCCCCTTGCATCCTTTGAGCGTGTGGGCAATGGGTGCTGCACTGCATCCTTGTGCCACAGAAAGGGGAAGCTCCCCATGCTGGGCAGTGCTGTGCTGGCATGGGATTGGGTGTGAAGTCCCCTCCTGGATAGGGCTGGGGGCTGCTGTCAGGGGTGCTGGGACTGGAGCAGAGTCAGCAGCCTGAGCCCCACTGTGCAGGACGATCGAGCCTGAGGCACTGAAGCAGGGCAACATGAGCTCGCTGGGCTTCACCAGCAAGGAGCAGCGGAACCTGGGCCTGCTCGTGCACCTGATGACCAGCAACCCCAAAATCCTGTATGCACCTGTGGGCACTGAAGTGGACAAGGTCATCCTGAAGGTGAGGGTGCAGAGGCTGCAACCCCAGTCCTTCCTTTCCTAACAGTCCCACACCATGAGGACCTCCTTGCCCAGACAGGCTCAGCAGGGCAAGGGCAGAGTAGGGAGGAAGATGCCAGCTGCCAGTCAGTGCTGCCAGAGATAGGCCCTGGCTCCTGTTGGGGTGTCCATGCCTGTGGTGGGAGGTGGGCAGATGCTCCCATGCCATCCTAATCATGCCATATTGGCCATCCCAGAGAGCAGAGGGGCCCTAGCCTCTTCTTGCTGTGTGACCTTCCTTCCCCCTAGGCCAATGAGACCTTTGCCTTTGTGGGCAATGTCACCCATTATGCCAAGGCGTGGCTGAACATCTCCCCTGAGATCCGTGCCTACCTGGAGGAGGGCAGGCTGCAGAGGCGCATCCGCTGGCTCCAGCAGGTAGGATGGTGTGGAGGGCACTGAGCCTGCCTGGACTTCACTGCCCCAGGGGTGGGAAGTGGCTGACCTGCCCACCAGACTCCTCTTTAGCCGCTTCACATGAAGCTCTCAGGTGCTTCTTGGTGCCCACCCTCCTCTGGTGAGGATGAGGCAGGGTGGGTGCTGTGCCCCTGGTCCCCATGCTGTGTGTCTCTGGGGAGAAGAGGAGTACCCCAACTTCTCCCTCCTGTGTCTCCCTCTCTGTCCCAGTTTGCTGCTGACCTCCACAGGCACCCAGAGATCCTGAATGTCTCTGATGGCGACGTTCTGCACAACTTTCTCAATGGCAGCTTCTCCCTGCCCAACGCCAGCGTCCTGCTCCAGCAGCTGGACACCATCGACAACGCTGCCTGTGGCTGGGTACACTTCATGGCCAAGGTGAGGCTGGGCCTCCTGACCACCCACTGCCCACAGCCAGGCTTTGTGGGGCTGAAGGAAGAGTCAGGTCTCTTCAGACCTCCTTGAGGTCATGGGGCAGGAGTGCTGGAGGAGACTTCTGAGTTTCGGAGCAGATGTCAGGAGCGGAGGAGCTCATCCACTGTTGGGCTCAGGAGCTCACGACGTGGCTGTGGGTGGCACATGCTGCACCGTGTGTATGGTCTGCTTGCCAGACCCATCAGGGTCACTGGGGTCTCACCGGCCTTCTCCTCCCACCAGGTCAGTGTGGACATCTTCAAAGGCTTCCCGGATGAGGAGAGCATCGTCAACTACACACTGAACCAGGCCTACCAGGACAACGTCACAGTATTTGCCAGTATGTCCCTGGGAGCCTCCCCTTCGCAGGGGTCCCTAAGCCGTGGCCTCCTCCAGCTGTTCCCCAGGCTGAGGCCACTGATCCTGGGACGTGGTTCCCTTGGTTCACGAGTTGGGTGGATGAGCAAACCGAACATCCTTTGGTACCCATCCTCTGCCACTGGCTGAGTCCTGCTGGGCACAGTGCCCTGCTGCTCCCCTGGCTCTCCCACCACCCCTGCTTGTGGTCTGTGTGCCCTTGTGTTCCATGCCAGGGTCACGTCCACCCTCCTCATCCATGGTAGCCCTCTCTGTGCCCTCTCTGTGCCCTTGACCTGCTGAACTCCTCCATGTCCCTGCCTGTTGCTGTGGGCCCACTGCTGCAGCCATCTCCTGTGGTGCCACTGAGCTCCCTGCCTCTTGCACTGCTGCAGGTGTCATATTCCAGACCAACAGGGACGGCTCCCTGCCCCCTCACGTCATGTACAAGATCCGGCAGAACTCCAGCTTCACGGAGAAGACCAACGAGATCCGCAGGGCCTACTGGCGGCCTGGCCCCAACACCGGCGGCCGCTTCTACTTCCTCTATGGCTTCGTCTGGATCCAGGGTGAGTGCCAGCTCCCTGCCACAGCTGCCCGTGTCCCCAGCCTCTGCCCATCCTGTGTGCTCAGCCTGGCCTTCTTCTCCCTAGACATGATGGAGCGTGCCCTCATTAACACCTTTGTTGGCCATGACGTGGTGGAGCCTGGCAACTATGTGCAGATGTTCCCTTACCCCTGTTACACTCGGGATGAGTGAGTGGCACCTGTGTGGGCAGGGGCAGCACTGTCCCTCTTCAGGCAGAAGTCTGGGGGCCTGGGGGAGGTTGGTGACATTGAGAGGGATGATAAACCAGTTCAGCTCAGTTATTTGGAACAGAAGCAGGCAGGGCAAGGCTTTATGCCCAGCCTGCAGCTGAAGCGAGGAACTCATGGCTGTGTTTGGGGGGTACAGGGGTGACACATGGGTCTGTGGGTGATTGTTGAACACAGTGGTCTAGAGGAAGCAACCAAAGAAGTCCCAAAGCCCCTCTAGGGCAGAAGGTTGGGTAGGGCCCTTCACACGATGTCAGGAGGGCACCAGGCCAAGTCCGTATCTGCTGCCTGCCTGGCAGGACCTGGCAGCCGGTGCAGCAGATTGTCCTATGGGATCACTGGAGAAGTCATCTCAGGGCATTAAGGAGCCGCTAGAACACAGAGCTGTTTTTCTCCTGGGTGGTGGGAGAGCCCCTCCATTGCTGTATGCCCAGGGTCTTGCCCAGGTCTCTGTGGTGGTGTCACCATCCAGCTCTCCCCTCTCTCCTTTTGCCCTGTCAGCTTCCTCTTTGTCATTGAGCACATGATGCCTCTGTGCATGGTGATCTCTTGGGTCTACTCGGTGGCCATGATGATCCAGCACATTGTGACAGAGAAGGAGCATCGCCTGAAGGAGGTGAGGGTGGTGGGAGAGAGCCCTGGGGAGGAGCTGGCATTCTGAGCTCCAAGTCCTGCACTGTGCCCCTGGGCCCCTTCCCCATCTCTCCAGAGCGCATGAGCTGAGGCAGATCCTCCATCCCTGGGCTGAGCCACTCCTTCAGAGCATCCCTGGCACAAGCCCTGCCCAGCAGCGGAGGGAGCTGATCCCATTGGCACCCTGGCAGAGGGTGCTGCGGCCTGTCTGCTGCCAGCAGCCCCTGGGCAGCCCTCGGTGGTGCCGGCGCTCTGCCAGCAGCAGCAAGTGTCCAGCAGGACCGGGGCCGGCCGCACTGAGCAGGTGTGCTCGCAGGTGATGAAGATGATGGGCCTGAACAACGCCGTGCACTGGGTGGCCTGGTTCATCACTGGCTTCGTGCAGCTCTCCATCTCGGTCACGGCGCTCACCGCCATCCTCAAGTACGGCAAGGTGCTGATGCACAGCGACGTCCTCATCATCTGGCTCTTCCTTGCTGTCTACGCCGTGGCCACCATCATGTTCTGGTGAGCTGCCTGCGCCACGCCCTGCTGTCCCTGGGCTGTGGGATGAGGGTGCTGGGAGCTGTGTGGGCAAGGGCTGACAGAGGGGCTCAGGTTCCCCCAGCCAGCTCCTTTGAGGGCCGTCGGTTTGTCACGCAACACCATCATAGCTGGACAGTGTGGGGCAGGGTCTGAGGTGACACTGTGCTCCCTGCAGCTTCCTGGTATCAGTGCTCTACTCCAAGGCCAAGCTGGCCTCTGCCTGTGGAGGCATCATCTATTTCCTCAGCTATGTTCCCTACATGTACGTGGCCATCCGGGAGGAGGTGGCCCACGACAAGATCACGGCCTTTGAGAAGTGCATCGCGGTGAGTTGTTGTGGCTCCCATGGCGGTCCCTGCCCCCCGGCCTGCCCTGGGCCTCCAAGCTGTCAGCAAGCCCTGGGCAAATCTCTGCCTGTGAGATTCAGCTCCCTGTGGGGCTTTGCAGGCATCTCCAGAGGGTTTGATGCCTCCCAGGATGTGGAGGGCTGAGTGGGGCAGCACTGGGTAGGAATTTGTCCCAGCCTGTTCCTCCAGAGCTGCTCTCTGGTTGCTGTTGACCTTCCCTTCCCTTTTGTCCACCTCTCCACAGTCCCTCATGTCTACCACAGCCTTTGGGCTGGGTTCCAAGTACTTTGCACTGTATGAGGTGGCTGGCGTGGGGATCCAGTGGCACACCTTCAGCCAGTCACCCGTGGAAGGAGATGACTTCAACCTCCTGCTGTCCATGATGATGCTGATGATGGATGCTGTGGTGTATGGCGTGCTCACGTGGTACATTGAGGCTGTGCACCCAGGTGTGTGTGAGCAGTGGGGCATGAGGGTACTTCTGAGCCTCCTCCCTGGGGATCTGCTGGTTCCTGCTGGTGTTCAGCCTTGACTCAGTCGGATTTGGCAGTGTGCCTCCAGGGTCCCCCTCTGTCCTGCTGGGGACACCTGCCCACATGCTCTGACCAACTGGGGACACCAGCATGTTCCTTGGAGGTCTCCAGTTGTGTATCTTGGTTCGCTGGGCAGATGGAGGTTCCTGTGGCTGGAGCACTGTTCCCCTTTATCTCTTGGGGAATGGTCTCACCTTCTTCCTTTGCTTTCCTGGTAAAACTGAAGCATGAGGCAGGCCCAGCCCAAAGGCTTTTGCCTGCTCACACAACCCAGCAGCATTGCCCTAAGCTCAGGGACACTTGCAGCCTACACCCTGCAGTGATGGCCCTGAGGTGGGGGAACCTCCAGGGCTGTGTCTGTGTCCATACCTGTGCTGAGCTCTGCCCCAGCTTTTGCACAGCTGTGGGGGTGGGGGTTGGCCCTGACTGCAGAGGTTGTGCTTGCAGGCATGTTCGGTTTGCCGCGGCCCTGGTACTTCCCCTTCCAGAAGTCCTACTGGCTGGGCAATGGCCGTGTGGAGACCTGGGAGTGGACCTGGCCCTGGTCCCGCACCACCCGCCTCAGCATCATGGAGGAGGATCAGGCCTGTGCCATGGAGAGCAGGAGGCTGGGTAAGGGCAGGCAGGGCAGCGGGAGGTGGCCTGACACTGTTGCAGGGCCCTGTGTGGACCCCCATGTGTCCCCTGTGCCCCTGTTGGGGCAGGATCTTGGGTCAAGTGCTGCTGCCCAAGGCATGGGAATGGGGAAGCTTGTGAGAGGCAGAGGGAGAGGGGCCATGAGCCAGCACGGGCACTATGGGATGGAGGTGAGAGGCTCCAAGCCTCCAAGCTCCGCCTCCCTGCCCACGCCCCGGCTGCTCACCATCCTGCCCTCGCAGCAGAGGAGACGCGCGGCATCGAGGAGGAGCCGACACACCTGCCCCTGGTTGTCTGCATTGACAAACTCACCAAGGTCTACAAGACAGACAAGAAGCTGGCACTGAACAAGCTGAGCCTTAACCTCTATGAGAACCAGGTGGTGTCCTTCCTGGGGCACAACGGCGCAGGCAAAACCACCACCATGTGAGTGCCCATCAGAGTGGACAAGGGCCACATCCTTCTGGCCAGCTGCAGTGGGTGTGAAAGGTGCTGCGTAATATCCTTGCAAGGCCCTGCGGCGGCTGGTGCCATGCCCAGAGGGCAGCAGTGTGGGTGTAGGGATGGCACAAAAAGGGGACAAGTAGCAGGAGCATGGTCCTGCACTGACATTGCTGTGCCTGGGGCTCAGCAGATGCTCCTGGAGGGAGGTGGTGGTTGGAACTGGGACTAGACAGAGGCGTGTGAGGTCCCTCAACTTGTCCCCTTCCTCCATCCATCTAGGTCCATCCTCACCGGCTTGTTCCCTCCAACCTCGGGCTCCGCCACCATCTATGGCCACGATATCCGGACGGAGATGGACGAGATCCGGAAGAACCTGGGCATGTGTCCCCAGCACAACGTGCTCTTCGACAGGCTGACCGTGGAGGAGCACCTGTGGTTCTACTCCCAGCTCAAGAGCATGGCGGAGGAGGAGATCCGCAAGGAGATGGACAAGTAGGCACCTCCTGCTCCTTCACCCCACCTGTGCCTTTCGCATGAGTGCGTGCCCTTCCTGCTGCCTGAGCTGCACTGGGGGATCTGGTAGCACAGATCTTCCTTGGAGCAGCTCCACAAAGTGTTTTCTAAAAGGCTGTGGAAGCAGCAGAAGCTGAGCTCTTTCAATGGCCAAAGGCTATAGGTGCCACACAGGGAAGAGGCATCATGTGTAGCCTGCAGGTACTGGGTGCCAGTGTGGCCCCCTGCACCCCTGCTGCTTTTTCCCTGTCCCCAGGATGATTGAGGACTTGGAGCTCTCCAACAAACGACACTCCCTGGTGCAGACCCTCTCGGGGGGCATGAAGAGGAAGCTGTCCGTGGCCATTGCCTTTGTGGGTGGGTCACGGGCCGTGATCTTGGATGAGCCCACGGCTGGCGTGGACCCCTATGCACGCAGGGCCATCTGGGACCTCATCCTCAAGTACAAGCCAGGTGAGCAGAGGTGGGCAGAGCCCCACATTGCTCCTCCAGCTGTCCTGGCCCTGGCTTCTCTGCTGAGGCTTGATGCCCCTGCCAGGGAGGACCATCCTGCTCTCCACACACCACATGGATGAGGCCGACCTTCTGGGTGACCGCATCGCCATCATCTCCCATGGCAAGCTGAAGTGCTGTGGCTCCCCCCTCTTTCTGAAGAGCACCTACGGGGATGGCTACAAGCTGACTGTGGTCAAGAAGCAGTCAGACACCAGGAATGGCACAGGTCTGGTGGGCAGTGGGACCCTGTGTAGAGGAGTAGATGGGACCAGCTCTTCCTCAGTCCAGGAAAGGAACTACAGGTCAACACATAAGTGCTCCCTCTCCAGGTCTCCTTAGGCCACATGTAGTGCAGAGGGGGGACAGGGCAGAGGTGTAGGAGCTGGCATCACTCAGCCTTGTCTTATCCCATCTCTGTTTTGTGTGGTGCCATTTGCCTCCAGGCACTGGTGCTGTCTGGCCCACCAAGATGTGCATCACAGTGTGGAGCACCATCCCCAGGCCAGGCATGGCAGCTGCCAGCACTCCGTGATGGAGGCTGGAGGAGTCCCTGTGGTGCTGGGGTATAGGATGGGTGTAGGGGGTCCTGGTGGGAAGCCAGGTGTGCAGTGACCAAGCAGAGCTGCCTCTGTCACAGAGCCTGGCCAGCCACACAGCCCCCTGGCCCACTCCTCGCTCAGCCCCTGCTCCGAGCCGCGCGTCTCCCAGTTCATCAAGAAGTATGTGGCCTCCTGCCTCCTCATCTCTGACACCAACACCGAGCTCTCCTACATCCTGCCCAGCGAGGCCGTCAAGAAGGGCTGCTTTGAGAGGCTCTTCCAGGTACCTGTTGGGGCTGGCAGGGTGGGCAGGACCTCCTGCACCTCCTGCCCTCTTCACACAGCGATTTGCCTCTGCAGCACTTGGAGCAGAGCCTGGAGGAGCTGGACCTCACCAGTTTTGGGCTGATGGACACCACACTGGAGGAGGTCTTTCTGAAGGTGTCTGAGGAGGACCAGTCTCTGGAGAACAGCGACGTGGGTACGGGTGGCAGTGGCACACGTGGTACTGCTGGGGTGGCTGAGGTGCTGCGTGGCTGTGTGGCTTGGTAGCTCCTCTCCCTTGCACGTGGCTGCAGGAGTCTCCTTTCCCAAGGGAAGTGATCTCCAGCAGACCCCATCCTGGCCAAGGGCAGCGAGCCTCTGCTCCATGCTGAGTCTGCAGCTCCCACCTGTGCCTACTGAGCCACACCACGGTGAAGGGTGGCATGGCCAGTGGCAAACCCCTTTCTCCTTCCAGACATGAAGGAGTCCAAGAAGGATGCCTTGCAGCCACCCACTCCCGAGCTGGGCCCAAAGCCCGAGGCCAACGGGGAGCCCCTTGCCGAAGCAGCAGTGCTGGAGAAGCCGGAGGTGGAGCTCAGCAACCTGGTGACCTGCTCCAGGCTGGCACAGTCGCAGGCATCCCTGCACTCGTCCTCCTCGGTGGGCTCCGTGCGGGGCGACGAAGGTGGGGCCTATTCGGAGTTCTTTGGGGATTATGCCCCCCTGGTCCATAACCGCCAGGACCCCGATAACTTCAGTCTGCAAGGTGCGTGCCGGCGGCAGGGCCAGGGGAGCTGCTCGCCTGGGGCACGGCGCGTGCCTGAGGGCAGAGCTGGCCCTGGGCAGGGCATGTGAGTGTGCCAGGGATGGGTAGCCGTATCTGCCAGGGTGGGTTTCCACGGTGCCCAGAGACCTGCAGCCTAGTGGGGTGGGTTGGGAATGGGTGGTTCCATCAGCCCCAGACTGATGCTGCATGCATAGGAGAGTCCTGTGCTGAGACATGGAGCCAGCAGGCACAGCTGGTGTTAGCTGTGCCCTTTGCCTCCCTTGGACCCTGTGAGTGCCACCCTGCAGACTCATCCCACTAACATGCTCCTCATGCTGATGCCTGGCCAGGTTGTCTCCTCTTGCCCCTTGGGCACAGAGCCCTCTTCCATCTGATGGCTTTACTCTCTGTACCTGGGCTTGGGGCTCTCCCTAACCAGGTGCTGGGATTGCTGGAGGTTGGAGGATGCAGGCAAGTGCCCTGAGGCTCCTGTTTTATTCACAAAGCCTTTCCTGGCTGATCCTGGTAGCTCTTGTGGTTAATTCAGGGATGTGCCACCCTGGCTTCCCATCTGGGGCCACTTTGGCTGTTGTGATTTGGCTTGTGAGAGGCAGAGCTGAGGCAGTGCCACAGCTAAGCCCCCTCCAGGCTCATCCTTGCTGGGTACCCTCACCCATGCCCCATCCCTCATTCCTGACTCTGCTGACTCATTGCCGGGTGGCAGAGCTGATGGGGAAATGGAGTTCTGCCAGAAAGCACCAATTTAGGTGTTTTTCCAAAACTATTGCCTGAATTTCCTGTTGGGGGCCAAGAGGAGCCCACCAGCCAGCTGCCCTGCTTACGCCGCCGCGCCGCCGTGGCTCAGGGTTGGGTGCCACCCTCTGCGTCGGGGCCAAGGCAGGCACAGGACCACCTGTGCCTGGGGGCTGACATCCCTCTCTCCTCCCAGAGCAAGAGGTGGAGGCAGAGGACCAGGACCTGGCTGGCCAGGGGAGCTTCAAGCTGGAGGGCTGGTGGCTGAAGCTGCGCCAGTTCCATGGGCTGATCGTCAAACGCTTCCACTGCGCCAAGCGCAACACCAAGGCCCTCTTCTCGCAGATCCTGCTGCCTGCCTTCTTCGTCTGCGTGGCCATGACAGTGGCCCTCTCTGTGCCCGAAATAGGTGCGTGTCAGACCCCCACCCACTCGACCAGGGCTGCTGCTGGCACTTCCTGCCTGCCCTGTGCCGGGTGGGACACTGGCTGGGGCTGGGTCAAGCACAAGGCGTGCTGGTGCTGGGCCAGTCTGCCTGTGTGTGGCGGTGCTGCAGGTGTGAGCAGGTCCTGTCCTTGTCCTTGCAGGTGATTTGCCACCCCTTATCCTGTCGCCATCACAGTACCACAACTACACCCAGCCCAAGGGCAACTTCATTCCTTACGCCAACGAGGAGCGGCGTGAGTACCGGTGAGAGCTGCTGCTCGCTGGTGACCAGCATCACATTCCCCATCCCTGCCCCCGTCCCTGGGACTGTGATGGGGGCAGCAGGAAGGGCTGCCCACAGCAGGGCCAGCACCAGAGCTGCCTCAGACTCGGAGCAGAGCCTGGCCAGTGCCACATCCCCTTGCAGAAAGCAGCCCCTGTTCTCCGCAGCCCCCTGGGAGAGGTGCCAGCCCTGACGCTGGCTGCCATCGGCAGCTTGGCTCGTGGTGGGCGTGCCCTGTGTGTGTCTGTTCAGCCACAATAAGTACCAAGGCCTTAGGGAGGTTCCAGCAGATTGCCAAGGTGGTGAGGCCCATGTCTCCTGCTCCTTGTTCCTCCTCACCCACTTGTGTCCCCGCAGCATCAGGCTGTCTCCTGACGCCAGCCCCCAGCAGCTGGTAAACACCTTCCACCTGCCCTCTGGCGTGGGGGCCACCTGTGTCCTCAAGATGGCTTTCAACAACACACTGGACCAGCCCATGCAGACCCTCAACCTCAACAGCAACGAGTCCAAGATGCTGGCAGCCAAGTACTTTGACGCCATGTGCATCGACTCCTTCACCCAGGGCCTGCCACTCTCCAACTTTGTGCCGCCGCCTCCATCCCCAGCTCCATCTGACTACCCCTTCTCAGTGGATGAGGACCTGCTCCGTGCCTGGAACTCCACAACCTTCTCCTCTGCTGTCAAAGGTATTACCTACACTTGGTGCTCAAGCACGTCTGGGCCTGGGGTTCATCCCCAGCAGGCAGATCTCCCCTGCAGAAGCAGCTGCAGGGACCCCTGGAAGCGGCCTGACCACAGCAGAGCCTTGCATGGCAGAGCTGCAGTTCTGCCGCAGGGGTAGTGCTGGCCCTGGAGCACCACACCCTGTTCAACCCTGGGAGCGCTGGTGAAGCTCCCTGGGATGGTGCTCCCTGGCATCAAGAGCCCCCTGGCCAGGCTTGTGTCACCCTCACTGGGCTGTGGTCCCACAGCTGTTTTCTCCAGCCATGCTTCGTTCTCCCTCTCTGAACTGTTTCTGTCCCACAGAGCTTTTCTTCACACCTGTCGCTTGGTCCCTCTCAGTCACCAGGACGCACAAACCCTCCTGCACTCTGGGCTCTGCTCATGGGGCACAGTGTTCCCACCATGTCTGCCTGGGACTCCTTGGCTTAGCCTCTTGCCCCCACATTGTGACCCATAGCTGAGGCAGGCTGGAGCCTGGCTGTGACCTGCTCTTTCTGCTCCTCAGAGACCATGACCTCAGCCCCTGCCCTGCCCCACATCATCCATGAGCCCATCAAGTGCACGTGTTCCATGCAGGGGACCGGCTTCTCCTGCCCTAGTGGCGTGGGGGGCCACCCCCCACAGATGAAGGTGGTGACAGGGGACATCCTGGCAGACATCACAGGGCGCAATGTCTCGGAGTACCTGCTCTACACCTCGGACCGCTTCCGGCTGCACAGGTGAGAGGGGCTGGGAGGGGCTGCCCTGTGCCCTGGAGCAGAGGTGGGGGTCTGAGGACTTGGGGACCACCTGCCCAGGGTGCCAATGGGAGCCAGGACCCTCCTGGATCCTGGCCCTGCTCCCAGAGGCAGGGGGGCAGCAGTCACAACTCCTCAGTGGTCCTTGTCCCTCAGGTATGGGGCGCTCACCTTCGGCAACGTCCAGAAGTCCATCCCGGCCTCCTTCGGCGCCAAGGCTCCTGCCACAGTGCGCAAGATCGCGGTGCGGAGAGCTGCCCAGGTGGGACTGCGCAGGGTGCCTGGCAGGGACCCCTTCCCACTGCTCTGCACCAAGGAGTCTGGTGGGGCTCTCACCCCAGCAGCATGGCCCAGCATGGCCAGCAGTGGTCTGCTCTCCCCCCAACTGTGGGCACAGGAAGCCTGCCCTGTGGCTGTCCTGTGCTGTCCCACATCTCATCTTGTCCCACCCCATCCATCCTTTCCTGTACATCTTGCCACTTCCCACCGCTCTCCTCTGCTCCTCCAGGTGTTCTACAACAACAAGGGCTATCACAGCATGCCCACCTACCTCAATGCTCTCAACAATGCCATCCTGCGAGCCAATCTGCCCAAGAGCAAAGGCAACCCTGCTGCCTACGGTGAGGACCTGCAGGCATTTAAGGGCAGAAGCATGTCAGGAGCAGCTTCAGGGCATGGTTCTGATAGATTCTGAAGAGCAATGTGTCCTCTTGGACCAAGCAGGCTCGTGCCCAGTTGATGCAGAGGGTTCACACACCCTGGCTGTGAGGTCTGGGCTAAGCAGGGTTGGGGCAGAACCTCCTGAGGTGCTGCCTGCTGGCACCTGGACTTGCAGTGTGTCTGAGAATGCTGTCTGGAGCTGGTGAGGGAGGATTTGGCCTCCAGGTGCTCATGCTTTAGACACCTCTTCTGCCAAGCTGCAGGAAGGAAACCTGTAGCTCAGAGGCAGGACCAGGCAGGCTGGGGGCAAGGCTGACCTGAGCCAGCTTTCACACATTCCTGTGTTTCTTCTTGGGCCCTCCTGCAGGCATCACAGTCACCAACCACCCCATGAACAAGACGAGTGCCAGCCTGTCCCTGGATTACCTGTAGGTCTGGGCAGGGGGCTCGGGGGGCCGTCCGTGCCAGGGCAGGGAGGGAGCAGTTCGCAGGGACGTGCCAAGGCTCCTGCCTGGCACAGGCTGATGGGGTCCCTGCTGTCCTCTTTGCTCCCCTTCCAGCCTGCAAGGCACAGATGTGGTGATTGCCATCTTCATCATCGTGGCCATGTCCTTCGTGCCAGCCAGCTTCGTCGTGTTCCTGGTGGCCGAGAAGGCCACGAAAGCCAAGCACCTGCAGTTCGTCAGTGGCTGTGACCCTGTCATCTACTGGCTGGCCAACTACGTGTGGGACATGGTGAGCTCATGGCCCTGCCGGCTGAACCTCCAGGGCTGGGTGGCTGGGGCAGCAGTCACAGACATTTCTGTCTCTTCCAGCTGAACTACCTGGTGCCAGCCACATGCTGCATCATCATCCTCTTTGTCTTTGACCTCCCAGCGTACACCTCCCCTACCAACTTCCCTGCCGTCCTCTCCCTCTTCCTGCTCTATGGGTAGGTTGCTCAGGGTGTGCCGCAGGTCCCAGCAGTGCCACATCTGCACTGTGCTTATGTGCAAGGCCTGGCCCTGCCCATCTGGCTGATGTTCTGCAGTTCCTGTAGGTGGTGGGCTGCAGGGATTGGGGTGGGAGAGCTGGGGGGGAATGGAGCTGGGATCTGGGTGATGCCAAGGCTCGACATTTGGCATTGCCTCGCCCCTCTTCTGCCACACTGATGTGTGATCTGCTGTTCACCTCCCCAGCTGGTCCATAACACCCATCATGTACCCTGCCTCCTTCTGGTTTGAGGTGCCCAGCTCTGCCTACGTCTTCCTCATTGTCATCAACCTCTTCATCGGCATCACAGCCACCGTTGCCACCTTCCTGCTGCAGCTCTTTGAGCACGACAAGGTACAGGGTGAACAGCTCTGCCTGGGACCGCTGGGAAGGGAGGAACTGCCATCGTGTCATGGAACAGCTCAGACTGGGAGGGACGTTGGGAGGGACCTGCCTGGGCTGTACCTTAGTGAGGATCCTGATGCTCCCATGGTCTCACACTCCTCGGGGGCGTTGCTGATGGTTGTGTCCTCTCTGGCCATCCCCACAGGATCTGAAGGTGGTGAACAGCTACCTGAAGAGCTGCTTCCTTGTATTTCCCAACTACAACCTGGGCCATGGCTTGATGGAGATGGCTTACAATGAGTACATCAACGAGTACTACGCCAAGATCGGTGCGGCCTCGTGTTCCCTCTCTCCCTTGCTCCAGCACCTGTTGGGTTGGGGGAGACCATGGTGCTGGCACATCCCTTCTGCCTGCCTTATGAGGCTTCCTGAAGCCCAGAGCAGTCTGAAGCATGTCCCGGGCTGGGGTGCAGGAGGAGACACAGTTTAGGATCAGCTGTGGCATGGTGCCAAAAAGGTTCCTTGGGCGATCCTGAGTAGCAACACAGGGAGAGGAAGTTGTGAGCCCTGCCAGAGGTCCTGCTGCTGTTGTACACTGCCTGTGGTGGGGCTGGGGTGGGCTGTGGTGTGACTGTCCCTGGTGGCAGTGTCCCAGGCCTGGCAGCTGCGCTGGCACTGGGTGTGGAAGCAGGCCATGGAAGCTGTGTGTTGGTGCAGGCCGGCTCACGACCTGACCAAGGTGTCCCCAGCTGCTCCATCCTCTTCCTCCCACCCAGGGCAATTCGACAAGATGAAGTCCCCCTTCGAGTGGGACATCGTGACGCGGGGCCTGGTTGCCATGACGATCGAGGGCTTCGTCGGCTTCTTCATCACCATCATGTGCCAGTACAACTTCTTCCGCAAGCCGCAGTGAGTGCCGGCCAGCCGAAGCTTGGCTGCCAGAACCCTGTCGCGGTTGTCCCTCCAGCAGGGGCGAGCTGGGCTGGGGGCAGGTGGCTCCCATGCTTGCACCCCCACAGGCGGCTGCCGGTCTCCACCAAGCCCATCGAGGACGACATCGACGTGGCCAAGGAGCGGCACCGCGTGCTGCGCGGCGACGCCGACAATGACATGCTGAAGATTGAGAACCTCACCAAGGTGCAGCCCTGGGGCAGGCGTGGGCGGTGGGTGGCGGCGCTTGGGGCAGGTGGCGGCAGGCGGGCGGCGGCACCTGGGGCAGGTGGCGGCAGGCGGGTGGCGGCGCCTGGGGCAGGTGGCGGCAGGCGGGTGGCGGCGCCTGGGGCAGGGGGCGGCAGGCGGGCAGTGGCGGGGCCTGGGGCAGGTGGTGGCGGCAGGTGGGCGGCGCCTGGGGCAGGGGGCGGCAGGCGGGCAGTGGCGGGGCCTGGGGCAGGTGGTGGCGGCAGGTAGGCGGCGCCTGGGGCAGGGGGCGGCAGGCGGGCGGCGGCGCCTGGGGCAGGGGGCGGCAGGCGGGCGGTGGCTGGGGCAGGGGGCGGCAGGCGGGCAGTGGCGGGGCCTGGGGCAGGTGGTGGCGGCAGGTGGGCGGCGGCTGGGGCAGGGGGCGGCAGGCGGGCAGTGGCGGGGCCTGGGGCAGGTGGCGGCAGGCGGGCGGCGGCTGGGGCAGGGGGCGGCAGGCGGGCGGTGGCTGGGGCAGGTGGCGGCAGGCGGGCGGCGGCTGGGGCAGGGGGCGGCAGGCGGGCGGTGGCTGGGGCAGGGGGCGGCAGGCGGGCAGTGGCGGCGCCTGGGGCAGGTGGTGGCGGCAGGTGGGCGGCGGCTGGGGCAGGGGGCGGCAGGCGGGCAGTGGCGGGGCCTGGGGCAGGTGGCGGCAGGCGGGCGGCGGCTGGGGCAGGGGGCGGCAGGCGGGCGGCGCCTGGGGCAGGTGGCGGCAGGCGGGCAGTGGCGGGGCCTGGGGCAGGTGGTGGCGGCAGGTGGGCGGCGCCTGGGGCAGGGGGCGGCAGGCGGGCGGTGGCTGGGGCAGGGGGCGGCAGGCGGGCGGTGGCTGGGGCAGGGGGCGGCAGGCGGGCGGCGCCTGGGGCAGGGGGCGGCAGGCGGGCGGTGGCTGGGGCAGGGGGCGGCAGGCGGGCGACGGCAGGGCCTGGGGCAGGTGGTGGCGGCAGGCGGGCAGTGGCACCTGGGGCAGGGGGCGACAGGCGGGCGGCGGTGCCTGGCAGTGGGCTGAGCCACGGTGCCCCGCCCCTAGGTGTACAAGTCCCGCAAGATCGGCCGCATCCTGGCCGTGGACCGGCTGTGTGTGGGCGTGCGGCCCGGGGAGTGCTTCGGGCTGCTGGGCGTCAACGGCGCGGGCAAGACCACCACCTTCAAGATGCTGACCGGGGACGAGAGCACCACGGGCGGGGAGGCTTTCGTCAATGGGCACAGGTCGGGGGCGTGGGCTGGCTGGGAGGGGGGTGCTGCCTGCTGTCCTGGGAGTGGGGCAGGGTCTGCCTGGGGGTCTCCCCGGCTGAAGCAGCATGAGTCTGTCCATGCAGCAATGTGGGACAAGGGTCAAAAGCACAAACTAGAACACGGGAAGTTTCACCTCAGCGTGAGGAAAAGCTTCCGTGTGAGGATGCTGGAGCCTTCAGACAGGTTTCCCAGAGAGGTTGTGCAGTCTTCTTCTCTGGAGAGAATCCAAACCCACCTGGATGTTACCCTGGGCAGCCTGCTGTGGGTGCTCCTGCTTTACCAGGGTGTTGGAATGGATGATCTCCAGGTCTCTTTTGAGCCCCACCATGCCAGGGGTTTCTTCCCTACAGCTTGGCAGGAGAACTGTCTAAAGCACCTGAGCACCTGGAGACCAAGTCCTTCCTCATTAGCTCCAGAGGGCATCATTGGACACAGTGCAAGTCCAGGTGCCAGTAGGCAGCACCTCAGAAGGTTCTGCCCCAGCTGTAACTCTGCAGCCCTGTGTCCTGCTGGGCTGACCATCATCTGGAGGGTGGCAAGGGACACTGGTTCTTGGCCAAGGCTACGCATTGTGGGTTACCTGGTAAAAGTGGAGTGAGCAACAAGGTGCTCCTGAACAGCAACTCCTCACACCCACGGTCCCTCTGCCCTCTCCTGCAGCATCCTGAAGGAGCTCTTGCAGGTTCAGCAGAGCTTGGGCTACTGCCCCCAGTTTGATGCCCTCTTTGATGAGCTGACGGCCCAGGAGCACCTGGAGCTCTACACCCGCCTGCGTGGCATCCCCTGGAAGGACGAGGAGCGGGTAGGACTCTGGAGGAGCTATTGCCAGTGCCACAGAATGACACCTGACTGGGCACCAGTGGGCACCTGAGCCTGTGCCACTCTCATGGCAGTGCTGCCTCAGTGGCACACCCACATGGACAGCTGGGGCTGGCACACGGTGCTCACAGGCCATTATCATTGCCTGTCACCACACCAGGGACTGGCACATCACTTGTGGTCATCATCACAGTTAGCCAATGCTACAGAGCCCAGCCGCTTGCCCACTGCCATCTGCCAGCCCTGTGGCCTTCCAGGGTGACAGCAGCCCCCTACACCTTGCAGGTAGTGAAGTGGGCACTGAAGAAGCTGGAGCTGACCAAGTATGCTGACAAGCCTGCCAGCACCTACAGTGGGGGCAACAAGAGGAAGCTCTCCACAGCCATCGCGCTGATCGGATACCCGTCCTTCATCTTCCTGGTGCGCCCCCCTGGCACTCCCCACCCACCTTCCACCTCGTGTCCCTGGGGCTGAGTTGGGCTGGGGTGGTGAAGTGACCCTGAGTGGGAGCTGTCTGCGCCTGGCTTCACCACAAGTGCCCTGGGGTGTGGGGTGGTGTCCTGTGCCGGGCTCAGGGTGGGACGCCAGTGGGAGGGGCCCCACGGGGGCTGGCATGTCTGAGGGTGCTGTGCCTCCCACAGGATGAGCCCACCACGGGCATGGACCCCAAGGCACGGCGCTTCCTCTGGAACCTCATCCTGGATGTCATCAAAACCGGCCGCTCCGTGGTGCTCACCTCTCACAGGTCAGGGGTGCACCCACGGTTCCTCTGGGCACGTGGGTGGGAGGGGGCTCTCTGGTCCCCGGGGGATGGCATTCGACAGGGCACAAGGAATGGAGGGAGCCTGGCACGCACCCTGTGTTGCCTTCTCCCATCCCCAGTGATGGGGCTGTGGCACCCAGGCGGTGGCCCTGGCACTGTGCCCCCCGTGCCACCCTGCTGAAGCCTGCCCCGTCTCCGCAGCATGGAGGAGTGCGAGGCGCTGTGCACCCGCCTGGCCATCATGGTGAACGGGAGGCTCAAGTGTCTGGGCAGCATCCAGCACCTGAAGAACCGGTAAGGGCCTGGTGCAGGCGCAGCACCCTTCTGCACTCTGGAGGCCCCACGGCAGGGGGACGTGGGGCACCCGTGGAAGATGTCAGCCCTTTGTGTGAGTGCTGCTTTGGAGGGTGGGCAGGGGATGGGCAGGGGATGGGCTTGCTCAACCATCCAGGCACCGTCCTGGTGGGTGCAGCAGCCACCGCAGTCCCCTTCTGTGGGGTCAAAGCTGTCGGCAGGGGTCAGGCCCCCACAGGTCCCTTGACCCCACGCAGGTTTGGCGATGGCTACATGATCACAGTGCGCACCAAGTCCAGCCTCAACGTCAAGGAGGTTGTGAGGTTCTTCAACCGCAACTTCCCCGAGGCTGTCCTCAAGGTGAGCTCCCTGCAGTGGCAGTGGCACCATGGTGGTGGCATCTCCTCAGAACACAACCAACCTTCATCCTGCAAGGGACACCTCTGTGAGACCCCCACCACAGGAGGGGGGGTTGGGAGTGAGGGCTTGAGTGTCACCTCTGTGTCCTGCAGGAGCGGCACCACACCAAGGCCCAGTACCAGCTGAAGTCAGACCAGATCTCCCTGGCACAGGTCTTCAGCAAGATGGAGCAGGTGGTGGATGTGCTGGGCATTGAGGACTACTCTGTCAGCCAGACCACGCTGGACAACGTAAGGCTGCGGGTGGCAGGGTTCGGACTGGATGCTCATCCGCAGGGAGGGTGGCTTTGCCAGGGGGGAGTGGCTGTGCCAAAATGCCTGGCAGAAACCCTTGGAGGTGATGCTAGAGGGAGGTGGTGGGGTTGCCATCCCTGGAGGCGTTCAAGAGGAGATTGGACGTGGCACTTGGTGCCATGGTCTAGTCATGAGGTCTGTGGAGACAGGTTGGACTCGATGATCCTCGAGGTCCCTTCCAACCTTGGTGATACTGTGGTACTGTGACCAAAGCCTGGTGGGGAGCAGTGGGATGTGTGTCCAGTGGCATGGGTGGCAGATGAGAGATGACCAGGGGGTGGAGATGGTCGTGGGGGGTGTCCCTCACAGCCTCCTGCCCCTTCCCCACCAGGTGTTTGTGAATTTTGCCAAGAAGCAAAGCGACAACTTGGAGCAGCAGGAGACCAGCCCCAGCTGCACCCTGCAGTCGCCCCTGGAGCGGGTGCTGAGCCTGCTGCGCCCCCGCGCCGCGCCCACCGAGCTGCGGGCACTCGTGGTGGAGGAGCAGGAAGACCTGGAGACAGATGACGAAGGCCTCATCAGCTTTGAGGAGGAGAGGGTGAGAGACTGTGCCCAGATCCAGGTGGCACTAGTCCCTGCTGTGGGGCTGGCTGGCATGGCTCCAGAGGAGGGGACATAATGCGGCCAGGGATGGAGCAGAGAGACTTCTGGGAGGGGTGGCTGCTCGCCCTTGCCCAGGCTGCCTGCTGCCCGCTACAGCACTGGGCCTGCTGGGCACAGTAGGCACTCCTGAGCCCTGGCTGCCCCTGAGCCCTGGCTGCCCCTGAGCCCTGGCTGCCCTTGTGCCTGCAGGCTCAGCTCTCGTTCAACACCGACACGCTGTGCTGAGTGCCCAGGACAGCCACAGCCTCTGGCTCTGAAGCCATCGAACCCTTCTTGGCCTCTCCCTTCCCTTCGTCCAGTCCAGTGGAGCTGCCATGGCTGGAGGCCTGTGCCAGGGCGTGCACAGTGGGTACGACGCCAGCCTGGATGAACCTCGTGAGCCACTGCCCAGGGGGTGGCCTTTGTCCCCTTCAGCTCCAGGGCAGTGTCACTGCGTGGTGCTGGGGGCCAGCAGCCTCAGCTGCCTCACCCAGACAGCAGGTGCCATGGACAGACTGTGAAGAGATGGGCACAGCCCGGTGCCAGTGCTGCTGTACCCACAGGCTTTGTGACCTGAGGCAGTGCCTGCAGTTGGACACCCATGTTGCGCCCACCCCAGGGGCCGTCAGCTGTGGGCACAGCCCCTGCCCTGGCACCACTGCAGGCCTGGGCCAGGCAGGGCAGAGGAAAGATGGCCACTTTCACCTGGTGTTCATTGCCCTGGCTTAGCAGCAGCTTGTGGCACTCCAGGGGGCTCAGGGTCTGGCACCGCAGGGGCAGAGGCTCTCCCATGATTTCTGTCACCTACAGGCTGTCACCAGCGACCTCCAGCCTGCCTGAGAGGGTGGCCTCAGCCCTGCTGGGGCACCCGGCCTGTGCTGCTGCCAGCTGAGGCGCCCAGCCGCCCCGGCCCTGCCCAGCCCTGCAGCGCTTCACTGGGCACTTGGTACCAGCTCCACATCTGGGCAGCAGCACCCCTGCAGAGGGCCACTTGGTGGGCAGTGGGGTATTTCACAGGGTATTTCACACACTGGCACCAGCTGTTTTTCCCCTCTGCCACCAACAATGTCCTTCCTCCCAGAGCCTCTCACCCTGCCCTCATCGCCTGCCTCACCCCTGTGACTGTGCCACCTTTCTGCTGCTTCTCTTCTTGTCCTGGCATTTGTTGCTCAGCATCTGGCTCCTGTACAGGGTTTGGTGTTGTTGGTACTGCTGGTACTGAGGGAGCAGATGTGTGGGATGAGCTGAGGAGAAGGCAGTGTGACTGGGCACATCCTGGCAGCAGTGCCAGCTGCATCACTGTGGTAGGCAGTGTCACTGGGGCTGGCAGCGGACACCCCCTTGGCTGGCAGTGCCCCTCCTTTCTGCAGAGGGTCCTGCTGTTTTGTTACCTACAGGGACTGTGCCTGGCACCTACAGCCCAACATCATTCTGCAGCCCTGCCACTGACCCTGACCACCCCCTGGATGCCCTAGGCTTTCATAGCACCCTGGTGTGGCCATGCACAGTGCCCCCCTCCTTCCCAGGGAGCACCTAGGGCTGGGCTGCCTCCATGTGCTCCACTGCCCTTTCTGCCTGCCTGGCATAGGCTCTATTGGATGCTCTGAGCTGGCTCCTGCCTGCTGGCACAGGGGCAGGGCTGAGCACTCAGCTCACTGCCATGGGGCAGCACTGTGTGGGGAGGTGGGCATAGGAGCAGGTGCAGGTGGCAGCTCTCCCTGTGCCCCTGTCCTGCCAGCCCTGTGTGCCAGCTGCTGTAGGTTGTGTGTTGGGGGAGCTCAGCTCTCTTCTCAGAGCTTTTCAGACCATTGTTCTTTTAATGGCATAGGGGAACCTGGCTGGGCAGGGGGGGACAGCACAGGTGGGCAGCCTCCAGCCAGGGTGCCCCTTGTTCCTCACTGGGCACACTGCCTTCTTAAGTGGGCACGGGGGACAAGCCAGCTTGGGGTTATCCACTTGCCACCAAGCGAGGGGGGACAGTGCCATCTTTGGGTTCCTGGCTGTGGTGGTGATGGCAGTGGCACCCTCAGAGCACCCCAGGATGGGCAAGGTGCCCTGCTCGGGCCAGGGCTTTGTCCCAGTGCTCTGCTGCTCAGGGGCCTGGAGTGGGTACCGGCGCCCTGCGCACAGCTGTGCCCAGCCCTCCCCACGCGGCGCTGTCCCCTCCCTGCCTCACCACCAGCTGCAGCTTTCAGTTGTCAGTGGAGATGCTTCCTGCCCCAGCGGGGCTCGGGGCCACCTGGGCACAAACGCTGCTGCGGGTACCCCAAGGGTGGCAGCGGGCTGGGGGCAGGAGGGCATCGCCCCAGGGCAGGGTGGTCGCTGCCTTAACACTCTCTGCTTCGCCGAGTCTGGCCCCGCTTCTCGCCTGCCTCCCTCCGCAGGGCCCGGGCACAGCGCCGGGCACAGCGCCGGGCACAGCGCCGGGCACGCATGGGGGGCCCCGCAGGAGCCTGTACATTGCTAGCAAAAAACCAACCCAGGTGAAATGTGAAAATAATGTTTTAAATAAAAACCAGTAACTGGAGCCAGCCAGGCTCTGTGCTGCGGGGGAGCAGGGGTGCCAGGGCTGAGCAGGGGGCTGCTGGGGGGTGGAGTGGGGCAGGAGCCTCCTGTGGGCAAAAGTTGCTGGGCACATACCCAATACTTCGTGGGTACCCAGGCAGAGTGCCAAGGCAGGAGCTGTGGTAGCTGGCGATGCTGCGAGCCGCCCATTGTGGACTGGGGCTGGCAGCAGTGGCGGTGGCCCCACGGCAGGGCCCCACAGCAGGGTGTCCTGGCTGTGCCAGGGGGCCAGGCGTGGTTTGGGGTGCACCCCAGGGAGGAATGTGGGCTGGGAGGGGCCTCGGCTCTGCACGGGCGCTCAGCGCTGCCAGCACTGCGCCGGCAGCCACCACCCAGCATGGCAGAGAAACCTCAAATCCAGCTCTTTGTGAAGGTGAGAGGGAGCCGTGGGGGCTTAGGGTGTCCCGGGCTGGTGGGCACCTCTAGCTGGCACCCTTGGCACTGCCCAGCCTGGGGTGGCCTGGCTGTCCCAGACCATGGTAGTCCCCAGACACGGAGGAACGTGGGCAGGCAGCGGGCACCTGGGCTCTTCTCAGGGCACAAGATTGCTGCTGCCTGCCCTGTGGGCCTGGGGATGCAGCTGCCCTGCGTGGGCTGCTAAACCGGGGTGCCCCTCAAACCAGGGCCCCCAGCATCTGCCTGCACCTGCGGGGCCCTGCCCAGCACTGCCTGGCCGGGGCAGTTTGTCAGGTGGCACAGGGCAGGGACTGCCTGGGATGGCACTGCAAGGGAATGGGGTCACCGTCGTCACCATCAGCCTTGCCCTGGCACAGCCCCTGCCGTGTTGGGCTATCCCACGCCACAGCCCCAGTGGCACTGCCGTGGCTGCCCCCAGCTCTTGGCCCCCTTGGCACTGCAGGGCTACGGTAGCCTGAGGCCCCCCCAGTGCCCGCACCTGCTGTGCCACACAGCCAGCTCTGGGGTGGGGCACACAGGCTCCAGGAGCAGGTGGGGGCTGAGGCTTGGCACCGTGCCTGCCATAGCTGGTGCCATGGGCTGGCAACGCTGCTCGTCAGCCTGTAGCCAGCCTGGGCTTGGCCAGCAGGGTGGCACCTGCCCTGCCACCCTCACTCTTTCACCCTCTGGGACTGCCCAGCCAGTGCTACCCCCCTTGCAAGTGTGCTGGGGTGAAGGGGCAGCTGAGCTCTTCCTCTGTGCCCGCAGGCAAGCGAGGATGGGGAGAGCGTGGGCCACTGCCCCTTCTGCCAGCGGCTCTTCATGGTGCTGCTGCTCAAGGGGGTGCCCTTCACCCTCACCACCGTGGACATGAGAAGGTGAGTGGTGCCCCCTCCCAAGGGGCCAGCACGAGGCAGCCTTGCCCTGGCCCCTTGGAGATGGAGGGTAGGTCCCTAGCAGCTTAGGAAGGGGCATGAAGGATGGGCACTGTAGGACACATGGAGCCTGTTCTACCCTCCTGGCTGCTACCCACTGCCGGAGGTTGGCTGGTGGGTGGGCATTTTCCAGGGCAGAGCTGCCATGGGTACACATGGAGGCAGGTCCCTTTGCTCAGGACAGACGCGGGCAGTGCCCCGCAGAGCCGTGGGCAAGGTTGGGCACCAGCACCCATCCCCCTCTCTTCAGGGCCCTGGACGTGCTGAAGGACTTCGCTCCGGGCGCCCAGCTGCCAGTCCTGCTCTACGACGGCGAGCCCAAGACCGACACCGTCACCATCGAGGACTTCCTGGAGGACCAGCTGGGCCCCCCCGTGTCAGTGGCTGCTGCCATCCCGAGCAGGGCAAGGGGCCAAAGGCAGGGGGAGTGGGGAAGGGGACAGGGATGGGGGTGGCCGGGCTGCACGTGAGCCTTGCCAGGCTGTCCCCAGCTGTGCCCACGTCCCTGCAGGTTCCCCAGCCTGGTGCCCAGGTACAGGGAGTCGAGTCTGGCCGGGAACGACATCTTCCACAGGTTCTCCAGCTTCATCAAGAACCCGGTGCCCGCCCAGGACGAGGGTGAGGACCTGGAGCAGGGCACTCCCCATGGCCCCTCTCGGTGCCGCCACCCCGGAGCCTTTCTGTCCAGCCCCCCCAGCTCGGTCTCGCCAGGCACTGCCCCCACTCCCCCCAGTTCAGCACGGCCATGCCAGGGCTCTTTTGAGAGGGCAGGCAGAGATGCCAGCCTCAGCAGGGTGGGAAGAGAGTGGGAAAGAGCTGCTTGGGCACAGGGCTGGGCTGGCAGGAGGCCGTGGCAGAGCTGTGGGGCCCCAGGCCGGCAGCGGAGCCGCACCCTGATGCCCTCCCCGCAGCGCTGCAGCGGAGCCTGCTGCGGGCCCTGCTGAAGCTGGATGAGTACCTGAGTGCCCCCCTGGAGCATGAGCTGGCACAGGACCCCCACCTCCGGGCCTCCCACCGCCGCTTCCTGGATGGGGATCGGCTCACCTTAGCTGACTGCAACCTGCTGCCCAAGCTCAACATCGTGCAGGTGAGTGCCACCATCCAGCACCCCTTCCCTGGCTTCCTGGTGCCACCCACCCCCTGCTCCCCGCTCCTCCTGGGTGCCCACACCAACCCCCAGCTCCTCTGCTGACCCCTGCGCCGCCCTGGTGCACCTCTAGCACTCCACTCCTGTACAGAGCTCACTCTGCTGCCCCTCTCCAGCCACGTGCTGCCCCTCCTCTCCTGCAGTGCCAGAGACAGCCCCTGGCCTACTGCCACCCTTCCTGGCTGGCTCCTGCCCACGAACACCAGCGCCGGGCTGCAGGGCTGTCCTTGGCACACAAGAGGCAACAGGGCTGAGCCAGGGCTCACCCAGTATCTGCCCACAGGTCGTGTGCCAGCATTACCGAGGCTTTGGGATCCCCAAAGAGCTGCAGGCTGTCTGGCGGTACCTGGGCAATGCCAGCCAGACCAGGGAGTTCCAATACTCCTGCCCCAGCAGCGAGGAGATCCTTCAGGCCTACCGCGCCGTGGTCCGGGCACCGCAGTGAGATGGGCACGGGGCCAGGGGCAGACAGCAGCCCAGCACCTGCCCTGGTCTTGCTGCAACCACCACAGCCCTGCATGCATGCACCCAGGAAGGCAGAGAGCACGAGCCGTACCCCTGTCACTTCAACTCCCCCAGCTGGCACCATTACCCAAGGTGCCAGCAGCAATCTGTGTCACCCCGAGCCTGCCAACGCATTTCCACCAATTGTGCCACCCTCCCTGCCTGCCTCAAGCCCCCTCAACCTGCCCTCAGGCAGTGGGATGGGTGCAAGGGGGCTGCAGCCAGGGTCCCCATCTGGGCCAAAGCTGGGCAAGGGCAGGAGCTGGGAATTAAAACCCGCCCTGCAGGGCACAGAAAGGGCAGCACACTGCTGTGGGCATCCCTGCAGGTTCCCTTAGAGGCACACTGTGCCCCCTGCCAGGGCACTGAGCACCACAGGATGTCCCCAAGGAGCCACAACAGGTGAGGGGAACCTGCACAGCCCTGGCGACAGATCCAGGGGCATGATGTGGATGGTGGACATGGCCTGACCCCCACCACCCTGGGTGAGGGGGGCAGAGGGCACCATCTCCCCAGAGCCTGCTGCTAGGAAGGTCTCAGGAGCAGACTGGGGCAAGGGATGGGGGTGAGGGGTGGCACAGCCAAGATGCATCAGAGCTCCTGGAAATCAATAAAGGCTTTGCAAGTAAGAGAAGCCTGAGCCTGCAGGGGCCAGCCCCAGAACTTCTCCACTCTCCTCAGAGCCTCCCAGTCCTCTCCCTGTACCTAGCAAGGGGCTGAGCACTCTCCTAGCTCTCCAGGGCACAGGTTCTAGCTGCTCACTCAGCAGCCCCCTGGCACAAAACTGGCAGGATTGCAGACTCTAAGCCCCCACCTCTGAGTTCAGCTGAAACAGACCACAAGGCTCCTGAGCAAGGGAAACAGAAGACTGGCACAGCTCTTTCGTGCCCAGCTGGCTGAGCCCAGGCATAAGTCAGGCACAGGCACTCTGTCAGGTGGCAACAGGAAGGTCTTTAAAAGCTCCAAGGGCTCAGCGGGAGGCAGAGGTGGCCCCAGCCAGCAGGGACAAAAGCCACCACTTCTGTCATCCCTGCCCTGGCCCACAGCAAGAGCCCTGCCACCAGCTGAGGATCTGCTGCCCACCCAGGCCTGCCAGGCCCTGGCTCCAGCCCTCTGGGTCCTAACTTGTTTCATCCACAGGCCCAGGCACAAGGGGCTCCACAAGGCTCCATGGTGCAGCCAGACCTCCTCCAGTAGCCACAGACGTGGTGATGAGGCTCTGGTGGGGATGTCATCAGGGAACAGCACAGATCAGGAGTCCTCAAAATCCACTCCAGCTGCTGTCTTCTTGCTAGGAGGAGACAGAAGGAGTTTCACAGCCCAGAGCCCCACGCCCTGCTCTCACACAGCCACTGGATCCCTGCACAGTGCAGCCCCAGCACTGGGAGTAGAACTCACCTTTTGAAGCCAGGGTTAATGAGAGACTCTCCTGGGATCCTCCTCTTAGCTGGCAAAGCTGAGTCAGCACTCCTGTTCTTCCTGGGGCTGGGGTCTGCCTCAGTCAGGGACAGGCAGGACAGGGATTACAAAAGGGCAGACAGTTGCTTTAGGCAGCCCTGTAAGTCCCTCCATGCCCAGGGTGAGCCTCCAGCAGCCCAGCCTGGCAGTCGGGTGAGGAAGGGACAAGCCAGGTCTCCCATCCCAAAGGAGCATGGAGACATGGACCTGCCACAGCCCCCAGTCTGGAAGGGCAGCAAAGCCTGACCTCCTGCAGGTTAGCAAGCAACCTGCCTGTTGAGGCCCAGGATCTGACCTCAGCACAGCGCATCACAGACACCTTGGGAGCCACCACACTGAGCCCTGGTCCCTTCTGGGAAGAGCAAGGCGGCTAACAGCAGCCACAGCTGAGGGGACTCAGGAGTGTCCTGGAGAGCACAGGACCGGCAGCCTCCTAGGGGAGAGAAGGCAAAAAAGCAGCAGGACCAGGGTGCTCCCTGGCACTTGCCTACCTGGCAGCAAGAGCTGCTGGTTCCGGGCAGTGTTCTTTGCAGGGCTACCAGAAGATGCCAACGTCTCCATCGCTGCTGAGACAGGAACCAGAGCTTGTGACAATGAACCCCAGGGCGGTACACAGCACCCCAAGCCTCCCTACGCTCTCTTCCCTGCTCTGATCCCACTCCCATCTCTTCTCCCTGCGGAGGTCAGGTGCAGGCCCTGGCCAGCCCTGGGAACCAGCCAAGCCGAGGAGGAAGGAGACTGCAGCACCTCTGCTGCCCAGCCGGTACCGGCGAGGGGAAACGGCCCGCAGCGAGTCCAGGGAGGTGCAGCCTCCTCCCGCGGCCGGCTGAGACGGATCCTTGGGAGGGGCTGACACCGTAAAGCTGGCAAGAAGCTGCCGGCTCGTCGCCTGCCATGACCCTCTTCCAGATTCCCCCACGGACCTTCCAAGCGTCTCTCCAGGCTCTCGACGCGTCCCGCCATGCCGAACACCAGCGCCTGGAGCTGGCTCCTCGCCTCGGCCACAGGCAGCTTGAAGAGCTCCAGCGCCGAGCACCAGCCGCCCTCCCGGGGCTGCAGCGTGGCCTTCCCCTCGCTCAGGCTCAGCTCGGCGGTTCCTCGCTCCAGGGCTTCCCTGCGGGGGCGAAGCGGGGATGAGGAGGGCCCCGGGCCGAGGGTCCGCTCCCCGCGGCTGGGCACCCACCTCAGCTTCGTGCCGTGCTCCCGGGGCAGGCACCGCTGCGGAGAAGAGGGCACACGTCTCCAAGTGGCCTTCCCCGGCCCCCTGCCACGGCCCGGGGCCAGGCTCAGGCCTCTCTGCCGCCCCAGCCCCGGGACGTACGCAGCCGAGCGGCGGGCGGCCGCCGAGCTCCCCGGCCCAGACTTCCAGCGCGTCGGTGACGCTGCGGGAGGCAGAGACTCAGCCTGCGCCGGGGCCCGCCCGGCCCGGCCCGGCCCGGCCCGGCCCCGGACTCACTAGACGGTTTCACCGAGGCCGGGGCGGCAGTAGCAGAGGAACCGTCCCGGCGCTGCCCGCAGCAGGTGGAAGGGCCCTGCCGGCTCCGCCATGGCCGCAGCGCCGGAAGGGGCGGGGGGCGCCGCGGCCCTGCCCCGCGGCACGGCCATGGTCAACCTGGGGCTGCGGCGGGTGGAGGACAGCGTGGCCGCCAAGCACCCGGTGCGCCCGGGGCTGCGGGGGCCGGGGGGGCGGGCACTGGGGGCGCCGGTGGGGCTGGGGCTGCGGGGGCCGGTGGGGGCGGGCACTGGGGGCCGGGCACCGGGAGCCGGTGGGGCCGGGCACCGGGGGCCGGTGGGGCCGGTGGGGCTGGGGCTGCGGGGGCCGGTGGGGCCGGGCACTGGGGGCGCCCACTGGGGGCGCCGGTGGGGCTGGGGCTGCGGGGGCCGGGCACCGGGGGCCGGTGGGGCCGGGCACCGGGGGCCGGTGGGGCCGGTGCTCTGCGCTGAGCGTGTCTCCGCAGGCGCTGCAGCAGTACGCGGCCTGCCAGTCCTACGCCTTCATGAAGGGTATCGGCACCTTCCTGGCAGGTACGACCCGGCCCGGCTACCGGTGCCGCCCGGCTCCCCGCCGCGGGTGGCGGGGCTGCCGAGCCGGGTGAGGCTGCGGCCGGTAACGGAGCCCACCCCTCGGTTTCGACAGGCAGCGGAGCCGCCTTCGCCGTGCAGAAGCTGCTGAACAAGAAGCTGCCGTACAGCCTGCAGTGGAGCGTGCTGGTGGCTGGGGGTGGGTGTCCAGCCCGGCCCCTGCCGGGAATGCTGCTGGGAGCAGGGGGTCAGCTCAGGGCTGTGCTGCGGGCTGGGCAGCTTGTTCTTAGCGTGGGGGGGTCCTCCTCCCCACAGCCCTGAGGGGCTTAGGGACATCTCTCAGCATGGGGCAGGTGTACCCCCACTGCTGCCCTTAACGAGTGCCCCTGCTGCCAGCGCTCTTGGGAGCATCTTGGTCTCTTCAGCCACAGGGTCCCTCGCCAGCTACGTTGTAACCAGAGCTGAGACGCAGAAGTGCTCTGACTTCTGGCTTTACCTGGAGATGGGCAAGTCTCCCCAGGAGCTCACCGTGGCTGGTGGGATATCTCATCCCACAGGTACATATCTCTCCCTGCTGCTGTCTCTGGGGTTGTTGTGCCTGGTTCTTCCTGCTGCAACCATTTGCTGTTCCCACCTCTTAATTAAGCTGATGGCTGTTTGCCAAATCCCTGTGTAAGTCCCACACTGCTGAGGCATGGGAGCGGGCACCTGGGGTGGCAGCAGTGCTGGGGCAGCTGGCGCACCCTGCTTGGTCTGATGGCTGCTGTGTCCCTCTGTGCTCTGGGCCCATCACCTATGCTGCAGGTACCTGAGTAGGGCTGGTGGCAGGGGGTGGGATGCTTCTGTCTGTTGGGCCTCTTTGTGGATTGCTGAGAGCCAGCATGGGGGCCTGTTTACTGGAATAAAAGGGGATGGGGTGAAGCAGTAAACATCTCCACCCTCTGTGATGTGGGCAGAGCTGGAGGGTCAGCAGGACAGCTGCCACAGATGCTTGCTGCTTTCTCCCAGTGGTACCTTGACCTCCTACAGCTGAGCCTAGCTGAAGAGGCTTTAAATTTCTGTGGTTCTCTGCCCACCCCTAGCAAACATGCCAGGACAGCTGGGGCTTCAGGGAGTTGGTTTGTCCTGTTGCAGAGATTCTGCCCAGCCCAGAGGACAGAGGGAGCACAGCACAGCCACTGAGGAGGAACAAGTATGGGGACGTCGTAGAGTAGCCAGCAGAGCACAGCAAACTCTGCCCCTCTCCTGCTCCTGCCCAGCCTGAATGTGCTGCCTGTGAGACTGCCGGGCTCTGGAGCACCACTCAGCTCAGATGAGTTGATCCTGCAGCGAGCGTGGTGGAGGCACCGCTGGGATTAGCTGCCTCCAGGCTGGCGTCTGCACATGGCACATGGGTGTACAATAAAAGTCAAGAGATGAAAGCACTCCTTGTGGAGGAAGTGAAGCTGTTGGTGGGACAGGAAGAGCTGGTGGTGAACACCAGCCTGAGGCAGCTCCTGTAGTAAGTGTTGAAGCGGAGAACTGGTCCCGCTGAGGTGGCAGCCACAATCTGACAGCACAGGGCTCCGTGGTGGCTGCAGGCATGGACAGGTCTGGGCTAAGCTGTGAAGGGGCAGAGCTGTTGCCACATGCTCTCTGCTGCTGGAGTGGAGCCACTCAGTCTGCTTGTCTCCATAGCAGCAAGGCTTTCCTTGCCTGCCTGAGTGGGGCTGAATGAAGCCTGCAGCTGCATGGCCTCTGGCGATGTCCTCTGGGGCTGCACACCTGCTCAGAGCCCTTCCGTGCAGTGCCCACCTTGCTCTCAGAGCATGCACCTGCCTGGTAACCAGCTGGTGAGGAAATGGGATTGTCTCAAGAGCCCTGAGCCCAGAGGAGCACAGGGGATGATTAAGATGATTATTGTTAACTAATGGCAAGCTCCAAGTCATGACTGGGGCAAGCTGGCTGCTCTTGATGGGTGTCCAGCTCTGATTCCGCTGCAGCTGAATTTCTTAGAAGGGCAAACCTCAACTTTGCAACTGTAGCTTCTTGGAGCCCTTCTACCTCTTGGTGGGCCTGAGTCTGGAGTGAGGTTTCAAACCCTTGTTCCATCTTGGAGGTTCTCCAGGTTGATAGAACATGCAAAGCCTTCATCTAAACTCTGTGCAGGCTGCAAGGGATTGAGACCTTCAGGCAAAGCCTGACCTGTGACTGTGTCCAAGCAGACCCCTGAGGGAAGCCAGCTTGACCAGCCTGTTGCTGATCAAGAACCACAGAGCTGTTAGAGTGGTTACAAAGATTTATTTCTGATTATAAAATAATAAAAAACCCCAAACCCAACAAACAAAACTGCCCCAAGCCCAAGGCAACAACCAAACCCAAACCTTCTGCATGTTTGCCTGTCCATGTCCCTCCTCAGGTGGAGCAGGAGGCTGGTTATCCATCTGGCAGCTGTGGGGTGATGCAGGGCTCAAATCAAGCCTCACTGCTGCAGTGCCCTGGCATGAACATGCACCAGGGAGCTAGAGGCTTCTTGTGCCATTGCTGGGAAGATGGAGGAGGCTCTGGCTGTGGCAAAGGCAAATGTAGCTTAGGAACCATGGCAACAGGTCCCATATCTGGTTGCTGAAGCAGGACCTAGGAGGCTGCTTGCTCCCCACATCTGGGTGCTAAGCCCTTACTCAGAGCTCCTGTGCTGAGGCCAGTGGAAGTCTAGGCCATGATCTGGCCCTCAGGAAGGTCAGTGGGGTTTGTGCATTCACCAGAAAGGCAGCAGGAACTCTGGGTGGTATCTGGAGCTTCCCTAGCAGGCAGGGCTGATGCTCCAGGGACAGGCCAGTGAGGCCAACTCTAAGGACTAGCTCAGCAGTGATGCTCCCCACCCACCCCATGCACATGAGAGTAAATCCTGCTGTTGTCTGGGCTCACTGGGCCAGCCCAGGGCTGAACAGCCAAATCCCAAGCCTGCTCCAGGGTCCATCCCTGAGTAGCACTGGGCAGCCCTCAGTCAGTGTTCCTCTTCTGTCCCTCCCTTTCAGCAGCTTGAAAGCCAGGGGAGGGCAAAAAGGGATAACTTTCCTTCTGGGACAGGCAGTGTCAGGTGTTGGAGGAGGACATCTCCAAGCACTGCTGTGTCCCACATGTTGAGGCTGTGGTGACTCCTGAGGAAGGGTGGTGCTGTGCCCTGCAGGAGAGGCCCAGCCTGTGCCCTGGTGCTGTGCCCTGCAGGAGAGGCCCAGCCTGTGCCCTGGTGCTGTGCCCTGCAGGAGAGGCCCAGCCTGTGCCCTGGTGCTGTGCCCTGCAGGAGAGGCCCAGCCTGTGCCCTGGTGCTGTGCCCTGCTGTCAGATTGCGAGGGACTTGCTGCGCTGGAGCAGGCAGACAGCAGTCACCAGAGATGTCAGCGTGCTGAGCACAAAGAGCAGGATGAGGAGGACCCAGTAGTTGTACAGCATGCTTTTGTGGGAGGAGGGCTTCTCTGCTGGGATCATGTTGGTGAGGTTCAGCATGTAGCCCAGGGCCCAGCCGATGGAGGTTTCTCCTGCCTGTGGGAAGAGCACGGTGTGATCTCCACCCTGGTCAACACAGCTCTCTGGCCCTACAGAGACTTTCCAGGGGGCTGCCAGCCCAGTGGAAGAAGAGGTGTTTGGGGTAGTTCACAGCAACCTGAGCCCTCCCTCACCCACCCACAGGTCCAGACAGACCAGGGACAAAGCAGTGACCATCCTAGGCTGAGCTGGGCAAATCCAATGGGAGCAGGATCTCATCTGCTCAGGCCAGTCCTGATCCTGCTGCACAGGCAGTGAGGGCACTCAGCAAAGAGGGGTCCTGCCCCGAGATAATTCCCAAAAAAACTAGAGCAAATTGTGTCTTGAGATGCCTGGGTGTCTTAAGGGCCAAGGAAGGGCAGGGGAACCTTGAAATTCATGACCACCTTACAGGCAGCTCAGCTCCTTTTTTTTTTACCATTGCTCAGAAACACCACCAAAGCCTGGGGGTCCCACCTCTCATGGGGTAAGCTGAATATTTGCTGCTGCTGTTCAAAACCATCCTGCCTCATGCCAGCTCCAAAGTGAAAGTGCTGGCTGGAGCCAAGGATGGGGCTTGACGTGAGAGGCTTCCCATTCTAATTGCTGCTTTAGTGTTCTGGGGTTTGGGTGCTGGCTCTTCCTCACTGCGAGGGCAGCATGAGGGGGCTGTAGGGGATTAGCTCCCTGGCTTCCCCTTGCTGCTGCTTGCTGCTGTGATCATCGTGCATCGTTACCTCCTTCACATTAAACTCTTTAGCTCAACTCTTTCTCTCAAGCCAGAGGCATTTGTGTGTTGGGGGAAGCAGGCAGCGTAGCCTGCTGCAGTGCCTCAACCTGGTACATTCTTGGCGCCCAAAGTGGGGCATGAAAGCAGTTGTCTGTACTGAGTTGGGTTTGGCAGAGACAAAATAGTTGAGATAATGAGAAATGAGATAATGAGAGGATACAATTAAGATTTGAGGCTTGTTGAGAGAGTTGTGTAAGTTTTTTCCTGTGCTGGGTTCACTCTGTTGATGTATTTGCTTTCCAGGGTGGCAGCACCAATGTGCTGCCATTCTGTCTGAGTCTGCTGGGGAATGGCTTAGAGCTGTGCTGCTGCTGTGCTGCTTACTGGCAGGCCAGGTTTTGTTCAGAGGACTCTCCCAAGAATAGCACTGAGAGATCTGCCCCCATGCTAGATCATTAGGAGTGTCTGAGTAAATTCTCAGGGCAGTGATCCTCTCTGGTGGTTTGGAATTGCCCCCCTGAGCACATGCCAAATCCTGACAAGCTGGTGAAATGTTTGGGAAAGGTCTGTTGTCAGCCTGGGAGCTGCTGAGAGACAGTAATCACTGCGATGATGCCCATGCCTGTTGAGCCCTTTTCATCAGTGCTCAGAGTGCTCAGGAACAAGAGAAGGTCTCTGGGCCTACAGACAGACACTGGGCAGGGCAGCTGCAGCAGAGAACCAGCCTGTGCCAGCATCAGCTGCCCCTGCGTGGACAAAGAAGCAGATAAGGAAAGCAGCTGGTCCCACAAAAGATAAGGACAAACCAGGGCCACCATGGGAACAGGAGAAAGAGCTGGGGCTGCTTGCTCCGTTCTTGTCTTAGGCTTTGGAAGATGGCCAAGGACAAACGGCAGATGAAACAAGCAGCAGGCCTCAGCAAGGAAAGTCCCTCCTCTGTCTAGGCCTGTTTCAGCTGTGAAGGAACTCTCCTGCCATCAGCTGAAGAAGATGTTCTGCTCCCCACCTGTACAGTCCCATGTTTCAGCCATGAGGAGCAGGCACTCCCCTGTGGTGCTGCTTGAGTGACCATGGGCAGGACATGAAAAAGTGGGACAGGAAGCTGCCCCTGTTCCCCGAGATCTTCCCTCACATTGCTTGGCTCATTCTGGGTATGGCATCACCTCTCCTGAGGGCTTCTGTGGCCTCACTCTGAGCAGATACCATCATCTTACCTTCTTCTGGAAGGCAATGTTGGGGAAGGAATGGTTGTTGAAGTTGTAGCCCTTTGTGGTGAGCAAGTAAACGAAGGTGCTGACGGCGCAGTAATCAGGCAGCCTCTTCTCCAGCTTGGGAGCTTTCTGCAGCAGCTGGGTGGGATGCAAGGAGGGAGAGAGAAAGGACTCAAGCCATCAGGGTCCAGGCTTTGTTTCTGTAGCATAAAGCTCTGGATGGTTGCATCCGGCTGGCAAAGGCGCTGCCTCTCCTGCTCTCATGTGGGACCTGCCACCCACCCTTCCACTACCACATGGGTGCCAGGACACAACCCTCTCCAAGGACTGCTCTCAGAGCCTGGGTGATGCCCCACATGAAGCAGCCCTCTCCCCATTGTGGCCTGGAAGCCCACCTCACTCCAGCTGGTGGCACAGATGGTCTCAGCCGCATCCTTCAGGTCACTAGGCATGTGCACAGGTTTCCCCATCACTGTCTGAATGAAGTCCACTGTGTAGAAGAAGGCAGAGAAGGCCTGATGGAAGAAAGGAGGCAGCTATAGGACAGGCTAGGAACAACCCCTCTGGCCAGGAGCAACCACTCTGAGCAGCGTGGTGGGCACAAGCAACCACGCTTGCAGAGCAGGGTTCTGGCTTTGCCATTGTGTGATACCAGGGGGCAGTGGACACTTGCCCACCCAGCAGCCAGGTCACCACCCTACCCCATGCCAGGACTTACAATGAATTTGCCTGAAACCTCTGGCTGGAAAGTGTCATCAAAGGAGCAGTGAGAGAAGGAACAGGTGGTGAAGTTAAAGAGCTTGCTGAGGTGCAGAGCACAGAGGCTGCTGTTCCCAGTGCCAGCCACTGTGACAGTGGTGTTGAGGGCAAGGCTCGGCCTCTCCTTTTCTGTGCAGGGGCTGTCGTAGACACTGCTCAGCCACAGGCTCTTGTGGTAGCCTGTGGGCCAGCAGGGATGGGAGATGGTTGCTCGGTAGCCCTCAGCCTGCCAGAGAAGCAATACACAGGATGCATGAGTCACGCTGTAGCCCCGGCACTGCTTCCTGCCTCCATTTCCCTGCTGGGGAAATGTGGAGGACACAGAGCCAGCAGTTGCCATAAGCATCTCAAGGTGACTCAGGATGTCTTGACTCCAGCTGAGGGGCACAGCATGGAGAGGATGGGATGAAGCTCTTTCACCACAGGAGAGAGTCAGGTGCAAAACCCAAGAGCGGGCTGGGAAAGGTGTGCAGCCTGCCCTGTGGGGTTGTCCAGAGCCAGGGCTGGGGGACACCCCTGTATAAATACCAGGGCAAGGGGACAACTAGGGGGTGATGACAGCTGGCAGCCCTATCAAGCACATGCTGGTACCTGGAAAAGCTTTGAAAGCAGCCTCTTGAGGACCTGGTCCCTTCCGTAGCAGAGGAAGCTGTGGGTGTACACTTTGTATTCCTGGCCATACAGCTTCAGCATCACCTCGTTTCTGGGGTCTTCAATGGTGTCCCTGGTTTCAAAGGTGATCTGTGTGGAAGCACCTCCGAAGTCCATGGCCCCCAAGGTCTTCTTCTGGGGCTGGATCCATTCCCCAAGCCACCCACGCTAAGCAAGGAAGACATGAGTGGGTATGAGGACACAACGAGCTGCAGGTCAGCCTGGCCACCACAGCTGTTCTCACTGGGCACCACAATCCCCTGCCCACCTTGATGAAGTTCTCCAGGAGGTAGTTTGCAGTGACCCAGCCGAAGACCCCTTCCTCTTCCCCTGACAGGATCTTTGCCCCCCGGAAATCGAAGGGGTAGGACTTCAGTGTGGCTGCCACAGCGCTGAGAACGGCATCTGAAGCTTGCGGGTTCGCGATGCTGCGGGCCAGAGGGCACAGTTGCAGGGATGTGCCAGGGTGCCACTTGCAGAGACTCTACTGTCTGCACAGCCCTTAGGGCCTGGCCCTGCCATGGCACATGAGGTGGGAAGCAGGAGGTCCTTTTCTAGGTACTCGTAGGGATGTCCCCCCAAAAACCCCAGCTAATTCCCCCTGTCTCTGCTCCAGAAGGGGGTAAGCAGTAAGGATGAAGGTTTGCTTCCTCCTCTGGTGCCATACCCCATGGCTGGGCAAGGAGGGCACAACTCCCTCCTCAGTCTGGTTTTTGGGGAATTTTTCTTGTCACATCCCATCAGGCTTGCAGTAGGTGCAGAGGAACTTCCATCCTGGCTGGCCAAAAAGAGTGGGAGGGTTACTGCAGTGCTGGGAGGGTTACTGCAGTGCTGGGAGGGTTACTGCAGTGCTCCCCCCCATACCAACCCCTTTTAAGCCAACGATGTGCTGTCTGTGCCCTGCTCGGAAGGGCAAGAGCAGCTCTGCGAGGAGCACACAGCTGGGCAGCTGGGGGTGGTTAGGAGCATTGCCTGGCAAAGGACACTGAGGTGTCCTTAACTAGTTATCTCCACCCCTGCCATGGGTGGTGGGACAGCAGGGTGGCATGGCAGGGCCCCCTAAGCAGCTGGCATGGCCAGAGCAAGCACTCACTTGAGCAGGCGCATGCCAGCTGTGGCGCCCAGGTAGAGCGGAGTCCCTGTGTGCTTCTCCTCGGGCACATCCCGCAGGGCCTGGGTCAGGCAGTGCACCAAGCTCGTCCCGGCAGCCCGAGGGTTGGAGCTGTAGCTGGAGATTCCGGGACCTGCAGAGAGGAAAGAGCATTGCTCCAGTGGGGGGATGCTCAGCGGGAAGGTGCTTGGTGGGAAGATGCCAGGTGATGGCCACAGGCATGCAGGGCGGCAAGCCCTGGGGCGAGGGAGCAGGGTTGGGGACAGAGCTGTTTGCAACACTTCACTACACTGGTGAGCGCGCAGGGAGGCAGCTGGGCATGGCAGGGGCATTCATACCCGCACAGTGCTCTGCCCACAGGGGATGTGACAGCGCCTGCCACCAGCGGCTGGCCGCCAGGACCTGGGGCAGCCCTTACCCTGCACGTCACACATGCTGTGCTCGCTGACCACGCCGGTGTCATTCTCCTTGTCCGCAGGCCACTTGTAGACGAACATGGCAGTGTGGGAGGAGCCGGCGTCCAGCACGATGCCATACTGCGGGGCAAGGCAGTGGGTCAGGCTCAGGGGCAGGAGACCCCCAGCTGCCTCAGACCATCCCGAAGGGAGGCACTGGGGCTCGAGGACCTCCCGTGGCTGGCCAGTCGTGCCCTGCCCGGCAGCTTCAGGAAGAGAGGTGATGGCCGCTCAGCCCAGCACAGTCGTGGCCTTGCCCACCCCTGGCTGCCCAGGATGTGGCAGGGAGTAGGTGCTGTCTGCAGCCGGGCACGATGGCCGCTCCAGGACATCACTTGGCACAGCACTGGGCGCGTTCTTTTGGGCATGGGGACCCCTTTGCCTCTGAGCACAGCCCAAGAAGCTCTTCCCCTACATGGCCAGCGGGCACCGAGGCTGAGCCGTGGCAGCAGGTCCAGGGGCCAGTGCAGGGCGGCACCAGGGAGTGGCCCCTCGGGGACGCCGCTCGCCAAAGAAGGGCAGCCAGGCACCGCATCCCTCTTGCCCTTGTATGGCTCTGCCCAGCTGTAAACAGCCCCGCTCGGTCCTGCCAAACACGGTTACCCAGCTCCCGGGGGGGAGCCGCTGCACGCTGCCTCCAGCCCCCCGAACCCCTCTGCCCATCGCCCAGGGGCTGCCTGTGCCGACCCCTTGCCTCCTCCCACCAGAGCTGCTTCGCGGAGCTGGAGCGGAAGCAGGACGGGACCCAGCGCCGGCCCTGCTGAGCATTTCTGGGGTGAAGCCTCTCAGACCTGGTACAAGGCTCCGGCTGTCGCCTGCCCTGCCCGGACCCGGGAACAGGCCCAGGTCTGCCCCAACGAAGCTGCCTGTGCCAGGGGACACCTGTGGGCCTTTCACCACCAGCTCCCAGCCCCACAGTCTCCTTGGCATGTTCCCTTCACTGTCCCACCCTCGTGAGTGCGTGCTGGCATCAACGTGAGAGGTCCCCAGGGGGGGCCCAACCCCAACAGAACCTCTTGCCAACCCCTGCCACGCATGTGCCCACGCATCCTGCGGCCACCACGCAGATGTCACTGATGTCCTTGCAGGCCAACCATACCACTGCTGTGCCACCCCAGGTGTCTCCCAGAGTGGTATTAGCAGGGTGACGATGCTGTCCCTGAGGGAAAAGCTTTGACAGGTCACCCCTAAAACCAAGGCTGAGCACAGTCAGGACCCCAGGAGGGGTTTCCAGCCCTGGGATGACATGCAGGGGGCTTCAGCCTGCAGGAGATAAGGTTGAAGATGGGGCAACCTATCGGGGGGGAGGGCTAAGAAATGCTGGAGGAGGAGGCAGTGAGGATGACTTGCAGCACTGGGGACATATGACTTGGACACTTGGCCTGATCCAGGGTGGGCAGGGGAAGCCCCATGTGCCCACGGTGGTGGGATTTCCTCCTGCCTTCACCAGGGCTGGCATGCCTGGGCCCTGCTGCCAGCCCCAGGGAGAGATAGCACTGGATGCACACGTAGGCTGGCACACGCCGGGAGGCTGCAGACGTAGGTGCACACACACGGGGTGTGCAGGTGTGCATGGGGGGGCGTGTGCATGGACACATGCATGTGTGTGCCAGTTTTGGTGTGGAAGGGCATGCGTGGGGGTGTGCATGGATGGTGCACACACGTGTACCAGCCTGCTTGTCTGTGCACACAGGCATGCCTGTGTGTGGGCATGTGTGCAGATGTGTGCCCATGCCAGCATGTGTGTGGGTGTGCTTGTGCCAGCAGCTGCACAGGGAAGCACGAGTGCGGCTGCAGCACAGCTCTGCCAAGGCAGCCGGCGGCAAGAGGCAACACTGACTCCATGCCCAGGGCAAACCCTCTGGGGCGACAGTGGCACCACCGGGGCAGGGTGCAGAACCAGCTGACCCACGCAAGCAAGTCCCAGTGCCCTTTGCTGCCAAACCCTGTGCCTCGGGGAGTTTCTCCTCTCAGAAAGGAGAGCCAAGCCCATCACCCCAGGTGTGGGGTGGCAAAGATGGGCAGTGGCCCCAGGACGTGCGGGCAGGGGTCAGTTGAAGGAATACCAGGACCAGCAGTGGCCTGGCCCCAGTGGCAGAGCGAGCAGCACTTGAGCCCAGCCAAGGCAACGACATGCGGCAACACGAACTGCAGCAGCACGGCTGGCCGCTGCCAGCAGCAGGGAGTGCCTGGTGCCCAGCCAGCCACAATGCCAGCCTCACTCCCTGGCCATCCTGGCATGAGAGGAGCCACTACAGGGTTCTGTGCTCCAGGCTGTTCCCTCAGAGGAGCTGCCCCCCAGCAGTGCTGGTGGCAGCGAGTGGTGGTGGGAGCCACATGCACAGATGTGTGCCGAGGCAGACCCAGACAAAAGGGTCCCGAGGTTGGAAGGAGAGGTCCCATCCCCTCCTCCAGAGCTGAGGGTGCACATACACCCCCAGCAGCCATATAGGAAACGGGACCATCACCTACAGCAGGGTGGTGATGCCCCTGTCTGTCCCTGTCCTAGCCCTTGTGCTTGGGCATTGGAGCCACTACATCACCCAGCACAGAGACAGCTGCCATGCAGCTGTGTGGGAGGGCACAGGCTGGTCCTCGGCAGGGACCCTGCAGATGGGAGGCCCCAGGAATGAGAAACCCTCTGAAAGCCTCTTGGTGATTTGCAGTGTAAGCACTGCCCTCAGCTCTGCCAGCCGAGGCGTCCTGTGCCTGCCAACGGCCGGGCTGGAGGGACACAAGGATGCCCTGGCATGCTCCTGCCCTGGTGCCTAGCTCCCATCATCACTCTCCTCTGCCCTGGCATGCCTGTCTGCTGGTGCCTTACACTTGTTTGCGGCCCTGGCCCCAGCTCATGGGACAGTCCTCAGCCCCAGCATCTCAGGGTGGCACAGGGGTGATGGATTTTGAGGGCCAGACCCTGGTGATACCACAGGGCTGTTGGACATGGAGGGTCCTGGTGTGGCCCTGCACTGGGATGTTAAGGTTAGGCTACTCCCAGCCCTGCTGCCACTTGGGTCATTCATGGCCTCAATGGGCTCTGCCCCATAGCAGCATTGCTCAACCCAGCCCAAGCCAGGGCTGCTCAGTCCCAAAGTCCCTGCACAGGGAACGCCATGAGCAGTGATAGCCCCAGAGGCCATGGGGCAATGAGGTCATATGTAGGGCTCAGGACTTGTGAGCATGGCTCTGCCCAGAAACAACCACACCCCACAGGAGGAGGAGGGGCATGCTGAGAACTGCCCACCTCACTGCAGCCTTCCACCATCCACAGTGACTGTGCCTGAGCCTCCAGACCCTCACCCTGTGGGCTCCCCAGGCTGCTTCACAATGCAGTGGGGGCTCTGCCCTGCCCCACAACAACCTACCCCCATCGAGGGTGGTGAGATGGGTGGGGCTCCCTGGTCTGTGGTGGGTTATGAGGGGTTTCCTTCCCAGCACAGGAGCCACAGTTCTCTAGAGACAGCTGGCAGGAGAACCCAGCAAGTTCTGTAAAGGCCATTGAGAAGATTTACCAAAGAAGGAAATAAAGAGTGGCCAAGAGAAGGTAGCAGCTGAGCCATCAGGTGGCAGTGCCCTAAGCCCACCTGCGGGCCCATGAGGGAAAGGGAACACCATGCTCCTGGGATCAGTCCCTTCAGCAGCAGGGTAGCTGTGGCAGTTTTAGGCTATGGCTTTAAAATTTAGCTGCAGATTTCAAGCAGGGAAGTAGAAAAATATAAATATTTCACTACTGGGTGTAAAAAGGAAAACAAAAGATTATTCTAAACCTATTCATTGGGCAGTTATTCCGTAACACCTTTCACATTTCACTTCCATTTCCATTCCTTTTCTTTCTCCTGTGGTCTTGGCTGTTTTGCTCTGCTGGGGAGGCACTAATCGCTTCTGGCTGGCCTTGAGAAGAGAGAAGAACACTCACATTGCTTCTCTAAACTAACATCCTTTCCTCTCTGCTCCTCTCTTCTTCTGTTACAGCTGGGGGAGGAGGCTTGGCGGTGGGGGGTGGTACTGGAGCAGCTTCCCTGCTCTCTGGGGAACCCAGAAGGGGTTTAGGGGGTTCTCTGTGCTATTTTCTAATTGTAAATACCTGTATAATATTGTAACTCCTGTCTGTTCTGGACATGCTCATTGCATTCCAGTGTAGAGTGTAGTTTTTGCTTGTATATAGAGCTTCCATTTGCTTCCAGCTCAGTTAGTCATGGTTAGTTAATGTGAATGGGAAACTTCAACCCACCACAGTAACTAAGCTGGGGTATTTTTAAGGCTATATTCCAAGCAAAGGAGCTGGCAAGGGAAGCTGTGGAGCTGTAGCTCAGCAGTCACCAAGTGCTGTTACCCAGCAGATGCTGATAACATGAACAGAGCCAGCAAGGACCACATCTTGCCCAGGCAGGTGGTGAGGACATGCCTGGGGTCCTCCAAAGCAGGAACAACCTCCTCTAAACTGTGTTGGTATATGCTGGGCTGAGTTAGACTAAGACCAAGCTTTGCCTCTCCAAAGATCCCTGAACTTTGTGTAAAAGCCCAGTCCTTGGTGCTTGCCTCGTGCTTCCCTGGGAACAGGCACCACAGCCTCACGCAAAGCAGGGCCAGGATGCACGTGAGTGTTGGAGTATGTTCAGCTGCAAACCACAGTGCTGCCTGCAGACTGGAAGGTGCTTCCCCCCACAGAGAGAAAAAGAACCAAGAAGCACAAACATTGAATTTCTGAGAATACATTCTGAGAATGGCTTAGACCCAAAGCTCCAGATTGGAACCAGGAGAAGAGGCTTTCCAGGCCAACCCAAGTGCTGCACACAAGGTCCTCAGCACAGATCCATCTAATTCCCCCATGTCCAAAGAGACAAAACCCATTGTGAAACCAGCTAAAGGCACTGCCCAAGATGACATGTGGCAATGGGTGGCAAGGAAAGGAGTCACAGGGAAAGAGTTAATGGGTGCTGGTTGTGCTAACAGCAGTGAGTGTCATCTTGGCTCAGCCAGCTCCTTCTCTCAGCCTAATCTTCATCACATCTGACAAACCCGGAGAGAAGGCAACACATCTGGCATTCAGGCTGGCCCAGGAGGGTTCCAAGAAAATTTCTTGGGATGATAAAAAGCAGGGGGCCTGGATGAACAATTTTCCATGACAAAATCCTGCTCCCCATGGAACAGTTTCTGTCACCCGGGAAAAGACATCGCTTTGTAAAACAAAAGACGTGGGCTGCACAAGGCTGAAACCGGAGGACTCGGCCAGCAAGAAATTGTTTGGGATCTGAATTTACAATGAAAAGGGGGAAAAGCAGCTGGTTTTCATAGAGAAATGCATTTCTCACTTGGCACCGGCTCAGGCAGTGCGGCTGAAGCCCGGGATGCTGGGTGGTGCTGGGTTGATGCTGGGGTGCGCCGGGGCGCCCCGGCCGAGACGGCTGCCGGAGCAGATGCTAATAGCTGCTCTGGCCGGAGGGGCTGCACCCGGCCGTGCCCCCACTGCGTTCTGGTGTGCCCAACAGATTCCTCTCTCAAAGTGCAGGTCTGAGGGGCTGGTGCTCCACAGCCGGGCGTCTGTCTGGTGGCCTGGCGGGGGGGAGCTGCTCCCTGTGACCGCACCCTGCAGCTCGGAGAGCCCTCAGCCCCAGTGGCCTTCTGTGACGCTGGAGATGCTCTGAATGCTGGATTCCCTCCCGCAACGAGCACCCCGCAGCTCAGGGTGCCCACTGCAGCTCCCCCAGCCTCCGCTAGCTCAGGTCCCCCCAGTGCCCGCTGTTCCCATGCCCCCGGTTCCCGCTGTGCCCCCTGCCGGCCCCGCTCACCTTGAAGCCCGGCGGACCTCGCGTGTCCCCGGAGCCGAAGCAGAGCAGAAGGATACCCAAGAGGCAGCCAAGGGCGAGGAGCAGGAGAACGGCGGCGACCCGACGGGCCATGGCGGGGCCGGAGCGGGGGCAGGTGAGAGGCTCCGCGTCGGTTGCGGCGGCTCCTGCCGCTCCTCCTTCCCCGCCTCCTCCCCTCCCGCCTCCTCCTCTCCCGCCTCTCCTGGCTGAGTCACCGCCTCCACGGCCCACCCGGGCGGGACACCGGGCTCCGCTGGGCTGCGGGTCCCGCAGCTGCGCCTGCCCCGGGCTCGGGTCCGTCCTACTTCACCCTTGCCCCGGGACCACCCCATTTCGCGCCCTGAGCATCACCCCTTCCTCGGGGTTAGCCTCATCTCCCTGCTCATCGCCGGTGTCCCGGGCTCAGCCCCATCCCCGCAGCCCCATCCACTCCCTCGATCCAGACATGGCCCCTGCCCCAGGATCAGTCCCATCTTCCCTCCCCTTGCCCCCTGACATGGTCCTTGACCCAGGACTGAGGCCCAGCACTGCCCTATGAGCATGCCCCTGCTGCAGGATCAGACCTACCCTGCCCCTCCCTGCTCCCTTCCTGGGCATCACAGTTACCTCGGGGCTCAGCCCCTCGGGGCTCAGTCCCACCTTCCCCCCCGACCAGGCATTGCCCTTGGCCCAGGATTCGGCCCCATCCTGTCTCGTACAGGCATGACCTCCATCTCAGCCCAGAGATGGGTTTGGTGGAAGATGAGAACACCCCAAACAACAGAGAAGCTCAGAGAAAGTGTCTCCTATTCTGATTAACAACTACCGATGTGTTGCTGCTTTCAATCATCACAAGGAGCTTGTGGCAGCCCTGAAGAGCCCAGATGTATGTTTTTAATACAGTCACAAGTGAATAATGTAATGGATTTCCACATGGAGCAGTGAGCCAAGGAAGGCTGGGCCCTGGCTCTGGGAAGGACATTTTGAACTTGCTTACACAAAGGGATAAAACAGTGAACAAAATAATAAACAAGGAGATATCACCAAGGAGAGGTAGCTGGGGGACAGTGCTGCTCCCAGCCCAGCTGGGTTGCTGGCTGGAAGGTCATACTCGGCTCCTTGCAGCTTGCCTCACTTCTCAATTTCTCTGGAAGCCAAGCACTGCCTGGGCCCCTGCCAGCTGCCCTGTGTGCAGCCCTGCACCAGTCCTGTGCTTTCTGCAGGGCTTCCTGCCCAGTGCTGCGGTGTCTGTGTGCTGTGGTGCCCGAGGGGTCCAGCCTGACAAGCATTTGTGGTCTGGAGGCCTTTAGCCCCAGTGTCCTACAAACCCCGTTTTCATCCCCTGAAGCAATAACCATCAGCAGAGGCTGGGGGAGGAAATGGCCAGAGAGGTCCCCAGAGTGGGTCTTGCCCAGCCAGTTCCCATTGCCACAGTGCAGGGCTACTCTGCAGGTCTGCTGTGGGCCACCTGTGAGGCTGTTTGCAGGTCTCTGCCTCTTCACTTCAGCTCATTAAGCTTTTAACCTCCAGTGTCAATCAGCTCCAAGACATTCAGACACAGATTTGTGTGAAAAAGTTACTGTCCTTTGCTGCTGCTGCTGCCACAGGAGACCACAGTCTTGTTTCTGAGGCTTAGCTGAGCATTGGTTTTGCTGCCTTCCTGCATCACTTCAGGCTCTTCTCATGCTTCTGCAGGGACTATCTGCCTGTTCCTGACTCTTCTTGCCACCCTCCTCACCTGGATGGTATTTCTGAGACATGCACCTACAGCCTTCAGGGATCAGCTGCATCAGGGATTAACACAGAAGCAGGAAGACCTTCACTGGATTGTATTAAACCCCTTTCTTAAAAGCTGCTAAGCCTCCTGTTTCTCTTTTAGACAGGACAAGCAGTGAGGAGAGGCCTTCAGAGAGTGAAAAGAAAACAAAAATCCCTTTTCTGAATGGTAGTGAGCAGACACAGGGCTGGGAGAGTCCTCTGGGAGTAGAAGTGGTCCTTTGCTCCTCATCCTGATTTTGGTTTTGGGACTTTGGAGCAAGTCCCCTTCTGGCAGTCACTTCTGTGGTGGGACTCGTCTGGAGTTGAGATGTCTTCCACATCTTGGTCTCACACAGGCATGGCCACCCTCTGCATTGCCTACATGTGGCATGGAGCAGGGAGGTTCATCTCTTCCACTGAAGAGGAGCTGTTCCTCCTTTACTGCAGAGTGGCATTTGCCACCCTCTGCCTGGATGCAAAGGGCAGGGGGGGGTTGAGCTGAGTTCCAAGGGAGCCTGTGCCCAGGTCTGGCTGATCCCTGTTTTTCCATGAGGCTCTGGCACAAAGAGGGAGGCGCCAAGAGCTGGGACATGCTGGGCTGGAAATGCTCCCAGTGATGCAAGGGGAACAACAGCCACACAAATGAGTGTGCAGAGACGAAGACCTCCACGGTTGTGTTCAGGTGGGCAGTGTAATGGGTTGGGGCAGACCCCCTCCCCACCACAGGCAGAAATAACGACTCAGGCAAACGGATTGCAAAAAGTGATGGAAAGTTTAAATAGGAAAACAATAACAAACAACAATGAAAGTTTTACAGAGACCCACAAGCACCATGACAAAGAGAGAGATCCCAGAACATACCCAAGAACATCCCATCCCCACCTGGGGGTACACCCAAACCCCCCCCCAGGGCTCTTTCTTCCCCCCCCAACCCAGCCTTGGGCCTGGGCAGGCCCAAGGGAGGCAGCTCACGCCATTTTACCTAGGCAGCAGCAGGGGACGAAAGAGGAAGTGCAGACCCCGCATGGCCTTTTTATAGGGGAGCAGGGCATTATGGGAATGGAATACCTGGTCCCTGTGACCACCCCCTGGGCTGGGCCCACCCCTTGGGACCTCCCAGGTGTGGCCTGCGCAGTGGCATCTGGGCCAGCACCCAGCCTAAACCACCACAGACCACCCCTTATTCCATACCATAATCCCTGCACCCAGAACATATCATCAAATTAGAACTCTTCTTATGACATATCTAGCAACAGTCCATGTCTTCTTCTGGGCGTCCTTCCACACAGTCTCTCATCCAGGCTCAAGCATCAGTCCATTCCAGTTGTTCTTCCTCATGTGATGGAACCTCCCAGCGACGCAGTCCTCCTTCTGCAGTGTGAATTCCTTGTGGACTCCTTGGGACATCCTGGTCACCTGGAAACACCTCACAACTTCTCAGCCAAGCCTTTATCTGCATTTACAGTTACTCAGCGGCTTTTTCCACCCCTGGGGCAAGCCGGTCGGAGCAATCAGGCTCCACGACCGCTTTTTCCATCCCTCCAGGGAACCACAACCGACAGCTTCTGGCCAGTCCAAAGCTACACCAATGCACATCGCAGGCACATCGCCCCCCCACGGGGCGTTCACATACCGAGGCATCACCGCATCCGGTTCACAGCCCTCCCCCGGAGGGGGCGGCTGCAGCACAGCTCGCTGAGAAGAGAGGAGGCGGAGCCAGGTGCTCGGCGCCGTTTTCAGAACATGTCCGAAAACACCAGGGAAAGATTTACAGCTGCCGCCGCCGCCTGAACGCAGCCCGGCTCGGGCGGTGCCGCCGCCGCCGCTTGAACGCGGCCCGGCCCGGCCCCCGCCGTCTCTGTCGCCGCGATGCAGAGTCCGAGTCACCTCCAGCAGTCGCTTGCCCGCTCGCCGCGGGCGTCCGCCCCCGCAGCGGCCGCGGGCCGACCACGCTCTGCTTGCCGCTGCCCCTCCTCCGCTCCCTGCCGCTCCGCAGAGAACGAGGAGAAGGCAGGTCTCGCCTTCTTAGGCTACTCGAGCATTCTTAAGCTACCCTGGGCAGAAAGTCACAGAAAGAACCACCCCTCGCTGTTCCCAAACAACGGGAGGGCCTTCCATGCCATCAGCCACGCACCAGCTATCCTGCAGCCCACAGGAGTTCACACAGTCGCCCCAGCAACAAAACCTGAGCCCCAACTTCCCAAACCCAAGCCGACGCCCAGAACTAAATTTAAACTCTCCATCTTTTGCAATCCGAGCTGCAGTTGGCCCCACGTTGGCGCGCCAAAATGTAATGGGTTGGGGCAGATCCCCTCCCCACCACAGGCAGAAATAACGACTCAGGCAAACGGATTGCAAAAAAAAGTGATGGAAAGTTTAAATAGGAAAACAATAACAAACAACAATGAAAGTTTTACAGAGACCCACAAGCACCATGACAAAGAGAGAGATCCCAGAACATACCCAAGAACATCCCATCCCCACCTGGGGGTACACCCAAACCCCCCCCCAGGGCTCTTTCTTCCCCCCCAAACCCAGCCTTGGGCCTGGGCAGGCCCAAGGGAGGCAGCTCACGCCATGTTACCTAGGCAGCAGCAGGGGACGAAAGAGGAAGTGCAGACCCCGCATGGCCTTTTTATAGGGGTGCAGGGCATTATGGGAATGGAATACCTGGTCCCTGTGACCACCCCCTGTGCTGGGCCCACCCCTTGGGACCTCCCAGGTGTGGCCTGCGCAGTGGCATCTGGGCCAGCACCCAGCCTAAACCACCACAGGCAGCAAACCAGCACTGCTGTCCTGAGCTCAGCATGGCCAAGGGCAGGCTCTGGCTGCTTCGGCCCCAGTGAGGGAGGCTTCCATGAGCAGCCATTTCTCATCACGCCTCATTTAAAGAAGGCACCGCTGGTGAGGAGAGCAGGGCAGGGGAGGGTGGCAGTGCCAACCACTCAGCCTTTGGGAGGAGCAGGTGCTTGTGCTGAAGTGGCCATCCCAGCTGGGCAATACCTGGCAAGGAGCATAAAAAGAGCTCCAGGCACAAACAAATTCAATGGGAAGAAGAAAGTGAGGGGCAGGAGGGGTTCCCCATGATGGAAGATGGAGCAGGGGATGCCCTATTGCGGTGAGAAGGTGACTGCATCCTGGCTTGTCTGAGAAAACCAGGGGCACGTGGATTTGGGCACCAGTAAAGCAAGGCTGGCACAGATGTGGCACTCAGGTTGTGAAGCAGTAGATCTGCCTGAACAAGCAGGTTCAATGTGCAAGCAGCTGTGTGGGGAGCCAGCCCAGCACGGTCATCCTGCCACCTCTGCTGTCCCATTGCTTCCCTGCTCCTGCACAAGCTCCTTGGTGTTATCATGTTGCACAGCAAGGCAGTGGCAGGAGAAGAGCGATGCCAGGACTCAGAGCCCTGCATCCCAGCAATGCTTTCCAGCTGTCCTGGTGTCCCTGGTGCCATGTTCACTCTGCCAGCTCACATCCGATTTGTCCTTCGCTAGTGGTGTCCTCTGCAGGGCTGCTCTTCAGCCACTCTCTGCCTTCACCATGCCCAGGGACAGAAGCACAAGGTGAAATGTTAAGAGGCCTGCTTTGCTAGCAGGAGGACAGAGACCTTCAGCATGATCAGACCTTTACAATAACCTGTAACAACCACACAAGCATTCAGACACGGGGCCCGAGTTTGCTGTGAGGCAGCAATAGGCTCCCCATAATTTCATGCCAGTTGTACATGCTCTCAGCATGTCACCTCCATTAGGAGGCCAAGCCAGCAAAGGGCCAAGTGTACCTGTGAGATGTGGCACAGGGAGGGGGCCCAGAGGAGCAGGTGGACATCCCAGGGAAAGGGGAAACCAGATCGGGAGCCCCAGCTCCCAGCTGTGCTGGTGCCTTGGGTTCATCCCACGCCTGGGAGAGCATGGTCCCAAGTAAGGCTGAGGGAGGGTGTGCCACCAGCACACTGGAGGCATCTTCAGGCTTTTGGGAGGTATTTTGACATCCCCTGCAGGTGATGTGACAGCAGCTTCAGCTCGGTGGCACAGGGAAGACAGGGGCTTTCCCCTGCTCACACCAGAGAGAGCTGCAGGCACAGCCTGCCCAGGAAAGACAGGCTCCAGTGGCAGCCCTGTGCCAGCTGGGCAACAAAGCCTGCCCCACCCAGGGGAACCTGCAGGCCAAATTTTCAAGTGGCAGGTGAGGAACAAAGAGGAGAAGGTGGGGAGCCCTTTCCTCACCCAGCAGCACGGGATAGCTCTTTCCCAGGCAAAGGAGAGGGTTTTTCAATCCTGCTCTTCCATCTGTCTGGGGGTGACCTGGGCAAGGGCTGCCTGCACTGAACCAGTGGTTAGTGGAGCAACTGGAGTAAGAGAACAGACTCTGCCTGGCCCTGGGATGTAGTGCCTGGGGATGGGGGCATCTGCTGGTGGTGGGGCTCAGGGTTTCTTGTGGATGAGCACATCTGTGAGCACTGGTGGGCAGCACTGCAGCTCCACGTGTCTGGAATACAACAGGAAGAACAGGATGAGCCTGGAGATACTGCAACAGGCCAAGGTCCAGTGGGAGGGATTAGGGGCAGGGTTCTCTGCTCCCACCTGCAACCTCCTTGGCCAACAGCAAGTGCAAGGAAGATGAATCCAGCAGCATGCAATAATCTTGGGATTAGGATGAGCCATGAGCAATGCACAAGCAGTCCTGTGATGCATTTAAGAACTGCTAGAGCAAAACACTGACCTCAGCCCTGTTGGAGCCCTAGAGCAGTCCCAACCTGCAGGAGGGCAGCAGGAGCCATGGTTACTCCGCAGAGACACAGGGCAAGGCACAGCAGGCAGAGAGGAGGGGGTTGGAGAACAGTGTGGTCCCAGTGGTTGCCAGCAGCACTTTCAGGGTGGCAGGAGGCCATGGAGGTGTCCCCAGCAGGAGCACAGTCCCTGCCTGCCTCATGGGCAGCTCTCAAGCATGGGTGAACCAGGGACAATGGCAGGGACTCACTCCTCATCCATGAGCAGAGCTGAGACTGCTCCCAGGACCACATGCTGTTGTCCATGGGAGGGGGAATTCTGCAGCCCTGCACTCGGTCCCTGCCCTAGCCTCCCTCCCAGTCTTAGTCCTGCCTGGGAGCAGCACTGGACACACAGGCAGGCAGAGGAGCTGTAACCTGTTCCCAGTCCCAGGGCCACGTGCAGCCTGAGTGAGTTCTGCAGCTCTTGCACTGGCCCAGCCCTGGGCACTTGGCTGTGCTCTTTGGAGACTGCAGGCCAGTGCAGGCCAGCCACCCCACAAGCCCAGGGCTGTCCCTTCCCTGGGGACTTCCCAGCAGGCTGAGCCCTGCACCAACAAAGGACTTGGGTGTCCATGCTTCACCAGCTGCTGTGCTGAGTGCCCAGTGCCTCATTGCCTTGCAGGAGGGAGTCCCAGAGTTGCACAGGGTACTGAAAACCTCCCCAGCAGCCCTAAGCCCCACAGAGACATGCCAAGCTGGATCCAGAATGATGCTCTTGCTCAAGGTGCTCCCACCCTCATCTCCATCTGCACAGTGTCACCAGCACAGCAAGAGCTGGGCCAGGCTGCCCGGGAAGCGGGCACCTGCCAGGAGCAGCTGGGGGTGCCCACATCAGTCCCAGCACCAGGGGAGTCTGCAGCACAGGCATGGGAGGCAGTTCTGGGGGTTTAGGGTCTGTGGGCATCAAGGCTGCAAATCCACCCAGTGTTTGCATTGCTAGAGGAGAAAAATAACAGAGTGCAAGACACCAAAGTGTGACTGAGGGCAGCTCCTGCCCAGGCAGTGGTTCTGCATCTAGACCCTGCTGATGCACTCCAGCCTTGGCTTCCAGCCCAGAGCTTTTCCTCCTATAGGCACTGAAGGACTGGAAGGATCCCAGTGTATCCAAGGCTATAATCCCCATCCTGGCAAGGATGCTTGCCTGGAAGGAAGATCAAACCCAAGCACAAATCTCCATTCTTGCCTTGTGTTCTAAAACCTTTTCTCTGTCCTGTTTCCCAGGGCAGCATGATGCCAGCCTGAGGGGGACTCCCATGGGTAGGGATCTGCTTCCTGTTGCCCAGGCACTGAAGCAGCCAGGAAATAGGCAGCTTCTCCAGAAAAGCCTCACTGGTTTCTCCTGGCTGCCTTGCCAGGAACCCTCTTGTAATGAGCCAGGGAGTAAGCAAGCATCCAGCCCTGAGGCAGGGGGCAGGGAAGTGTCCAGCCCTGAGGCAGGGGGCAGGGAATTGTCCAGCCCTCGCACCTCCCAGGGCAGATGGTGCAGTGAGGAGACCCCCGGGCTGGCACACATCCTGTGCCTTCAGCTCCGTGGCTGTGGCACGGTGCCTGGCAAAATGTTTCCCCAGCATCATGGTATAAAGCTGTGGATCCTGGTGCAGGACCTGCTGGCAGAGCAGCCTTCCCTCACGCCACGGCAGCAGGGCAGAGATGTGCTGCCACACAGGGCTCTAGGCCTGCTGTCTCCTCCCGCTGGCTCCATGCCGCCGGGGGCTCTCCGGTCCCTAGAGCTGTGGCACAGGGCGTGTGGGCAGGGGGAAGGCACACAGCATGGCAGAAGGCAGCAGCACACAGCATGGCAGAAGGCAGCAGCACACAGCCACGCACGTGGGAAGCCTTGCCCACAGGGCTGGTGCCCATCCCCGGTGTGAGGGAGGGGATGGTGGTGGCGTGGGAACAGCGCAGGAAATTGTCCTTTACTTTAATAAAGCTCTGGACAAGCAGGGGCCTGTGGGGGAGCTGTGCAGGGATCCCTGCCAGGGCTGCTGCTCAGCTTCTGAGGGCCAGAAGTGAGCATGGCCATGGGGCTGCTGCAAACATCTCCCTGAGAGCAGCAGGACATGGCCGGGGAGCATGAAGCATTCTGCTCCAGTGTGGCCTCTCCTGAGCTCTGGGAAGGGATGATGAGCACTTGCACTGAGCAAGATCATTTCGCTTCCCTCTGATGGAGGTCAGCTTTGGGAGTTTGCAGAAGCATTACCACATTCCTGGCCTGCATCAGGAACAGTGTGGTCAGCAGGAGCAGGGAGGTCATTGTGCCCCTGGACTCTGCATTGGTTAGGCCACACCTTGAGTACTGTGTCCAGTTCTGGGCCCCTCAGTTCAAGAAGGACATTGAGAGACTTGAAGGTGTCCAGAGAAGGGCAACGAGGCTGGGGAGGGGTCTGGAGCACAGCCCTGTGAGGAGAGGCTGAGGGAGCTGGGGTTGCTTAGCCTGGAGAAGAGGAGGCTCAGGGGAGACCTCATTGCTCTCTACAACTACCTGAAGGGAGGTTGTAGCCAGGTGGGGGTTGGTCTCTTCTCCCAGGCACCCAGCACCAGAACAAGAGGACACAGTCTCAAGCTGTGCCAGGGGAGGTTTAGACTCGAGGTGAGGAGAAAGTTCTTCCCAGAAAGAGTCATTGGCCACTGGAATGTGCTGCCCAGGGAGGTGGTGGAGTCACCATCCCTGGAGGTGTTCAAGAGGGGCTTGGATGTGGCACTTGGTGCCATGGTTGAGTTGTCAGGAGGTGTTGGGTGACAGCTTGGACTTGATGAGCTCTGAGGTCTTTTCCAACCTCATTGATTCTATGATTCTTCCTCCAGCTTCAGCTGCATGCTGCTGTTTTGGGGGTGGAAGAACAATCATCACCTGCTGTGCTGCTACTGACAGCTGCAGGAAGACACTGCCCTGCTGTGGGCAAAATCTTTCTTTTCTGGAACAGAAAAACTTTCTCTTCATTGAAGTCCTTGGGCTGGGCTGGAGTTAAACCTTCAGAGCAGAAAAAACAGCACTGTGCAGGGGTGTGCAGTTCGGCCAAGAGCAGAGGCACAGGTGGCTCACCAGAGCCGTGCCTGGCAGCCAGCAGCTGCTCATCTCCTTCCCAAGGAGCAGCCAGCAAGGTCCAGCTTCCAAACCCACCCTGGGCCGCGTGTCGGGGAGCTGCCAGGCTGCTGAGTCCTCAGGAGAGCCAAACCCAGCTCAGCTGTGTGGGAAGCTGCTGCTGGGGCAGAGGTGATCCTGCCCAGTCTGCGTCAACAGGAGATGGGCAAAGGCTAGAGTCAACAGGCAGCCACATCCCACACCCAGAGCATCTCCTGTCTGCTTCAGCCTGGTCCCCCTCCTGCCAGGGGCACATCAAGTCCTCGGGACTGCACCGGGTTCACAGCTCAAGGCTTTGGTAGCAGGGGGTTGCCTGATTGACTGCTGTGGGAAGACACCAGGAGCTGCCTCCATGTTGGACCCAGCCAGCTTTAAGCAGCTCTAAGATGGACACATCACTGCCCAAACCTGAGCCACCAGCAGCAGTGGGGTAAAGAAAGGGTAAAAACCTGCAGAGAGCTGGAGAGAGGAGAGGGTGTAGGAGAAAGAGCCCTGCAGACACCAAGGTGATGAAGGAGAGGCAGGAGGTGCTGCAGGCGCTGGAGCAGAGGTGGAAGGCCACAGTGAGGTAAGCTGGTCCCCTGCAGCCCCCTGCAAACCCTTCAAGGTGTAGCAGACGTCCACCCATGGAGGGTCCTGCATCTCCATCTTCTCACTGCAGAAGCCTTCTCAGCCTCTGAGGGGTGATTTGAGAGCCAAACAGTTGCTCTGCCCACACCTTGTCACACACAAGGCTTGCAGGTGCCCTGATTGACACAGCTTCCCTTTCTGACCCCCCACCTGCTCCTCTTTGCAAGCGAGCCCTGGCACTGGCACTGGCACTGGCAGCTCTGTGGCTGCATGAGTGACTGACTGCAGCAGGACTTCCCTGAGGTAGCACCAAGCACAGCTGCCAAACATCTGCCACCCCCTGGCCAGTGCCTGCCAAAGGTGCAGATGTCCAGGACAGAGGTCTGAGTCCTGCCCGAGGTAGTGGCTGCAGCTCAGCCTCCTCCTGTCACCCTGCCAGGGCTGCTGTGCCTGTGAAGCAGGGGGGCAGCTCAGAGAGGAGATGGAAGACACTGGATCCAGTGGCTTCAGCAGCAGGTGTCTGTGTGAGGGTCCACATTGGCAGTGTCTGGGGTCATTGGGGTGTCCTGGGGGTCACTGGGCAGCTCATGGAGCATAACTCACTAGGGAACCAGGCACTGGCTCAGCCCCTTGGCAGTGGGTTTAAGCTCTGGGGTGAGATCCTTACAGGTACCAGTTTCACTGATTTTACAAAAAGAACCATTCCAGGAGCCAGCCAGAGCCTGTGCCAGCTGCAGCCATGGCTGGCACACACCTCTCTGAGCAAACAAACCTGGGAGCAGTCAGCAGTGACATTGCTGTTGTGTCCCCACCACCCCCTCCTGACAACCAGCAGTGTCCAGATGACAGCAAGGGTTATGTGATGCTCCCTTGAGTCCACTCCATGTCTCCAGCTATTTTCAGCTCAGAGGACTTCCTGAGCCAGAGGTGATTTCCTGAGCTCTCTGTATTCACACCCTTCAGCAGCTCTATCCTCTTTGGACTTCTCAAAAAGCCTTCCTTTGGGCACAGGCAAACCTGCAGCACCAGCACTGTCCCTCAGCCAGCAGCTACTGCAACTGCATGGAGAGCTGACTCAGGCTGGACCAAATCTGGCTCCTCCCTTCACCTCAAGCACTGCAAGAGCTCCATCCCTTCTGGCCTCTCCAGGCCCCTCACTGTACCTTCTGTGAATGGATCAAGGGTCTTCTGCTCAGACAGGAAGGACTTTTCCCACCAAAGTTTCTCAGGGAGGCCACCATGATGCCTGCAGGCAGGACTCATCCATCCTTGCTGTCCCTTGTGCCTCCACTGCTCCTGATGCACTTGAGTGCATCCTGGGGGCCAGAATCAGCCCTTCGTGGGCCTTGCTGCTACAGTGGCTGCAGCCCACAGACAACTCCCACCCTGCATCCTGCCTGGAGGGGTTTCCAGGGGACAGGGCTGTGCTGCTTGCTGCGGGCTGGCCCAGGCCTCTCGGATTGTCCTTCCGGCAATGCATTTCCACTGCAGCTAAAAATAAAGCCCAGGCTAATTTTACACCCAGGCTGGGGCAGGACAAACCGTGGGACCAGCCTCATGCTGTGGGTCCATCCAGCAGCCCAGATGATGCTCAGGCTGCTGTCACACACAGGCAGGGGTGCATGGGGTGGCTGTAGAGGAGAACACTGAGTCCTGGTAGAGTTTGGTGCCCACGCAGGGGCTCCTTTCTCTTTGCCTTGATGGGAACCAAGGGACGAAAGTGGCAGGAAAGTGTGTGGGCAGGAAAGGTTGGCATGGTGAGAGCACAGTCACAGTGTGAGCGTGGTCTTGGTGTGGGCATGGTTATGCGGTGGGCAGGGCCAGGGGTGTGGCCCTAGGACAGCCTGGCACAGTGGGAGGTGCATACCTACAGCTCTGCTGCTGTGCCCATCTGTGTGCCCACAGCTGGGGGGTTCTCCAGTGATGCCTGAATCCCTGAGCATCTGCCCAGAGCAGTGCCACGGGCATACTGGTGTGCATGCCAGCATCTCCCCCACAGCAGCCCCCTGCCCACCTGCCATTTTGGGCTTTGTCAGTGTGGCCGTGGGCTGTGCTGGCCACCAGCACAGGGTGGGGACAGAAAAGCCACCTCCTGGCCCGCAGCTGGCAGCTGAAGGCATGGCCAAAGCTGTCCTGGCCCTGCAGGCAGCACCCTGCAAGCGGTGCCAGCACGGCCCCTGGGGCTGCAGCAGCGGGAGCCAGGTGCCAGCCCTGCCTGCGAGGGGCAGGGGAGGCTCAGGGGGTTGGGGATCTGCCAGAGGACCGGGGAGAGCAGCCCCTGTCCTGCAGACCCACACCCAGACCGAGCCGGGAGCCGGGAGGAGCCGCCGACAGCAGCAGGAGGCAGGAGGAGGGGAAGCAGCTCACGGCCCTGGAAAGATGATGAAAATCCCTGACAGAGCCGCACGGAGCAGAGCCAGGCCCCGGGCGGCACAGACAGGTGGGCTTTGAGCTTCTGCTGCTCCCAGCCCTAGCAGCCCCAACTTTGCTTTGCTTATTGACCAGGAACAGTTTTGCAGCATTGAGGTTTTCCCAGCTCCTCTGGTTTCGTCAGCCCTGATTCCTGCTAAGGCTGGCAGGGGGAAACAGAGTGATGGACCTGAGAGCCCTGGAGAGGAATAAATGCCTGCTCCCAAAAGCATCGTTCACAGAAGCTGCCTTGTTTTGCTTGGGGGGGGTCCCCCACTAATGTCATGATTTGAAAAGAGCCAGGGAGATAAAGGACTTTCTGGGGGGTGGTGGTGCAACTGCCCAGAGGGAAATGGGGGAAATGGCTGGGCCAGAAAAAATCCCATCAGGATTTTGCACAAAGCAAAATGAGAGCTGAGATGTGCAGCAGTGCAGAGTACACAGAGCTGCAGGCATGAACCTGCCCCTGCAGAGCCCACCAAGACCCCCACAGGAACCACCTGAGTGCCTCCAGCCACTCTGGCCACAGGGATGTCCTTCCTGGGGCCAGCAGCCCACGCCCACATGACAAGCCCCGTGGCCCAGCACAGAGCAGTGGCCGCAGGCACTGAGCAGCCAGGTGGCCACCAGCCCTGCTGCCGGGCAGCAGCAGCAGCACTGGGCTGTCTCTGGCAAAGACGTTTTTCCTCCTCCTAAGCCATCAGCAGGAAGTGCTCATTGCAGGGCTTGGCTCTGCTCTTCCTGCCTCACCCAGATGAGCTCTCTCCCGGCTGGCTGGGGCCCATGGCTGGTGGGGGGTGGGATCCTGAACCCGGAGCCCAGCCTGGCTCTCAGCAGCGATGTCGGTGATGACCAGCCTGCCTGTGGGACCAGGGCTCCACTGCAGACTGCTGCAGCCTAAGGATTAATGGAAGTTTGGAAGACTTTAAGAATAGAATAGAATAGAATTAACCAGGTTGGAAGAGACCTTCGAGATCATCATGTCCAACCTATCATCCAACACCACCCAATCAACTAAACCATACAACCAAGCATCCTGTCAAGCCTCGCCCTGAACACCCCCAGCGATGGCGACCCCACCACCTCCTCAGGCAGCCCATTCCAGTGGGCAATCACTCTCTCTGTGATTCTCTGTGATTCTCTGTGACTCTCTCTCATTAAGTTCTAATGAAGATTCTGGAAGCCTCCCAAAGAAGGACTCTGCATGGCAGAGCTCATGCCAGGAGGATGGAGCCTTTTCTCCGTGTGCTGCTTGGAAAAGCCTTTTCCATTTCAACTGGCCCTAAATGCAGCAGCAGAAGAAAGCAAAGTGTGAGTAAGAAGCTCAAACTGAACCCAAACCAATGCAAAATATTCTCATTTGGGGCTAATCAGAAGCACAGAAGCTGGGGCTGGGTTTTTTATTTAGCCAACAGGACCTGAGCAGCAGCACCAAGGAGCTGCTCATCTTCATCAAGGGTGGCTTGACCTGCTGTTCTCAAGCAGAGAAGGGCTGGTGGGAGATGTGATGGAGGGAGGCTGTCTAGGGTGCAGCAACCACGAGATAGTGGAGTTTTCAATATGCAGGGAAATAAGGAGGAGCAAGAACAGAACCCTCACTTTGGACTTCTGGAGGGCAGACTTCAGCTTGTTTAAGCAACTAACCCTGGGCAGCAGCCCTTGAGAACCAAGGGGTCCAGGACGGTTGGACCTACTTCAGGCAGGAGCTCTTGAAGGCACCGGAACAGAGAGGTGAGCCGAGGGGAGGCTCTGGGCCTGGATGGGCAAGCAGCTCTTGAAGGAATTAAGGGAAGAAGGAGGGTGTATCACCTGTGGAAAGGGGGGAGGCAACTAGAGATATGCCTAAGGATGTTAGATCATGTAGGAGAAAAATTAGAGAGGCAAAAGCCCAGTTAGAACTCAAGCTGAACACTGCTGTGAGAGACAATAAAAAGCATTTTAATAAATATATTCATGCTGCAAAGAGGGCAAGAAGAACCTCCAGGCTTTATTGGACCTGGAGGGGAACATTGCAACTAAAGATGGGGACAAGGCTGAGGTACTAAATACCTTCTTTGCCTCCATCTCCAACAGTAAGGCAGGAGGGCTTCAGGACAAGTGGCCTCCTGAGCTGCCAGCTGGGGTCAGGGAGCAGTATAGTTCCCCTGAAACCCAGGAGGAAGAAGTCAGAGACCTGCTGAGCCACTTGGATCCCCACGAGTGTCAATGGGATGGGATGGTGTAATGGGTTGGGGCAGATCCCCTCCCCACCACAGGCAGAAATAACGACTCAGGCAAACGGATTGCAAAATGTGATGGAAAGTTTAAATAGGAAAACAATAACAAACAACAATGAAAGTTTTACAGAGACCCACAAGCACCATGACAAAGAGAGAGATCCCAGAACATACCCAAGAACATCCCATTCCCACCTGGGGGTACACCCAACCCCCCCCCCCAGGGCTCTTTCTCCCCCCCCCAACCCAGCCTTGGGCCTGGGCAGGCCCAAGGGAGGCAGCTCACGCCATGTTACCCAGGCAGCAGCAGGGGACGAAAGAGGAAGTGAAGACCCCGCATGGCCTTTTTATAGGGGAGCAGGGCATTATGGGAATGGAATACCTGGTCCCTGTGACCACCCCCTGGGCTGGGCCCACCCCTTGGGACCTCCCAGGTGTGGCCTGCGCAGTGGCATCTGGGCCAGCACCCAGCCTAAACCACCACAGACCACCCCTTATTCCATACCATAATCCCTGCACCCAGAACATATCATCAAATTAGAACTCTTCTTATGACATATCTAGCAACAGTCCATGTCTTCTTCTGGGCGTCCTTCCACACAGTCTCTCATCCAGGCTCAAGCATCAGTCCATTCCAGTTGTTCTTCCTCATGTGATGGAACCTCCCAGCGACGCAGTCCTTCTCCTGCAGTGTGAATTCCTTGTGGACTCCTTGGGACATCCTGGTCACCTGGAAACACCTCACAACTTCTCAGCCAAGCCTTTATCTGCATTTACAGTTTCTCAGCGGCTTTTTCCACCCCTGGGGCAAGCCGGTCGGAGCAATCAGGCTCCACGACCGCTTTTTCCATCCCTCCAGGGAACCACAACCGACCGCTTCTGGCCAGTCCAAAGCTACACCAATGCACATCGCAGGCACATCGCCCCCCCACGGGGCGTTCACATACCGAGGCATCACCGCATCCGGTTCACAGCCCTCCCCCGGAGGGGGCGGCTGCAGCACAGCTCGCTGAGAAGAGAGGAGGCGGAGCCAGGTGCTCGGCGCCATTTTCAGAACATGTCCGAAAACACCAGGGAAAGATTTACAGCTGCCGCCGCCGCCTGAACGCAGCCCGGCTCGGGCGGTGCCGCCGCCGCCGCTTGAACGCGGCCCGGCCCGGCCCCCGCCGTCTCTGTCGCCGCGATGCAGAGTCCGAGTCACCTCCAGCAGTCGCTTGCCCGCTCGCCGCGGGTGTCCGCCCCCCGCAGCGGCCGCGGGCCGACCACGCTCTGCTTGCCGCTGCCCCTCCTCCGCTCCCTGCCGCTCCGCAGAGAACGAGGAGAAGGCAGGTCTCGCCTTCTTAGGCTACTCGAGCATTCTTAAGCTACCCTGGGCAGAAAGTCACAGAAAGAGCCACCCCTCGCTGTTCCCAAACAACAGGAGGGATTTCCATGCCATCAGCCACGCACCAGGTGTCCTTCTGCAGTCCACAGGAGTTCACACAGTCGCCCCGGTAACACAAAACCTGAGCCCCAACTTCCCAAACCCAAGCCGACGCCCAGAACTAAATTTAAACTCTCCATCTTTTGCAATCCGAGCTGCAGTTGGCCCCACGTTGGGCGCCAAAATGTAATGGGTTGGGGCAGATCCCCTCCCCACCACAGGCAGAAATAACGACTCAGGCAAACGGATTGCAAAAGTGATGAAAGTTTAAATAGGAAAAACAATAACAAACAACAATGAAAGTTTTACAGAGACCCACAAGCACCATGACAAAGAGAGAGATCCCAGAACATACCCAAGAACATCCCATCCCCACCTGGGGGTACACCCAAACCCCCCCAGGGCTCTTTCTCCCCCCCCCAACCCAGCCTTGGGCCTGAGCAGGCCCAAGGGAGGCAGCTCACGCCATGTTACCTAGGCAGCAGCAGGGGACGAAAGAGGAAGTGAAGACCCCGCATGGCCTTTTTATAGGGGAGCAGGGCATTATGGGAACGGAATACCTGGTCCCTGTGACCACCCCCTGGGCTGGGCCCACCCCTTGGGACCTCCCAGGTGTGGCCTGCGCAGTGGCATCTGGGCCAGCACCCAGCCTAAACCACCACAGATGGGATCCATCCTAGGGTGCTGAGGGAACTGGCAGATGAGTGCCACGCTGCTCTCCATCAGTTACCACCAGTCCTGGCTCACCAGAGAGGTCCCAGATGACTGGCAGCTGGCAGCGTGATGCCCATCCACAGGCAGGACTGGCAGCTGGCAGCGTGATGCCCACCCAGAAGAAGGGCCAGAAGGAAGAGCCAGGGAATTCCAGTCCTGCCAGCCTGACCTCAGTGCCAGGCAAGATTATGGAGCAGATCATCCTGGGGGCAATCACAGCACACCTGAAGGATGGCCAAGGGCTCAGGCCCAGCCAGCATGGATTTAGGAAGGGCAGGTCCTGACTCTCCAACCTGATCTCCTTCCATGCCCAGGTGACTGCCTGGTGGCTGTGGGGCAGGCTGTGGATGTGGTCTGCCTGGACTTCAGCAAGGCCTTTGCCACCATCCCCTACAGCAAACTCCTGGCCAAGCTGTCAGCCCCTGGCTTGGGCAGCAGCTCTCTGAGCTGGGTTAGGAACTGGCTGGAGGCTGAGCCCAGAGAGTGGTGGTGAATGGTGCCACAGCCAGCTGGCAGCCAGGCACCAGTGGTGTGCCCCAGGGATCGCTGCTGGGCCCCATCCTGTTCAATATCTTCATTGATGATCTGGAGGAGGGGATGGAGTCCATCAGCAGTGAGTTTGCAGATGACACCAAGCTGGGGGCAGGAGCTGATCTGTTAGGGGGTAGGAGAGCTCTGCAGAGGGACCTTGCCAGGCTGGGCAGGTGGGCAGAGTCCAAGGGCAGGAGATTGAACACATCAAAGTGCCAGGGGCTGCACATTGGCCACAGCAACCCCAGGCAGTGCTACAGGCTGGGGGCAGAGTGGCTGAGAGCAGCCAGGCAGAGGGACCTGGGGGTGCTGGGGGACAGCAGCTGAACATGAGCCAGCAGTGTGCCCAGGTGGCCAAGAAGGCCAAGGGCATCCTGGCCTGCATCAGGAACAGTGTGGCCAGCAGGAGCAGGGAGGTCATTGTGCCCTGTGCTCAGCACTGCTTAGGCCACACCTTGAGTCCTCTGTCCAGTTCTGGGCTCCTCAGTTTAAGAAGGACATTGAGAGACTTGAAGGTGTCCAGAGAAGGGCAACAAAGCTGGGGAGGGGTCTGGAGCACAGCCCTGTGAGGAGAGGCTGAGGGAGCTGGGGTTGCTTAGCCTGGAGAAGAGGAGGCTCAGGGGAGACCTTATTGCTCTCTCCAACTCCCTGCAGGGAGGTTCACAGTACCACAGTATCACCAAGGTTGGAAGAGACCTCGAGGATCATCGAGTCCAACCTGTCACCACAGACCTCATGACCAGACCATGGCTCCAAGTGCCACATCCAATCCCCTCTGGAACACCTCCAGGGATGGGGACTCCACCACCTCCCCAGGCAGCACATCCCAATGGCAAATGACTCTCTCGGTGAAGTTGTAGCTAGGTGGGGGTTGGTCTCTTCTCCCAGGCAAGCAGCAGCAGAACAAAAGGACACAGTCTCAAGCTGTGCCAGGGGAGGTTTAGGCTGGAGGTGAGGAGAAAGTTCTTCCCAGATGGAGAGATTGGCCATTGGGATGTGCTGCCCAGGGAGGTGGTGGAGTCCCCATCCCTGGAGGTGTTCAAGAGGGGATTGGATGAGGCACTTGGAGCCATGGTTGAGTTGTCAGGAGGTGTGGGGTGACAGCTTGGACTTGATGTCTGAGGTCTTTTCCAGCTTGGTTGACTTTGTGATTCTGTGAAAAGCCACTGTGGTCCAAGAGCCACTTTGTAGAATTGAAGGAAGAGAAGGACCCTGTGCAGGGCCCCCTGGGCAGGAACTCTGTGACCAGGGGCACCCTCCGCTGCCCCATGCAGCTGGTCACATTCTCAGGACAATGTGGCCAGGTTCCCCTTGTTCCCCTCCACTGCAGACCTGCCCATGTTGCCCATGATGCTGCCACCCTGCCAGGACCACAGCAGGGGGAAAATGGGGATCACACAGCCAGGAGATGCTCCAGGGCAGCAGGACTCACTGTTCCCAGCACTGACCCCTGGATCTGGCCACAGGGCAAACGGGAGCCACATGTCCTCCCTGCCCCATTTCCATGGGACCAGACTGCAGTGAGATGTGGGAATGAATGAGGGAAAAATGCTCAGCTGCTGGACTAGCAGAGCCATGGAGCAGCCCAGGCCCCCTGCCATGGGGACCTGTGGTGCCTGTGCCTAGCCCTTAGCTACAGCAGGGGAAAGTGAGGTATGTTCAAGAAGTTGCTAGATTATGTAGGAATAAAATGAGAGAGGCAAAGGCCCAGCTGGAACTGAAGCTGAGCACCTCTGTGAGAGACAACAAAAAGCATTGTTACAAACACATCAACACTAAAAAGAAGGGCAAGAAGAACCTGCACTCCTTACTGGAGCTGGAGGGGAGCACTGTGACTGAAGACAAGGAAAAGGCTGAGGTCCTGAACACCTTCTTTGCCTCAATGTTTAACAGCAAGGCAGGAGCTCAGCACCAGTGGCCTCCTGAGCTGGGGATGGGGTCGGGGAGCAGTGTGATGCCCCAGAAATCCACGAGGAATTAGCTGGGGACCTGCTGAGCCACTTGGACACTCACAAGTCCATGGGGCCGGATGGGATCCACCCTAGGGTGCTGAGAGAGCTGGCAGATGAGCTGCCAAGCCGCTCTCCATCATTTTCCTCCAGCCCTGGCTCACTGGAGAGGTCCCAGGTGACTGAAACTGGCCAAGGTGGTCCCCAGCCACAAGCAGGGTTGGATGGAGGAACCTGGAAACTCCAGGCCTGGAGCCTGACCTCAGTGCCAGGGAAAGTGATGGAGCAGATTATCCTGGGGGCAGTAACTGCACCTGAAGGATGGCCAAGGGCTCAGGCCCAGCCAGCATGGATTTAGGAAGGGCAGGTCCTGCCTGACCAACCTGATCTCCTTCCATGCCCAGGTGACTGCCTGGTGGCTGTGGGGCAGGCTGTGGATGTGGTCTGCCTGGACTGCAGCAAGGCCTTTGCCACCATCCCCCACAGCAGACTGCTGGCCAAGCTGTCAGCCCCTGGCTTGGACAGCAGCTCTCTGAGCTGGGTTAGGAACTGGCTGGAGGCTGAGCCCAGAGAGTGGTGGTGAATGGTGCCACAGCCAGCTGGCAGCCAGGCACCAGTGGTGTGCCCCAGGGAGCAGTGCTGGGCCCCATCCTGTTCAACATCTTCATTGATGATCTGGATGAGAGGGTTGAGTCAGTCATCAGCAAGTTTGCAGATGACACCAAGTTGGGAACAGATGTTGGTCAGTTAGAGGGCAGAAGGGCTCTGCAGAGGGACCTCGACCGACTGGACAGATGGGCAGAGGCCAACAGGATGGCATTCAACAAGTCCAAGTGCCAGGTGCTGCACTTTGGCCACAGCAACCCCAGGCAGAGCTACAGGCTGGGGTCAGAGTGGCTGAGAGTTGCCAAACAGAGAGGGACCTGGGGGTGATGATTGACACCCACTTAAACATGAGCCAGCAGTTTGCCCAGGTGGCCAAGAAGGCCAAGGGCATCCTGGCCTGCATCAGGAACAGTGTGGCCAGCAGGAGCAGGGAGGTCATTGTGCCCTGTGCTCAGCACTGCTTAGGCCACACCTTGAGTACTGTGTCCAGTTCTGGGCCCCTCAGTTTAAGAAGGACATCGAGACACTTGAAGGTGTCCAGAGAAGGGCAACAAGGCTGGGGAGAGGCCTTGAGCACAGCCCTATGAGGAGAGACTGAGGGAGCTGGGGTTGCTTAGCCTGCAGAAGAGAAGGATCAGAGGTGACCTCCTTGCCCTTTACAACTACCTGAAAGGTGGTTGTAGACAGGAAGGGGTTGGTCTCTTCTCCCAGGCACCCAGCACCAGAACAAGAGGACACAGTCTCAAGCTGTGCCAGGGGAGGTTTAGACTCGAGGTGAGGAGAAAGTTCTTCACCGAGCGAGTCGTTCATCATTGGGATGTGCTGCCCAGGGAGGTGGTGGAGTCCCCATCCCTGGAGGTGTTCCAGAGGGGATTGGATGTGGCACTTGGAGCCATGGTCTGGTCATGAGGTCTGTGGTGACAGGTTGGACTCGATGATCCTCAAGGTCTCTTCCAACCTTGGTGATACTGTGGTACTGTAAACCAGTATCAGCCCATGGCTGGGCTTTGGTAGCTCCCTGGGATGTGGCTGTAGCCCTGCCTCCAGTGCAGGCTCTCTGCCCCACAGCCCATTCTGCCCCTTCAGGGTTGCCCTGATGGCAGGGCAGGAGGTGAGGGCCACCTCCACCATGTATGACCCACCCCATCAGTGTCCCACAAAGGGACACTTTGGGTCTAAGGGCACCCAGACATCAAGCATGGCCCCCATCAGGGTGCTGGTCAGGACCCCAGCCCCTGCTCTGGTCCCCAGTGGCTGCTTTGAGAGTGAGCAAACAGGGTGGACACCTGCCACGAGCAGCTGTCTCTGTGTGATGTGGGGAGGAAAGTCATGGTCCCTGTGGACACAGCTGCAGAGTGAAGCAGGAATTGTGGGAGCCCCACCCCTCCCCTCACACTGGATCCCCCCAGGAGGGAGCATCTGGCTTCAATCAGCTGTACCTTGGAAGCAGCTCTGCTGGCTGCACAGGCAGCAGTGAGCTCCCACACCAGGCTGGGGTCACTGCCACAGAGACACCGAACCCGTGGGATGCTGGACCGGAGCCCAGAGGCTGTGCTTGATCCCCACACAATGGAGCTGCTGGGGGCACCTGGCACAGCCATGGGCCCAGTGTCCCACTGGAAATAAGCTGGGGTGGGGGGCACTGGGAGTGGATCTCTGCTCCACTGTGCCTCCAGGGTCATCAGGAAATGAAACTCTCCCATGGTCACAGGGAGAGAGGAGGAACAGAGCACTGGGCATACACCAGGTAATTGGAGCCTGGGATACAGGCAGGGCTCTGGCAACAAGGCACAGGCATGCTCCACGGTAGAAGAACAGCCACAAGGAATCAAGGGGATGAGCAAGAGTGAATGGCTGTAGCTTGCAGTCTGAGATGCATGCAGCAGCCCCTTAGCTAAGAGAGCACTGCAAGGCCCAGCTCCCTCTCCCAGCCAGGAGCAGCCCCAGGACCCAAGGCTTCTTCCAGGTCACCACACCCTTGGTGGATTTGCACTGGCAAGAGCAGGACAGTGGGCTGACAGCGTGCTGGAGCTCCCAGGGAACCAAGGATCCATGACAGGCAGGGCAGTTTCTGACCAGGCAGTGGGAAAGAAAAGCAAGAAAGCACAGAATGTACAGGCTGGGGGCCCAAGCTGCTGCTGGGCTGCTGGCATTTGGGATAATTGCTCTGCTGGGAGAGCAGCCCTGCTCTAAGAGGGGCAGCTGGGCACACAGCCCAGCCTCCAAGAGCGTGAGAAGGGCATGGAGCTGAGCAGAAGAGAGAAACTACAAATAGACCTGGGCTGGATCCTGCCCAAGCCGCATGAGCGAGACACAAGATGAGGTCCTGCAGCCCCCGGGGCAGGCTGGGGGCTGGGCACAGCTCCGAGTTGAGCCTGGGCAAGGGTCAAGCACATCCAGTTCCCAGTAACAGCCCCCATCAGCAGGCTCTGGCAGCAGGGACCCCTGGTGTGGTCTCACCTTGGCACCTGTGGCAAGTGCCCAGTGCCAGAGGGGTGGCTACGTGGTCACACAGTACGTGGTGCTGTCTTGGCTTGAAACCTCAAGCACAGAGGGACTGAGGAGAGTTTGGTTAGCAGGAGCTGCCTTGAAACTGCAGATGCCTGCTCCAGCTGCTTCCAGTGTGGTCTACAGCTTTATGGAGTGGTTTTCAGACAGGATCAGGGCCCTGCAGGTGTGCTCACAGCCCTGTGCAAACCCAGCTCTAGCAGAAACAGAGCTTGAAGAGCAGGGCAGGTGCTCACCCGCAGCACCCAGCACCCTGCTTACAGACCTGGCACCAGACGCAGCCCTTGCAGCTGCCAGAGCCCCGCTGCAGTGGTGCCAGCCCTTACAGTCCAGGGTGCTGAAGTGGACACAGCCCAGGCACAAAGGCATGGGCCAGGCCCATCAGAGACCCAAAAGCAGCGTGGCCAGGCCAGGGACAGCCCTGCAGCTCCTCGGGGACCTCCTCACGCTTGTAGAGCTCTCCTGGCACCCCAAGCAGCAGTCCCACAGGCATGGGGCCTGGGGCCAGCACCGCTGGAGCTCAGCCAGGATGCTCCCCTGGGGCAGGGGCAGAGCTGCCTGGCCCTGCACAGAGTGGCATTGAGCAGGGACAATGACCCTCTCTTTGCTTGGAGAGCCCTCACACGCTCTGCATCTCAGCAAAGGCATGAGATGGGACATAAGGGCAAGTGCTGTGCCCTTCCTTGCCCTGTCTGGGGCTTGTGGCTACCCCAAAGGCCACTTCAAAGAGGCCACGCAGCAAAGATGCCCCCCCCCAGCTGCAGAGGCCTTGGCTCAGGTCCCACCCAGCAGGGGAGGCAGGGGCAGCCCACCCCAGAAGGCTCTGCAGGGGGTCCCAGCTCACCCCACAACCCCATCGTGCTGAAGGGCAAAGGAAATACCTCCAGCCAGTGCAGAGCCCTAGGTTTGCCCTAGGGAGGTGGTGCCAGCCTTGGCACAGGGCAGAGCACCACGTCACAGTGAGGTCCCTGCTGGCAGCCCATGCAGAAGGTGTCACTGCAGAGCATCACAGCCACTGCTGCCCATGGCCAGCTTCAAAAGAGGGGCTTGCAATGAAAGAAGTTGTGAGCTACACCAGCAGCACCTGAGGCCCCCAGAATAGAATAGACCAAACCAGGTTGGAAGAGACCTCAAAGATCATCGAGTCCAACCTATCATCCAACACCACCTAATCAACTCAACCATGACACCAAGCACCCCATCAAGTCTCCTCCTGAACACCTCCAGGGATGGGGACTCCACCACCTCCCTGGGCAGCACATTCCAATGGGCAATCACTCTCTCTCTCTGTAGAACTTCTTCCTCACCTCCAGCCTAAACCTCCCCTGGTGCAGCCTGAGACTGTGTCCTCTTGTTCTGGTGTTAGTAGCCTGGGAGAAGAGACCAACCCCCACCTGGCTACAACCTCCCTTCAGGAGCAAGAAGGTCTCTCCTGAGCCTCCTCTTCTCCAGGCTAAGCAACCCCAGCTCCCTCAGCCTCTCCTCACAGGGCTGTGTTCCAAACCCCTCACCAACTTCGTTGCCCTTCTCTGGACACCTTCCAGCAAGTCAACCTCCTTCCTAATCTGAGGGGCCCAGAACTGGACATGGCCTCTGGAGGAGCAGCCAGATGAAACTACAAGTGCTGGAGGGGGTGCAGGTGGCTTCAAGACCCCATCCCACAGCAGCAAGGAGAGAGTGGAGGTTCCCCAGTCCCAGAGCACTGGGAAGCCCCAAGGGAATGGGAAAGGGCACAGGAACACAGCCAGGAGCAGACAGCCCCTGGCTGTGGTTGTACAACCTCAGCTCACCCCAGACCCTGTGGGACAGGACAGGCAGCAGCTTCCAGGCTGCTTAAGGCAGACAGACAGATAAATTAAATAGTTCACCCCACTTTATTATCCCTACAAACAGGGGACCCTCCTCATACAGAGGGTCACTTTGAACTGAACTAACTTTACTCCTGCAGACAGGGGCACTACTAGTCATGGGCTTGCCTCTCCTCCTTTGCTCTGGCACTCTGCTGACCTCCTCTCTGGCACAGGGATTTGTGCCTTACAGTGAGCTTCAGGTCAAGATCAACCTCAAAGATGGGAGCTGGATGGACAGACAAAAACAGGAGTGAGAAAGGAAATGGTCTGTGTGGTGCCCAGCCCAGAGCAGGGGCAGCACCTTCTGCTGAGCTCAGCGAACTGTGCCACTGCATCGTACCAGGAAAGTCAAAGCATGAAACAGCACTGGAGAGAAGGGCTGGGTTTGGGGCTGTGGAGGGCCAAGCCTGTGCTCCATGGGGACTCACCAGGATCTCCTATGAAAACAGCAATCAGTACCAAGTCCCTGGGTAAGACACAGCTCAGCTCAAGCATCATCACTGAGCTGGAAGGGAAGGAGGTGCACCAGCCTGACAGAATCCATGCTCAGACCACCATCACCACCACCCCAGGAGACCTGGAAAGTGCAATTAACACTCAGGATGTCACCCCAGGGAGTCAGTGCCCACCACCAGGACAGGCAAAGCTGTCATTTCTCCACTTGGAGCTGTGCAAAGGAAAGAGCCCAGCAGCCTCTGCTTTGTCACCTGCATTCAGTTAAATACAAACCCTTGCCCTAAAGCCCTTCTGCTGAATCAGGCTTGGGCTGATGTCCTCCTGCTAGGGGATGCCACTCTGCCCTCGTCACACTGAGAAAGCCATCAGCCTAGCAGCCAGAGCTAAACATTTCCCAGGCCAAACCAAGAAAGGGGATGCAGCAGTGTCTGCAATCTCCAGACAGCCTGAGAGCACCGCTCAGGGGTGAGGGCCATCTCCTCTGGGCCTGTGGCTCATGAGCTGTGGCAGCCTGCAGACATGTAAACAGCATCTGTGGCATCACTACTGCAAACCAGACAGAGGGGTTGTCCCAGGAGAAGCTCCAGCCCCAGCACAAGTCTCACTGGCAGGCAGGACTTAGGCAGTAGAGAGGGGCCAGGCATGTCCCAGTAGAATTTCCATCTTTTCCTTCAGCAGTGGGACAAGCAGGGTCCAAGCCACCCCTCAACAGCCAGGTTTGCCTGGAGATGCCAGCTGAAGTGCTCAAGGTGCAGCATCTTTCTCTGAGAGCAGCCAGAACTTAGTCTGGCTCAGGCCAAGGGCCCAGCAGCTCCCCAGTGCAGGCAGCAGCCGTTCCCCAGCACCCTGGGGACCATGGGATTGGGGCACAATCCCTGCAGTCTGTTGAGAGAGAGAAAAAGAGCAGCATGAGAGCAGCATAGCTGGAAAGACCTGCAGAGAGCAGCATGGGGATGCTCCCCAGGCAGAGTTGGGGTCTCTTCCTCCTGCTGAGATGTCACCAGCAGCTCCAGACCTCAGGATACAACACCTGGAGTGACAGATGCAGACGGCTTGGGTGAGCCCCACAAACCCCTTGGGAAGCTGAAGGACAGGGAGCAGGGGGTGGGTGCTAGATGAAGGTAGAGTCCAGCTGGCTGCTTTCATGGTTGTTGTGGGCACGAGCTTCAAAGAGCTGCTTGATGAGGGCAGACTTCTCCTGCTCCAGCTGCGTGATGCGCTCGCTCTTGTCAGTCACCTCCTGCAGGGACAGGGCAGGGATTGTGGGTGCTGGGATGGGAACCCCAGCAGTGAGCTCAGCCCTGGCAAGGGCACCATGGGTGCTCCTTTCCCAGCAGTCCTGTTTGCAGCCCCTAGCCCCCAACCTGCATTTGTCACAGGCTTTGTCCTGCAGCAGGGATGCCCCATCCCTGCCCATGCACCCTGACCCAGCAAACAGCTGGGCACAGCTGCAGCTCACAGACCCTTCTATGGGATGACCAAGGTTGGCTAAGATGAAGGAACACTTCCCACTGCCTCACTTTCCTTCCCTGGCCCCATCCCACCCCCTCTCTTCTCCCAGCCCCCACGAAGGACGTCTCCCCCATACCCCCACTCACTTTGGTGAGGAGCCTGTTTTGCTCCTTCAGCATGCTGATGGCTTGCTGGGAGCCTGCTGAGGCTGGGGACACCATGGGGCCTTGCCTGCTCAGAGCTGCAGAGGGGTTTGCTGGCTGCAGAGAAGATAAAAGGTTGAGACATTGAGCCTCCTTCCTGGTGGCCCTCCCCAGCCTTCCCAACCGGCAGAAGCTGTTTCTGTGACATGCAGGGAACAGAGAAGCCCAACAGAGGATTAAGAGTCCAGCCCAGGCCATTGCAGGGTCTTCAGCAAGGCAGGCAGATGCAGGAATCATTCATGCCAGTGTACCCAGCTCCTGCCAGGAGCCTGGCAGGACAGTCAGCTCTGGGGATGGCTGACTCAGCACCTCAGCAGGATGGTTTCCTTTTCCACTTGGCAATGGCTACATCTTTTCTGGGATCTCCTTTTGAGCCTCAAATGCAAGGAGCATGCTCCAGCCCAGGTCAGGACCAGCTGTGTCATCTTCTTGGCTGCACTCCAGCCGCTGTCTTGCCCACAGAGCCAAGGCACCTACCCACAGCTCAGGGAACCTCTGCAAGCTGATGTCAGCCCAGCCACCAGCCTAAATGGGGGTACAGGATGGGTCTCAAGCTCAAGCAACGACCACAAGTTGCTAATCTGCTGCTCTCACCTTGCCAGTGGTGGAAAGGAGGTCACCTAGGCAGCGGTTCACCTCCTGCAGCTTGGGGATCAGGCGGCCCAGGTGGCTCTGCCCACCCTCAGGGAGGAACTCCTGGGGGATAGAGAGGAAGAAGAGTCTGGGGGTTACCATGAGGCCAGCTCCAGGTTCAGTCCAGACACACTCTGGTTCTCCAAACCCACACACAGTCCCAGACCCTCCCAGGCAGATGGGCACCCCGGGGCCAAGCCCCAGACTCACCGTGCTGGCCTTATTCTTGCCCAGCAGCCTCTGGCGCTCCTGCATGGCCTGGATGTGCTGCTGGTACCACTGCCGGGCACGCTCCACCAGCTCCAGGCCCTGCAGCAGCAAATCCTTCTCCTGTTCCAGCTCCTTCATGTGCTTCAGCTGCAGGACAAAGCAGAAGTCACTCCCTCCCCACCGAAGCCTTTTCCAGTCCCAGGAGCCGGTTTCTCCACAGGGTATGGAGGGTGACACGGACAAGGGTCTCAGCCCCCTCCCCATGAAAAGCCTCAGAGGAGTAGGGTGCTGGCTGCTGCCTGATGCTGCTTTGGAGGAAGAGTTCTCCAGTTAGGGAGAACTGAAGCAGGTGAAGGACAGCCAGGCCACCTCCACCCTCCTGCTCACCCCTGCAGCAGCAGATCTGCAGCCCTGTTGCCCCAGCACTCTGCTTTACCTCGAGGCACCTCAGAGCTGAGCATTTGGCATCACCTGGAGAGGGGCATGGGCGTCCTCCGTGTGCATGAAGAGCTGCTACAGGGGTGTCCAGAGCTCCTGCCCCAGAGCAGACCCCTGGGATATGCAGGGCAGGACCCTGCACTGGGCTGTGGCACAACTGAGGCTGCTGCAGGGCAGGCAGCTCAGCCCCTTCACCAACAGTGGGCCTGGAGCCTCAGGGGGACACAGGATTCCCAGCTACACTGCCACCTTCTCCTGCTGCCTCTGGGCACTGCACTGCCATCAGCAAGCACAGAGGTGGTGAGAGAAGAGGGGAGAGCCCTGGGGAAGAGCGACCAGTGCAGCAACCCTTTCATCAGCCCTCACCCAGTGAGCCCAGGGCTCCTGCTCCCCTCCTCCCAAGCCTTGCCAGATGGTTCCCCAGGCTCCTGTCTCCATGCCAATAGCACAGGGAGCTGCCTAATTTGCTGCCTTTGCCTCCTCTGCCACAATGCAGCCAGGCTTTCACTGCCACTGGCAGACTGGGCTCCCTCCAGGCACCACCAGGACTTTGATCACCCAAGTGATGCTCAAGAACCTCTCCTGCTGCTTTGGAGAGCATCTGGTAAGGGATGATTCAGGTCCAAAGTGGCCCTGAACAGACACCTGCCCCCAGGGCTAACCATGACCATACCAAGACCTTCTTCAGCCAGCGCTTTCCAGTCCCCAGTCAGCCCTGAAGCCTCCCAGCCACCCTTCCCACCAGCTCTGCTCCTGCTCCCACTGCCCCTGCAAAGGCTGCTTCAAACACGACAGCCCCGAGAGCTGCCCCCGGGCTGGGCAGAAGGACCCAAGGGGACGTACCCACAGGAAGAAGTGCAGCGCCTTGGTGCCACGCAGGCTGTTGCTGAGGGGCATGAAGGAGGTGCTGTAGCTGGCCAGGATCCCCAGCCAGCCCGGGCTGCAGCCCGTGGCCACCTGGCTCCCATCAGGCTTGCTGGCCAGAGGGGCGACCGGGCAAAGAGGCAGCACCCCACAGAGCACTGGGGCGGCAGCAGCTCTGCTGGGTGCCAGGGCAGATGGCATCTCCCTGAGGACAGGATGCTTGTGGGGCAGAGGCAGTTCTGGGGCAGCAGAAAGACAGCTCTTGGCTTGGCTGCTGCTAACCAGGGTGGAAGGGGAGGGGACAGTGCTGTCCCCTGGGCCACCTACCGATGACAGCGCTCAGCCTCTCACGGCAGGCTCATCCCAGCTGCCCCCAGGCCATGGGGAAATGAGGCCGATCGATGCGGGGGGTAGCACAGCAGCTGAGCAGACAACAGCTGTGCTGCTGCAAAGAGGCCTGGGCTGCAGCTCAGCCCCCACACCACTGGTCAGGTCCCAGTGCACCCCAGGGTGCAGGGGAGCCAGCAGTGCTCCCACACCTCCCTGGCTTAAGGCACATCAGCCTAGACACAGCTGAGCACCTTCCCTCTTCCCCAGGGAACAGGTGACAGAGGGATTAGGTCCTTGCTGGACTTAGACCTGCTGTCTTCAGAAATAGGATTTGTACCCAAAGGCTCCAGCCAGGGTAGGATCTCACCTGATGCACAGGGACACAGGCTCCTTCTTGAAGGAAGAAGCAAAAGGCAGTGCAGCACTTGGGTGCTTGGGGAGGGAGGAGGAAAGGCAGAGGAGCTCCCTCCTATCACCCCACAACTTGGGGAAACAGAGGCAAGGGCAACACAAGTCCAGAGCCAGAGCACTTGTGACAGAGCTGGGAGCAAACCCCAGGTCTGTGAGACACAGTGTCCTCACCAGACCAGGCAGGACCTTGAGCTCACAGAAGTGATGGGCTCCAGCCTGGAAAGGGTTCAGCCAGGGAAGGAAGGACTCTTCCCTCTCAGAAATGGCAACTCCCAGCACAAAACCCTAAGCAGCAGGGACCTTCATCCCCAGCTGCAGACATCTACAGTTACTGTTCCATGCCAGCACCTCTCAGCAGGGACCCCCTCAGCCCAAGAGTACCCCACCCCTTTTACAGCCATCCCAGCCCAGAAAACCCTCCCCTCTCCTGGACAGCCAGCATTTCACTCACCACCAGACTGTGATCAGTGCTGCCCTGCTGGACACAGGGAGCTGGGTGACACCAGGGTGTGAGGAGTGGAAGTGCAGAGGTGATGCCGCAGCCTCAGCAGCAGCGCCACCAGCCAGAGCCTGTCCCACCTGGCACTCACCCTGCAGGCTGGCTCCTGGCTCTCTTGACAGAAGACAAAAGCTTGTGCCTGTGGGCAACGTGCCCAGGCAGCTCCTCCACCCCTCTGTGGAGCAGCACAGATCCCTTCACCCTGGCAATCTGATCCAAGCCTCTCCAAAGGGGGATGGAGGGTGGGGGAGCAGATCCCTCCACCCTGCGCTGCTCAGCTAAATTCAGTGCATGGGCAGAAAGCTTCTGGCAACCAGGAGGACCAGAAGGTGTGCTCCTTAACCTCCAGAAAGCACCTGGCAGGGAAGGCAGGCTGGCAGCACACCTGAACTTTGGCTGAAGTGCTTGAAAGGCCCAGAGCTCCACCTGCACCTGCAGGGTTTGCCTTTCCTGGCCCAGGCTTCTGCCCAGGGGGAAGCACATGTGCAGCCAAACACTGTCTCCAGGGCCTGACCCAACTCCAGGGGAAGGCAGGAGAACATGTCCCAACCCTAACAATTCTATGACTGTATGATTCTATGTGCCTCCTCCTCCTCCCTGTCCAGCGCCATCTGGGATAGAAAGGCTTGGGAGTAACAGCAGGACCTCCACGGACAGCAGCTGAGCTTTGAATCCAAAACACCAGGGACTGCCCAACCCCCACAGCTCTCCTGCAGCATGGGCAGCGAGGAGCCACAGCCCAGAGGCGCTGCCAGCAGTGAGGCACCCCTGCAACCCCTCCCCCAGGGCCTCTGTGCCCACGGCAGGGCCCTTCCCTTACCAGGCTGAAGTCCACGCCGCTGGTGATGGTGTGTCTGCGGTGCTCCGCGCGGCCCCTCTGCTGCCTCCGCGTCTCCCCAGCTCCCGGGGGGCTGCCTTCTCCTTGGCACTGCCCAGCAGCCTTGGCATCGCCCCCTGTGCCAGAGGAAAGCATAAGGCCACCAGCTGCCTACAACAAACACCTCCCCAGGGCCGTTCCTGTGGGACCATCTGCAGGGTGGTCTTGCAAACAGATGTGGCAGGGAGAGGCTGAGCGGGGCACTGGCCCAAGCACCTGCTCACACCTTTGTACGGGCAAGGCAGGCTTCAGCAGCCCCTTGCTCATGCCAGGCTGGCAGCAGACCTCAGGAGTCACCTGCAAAAAGCAGGCAGCTTCTAGGCAATGCTGTTCCAGTCCCAGCACAGGCAATGAAACCACTGGTGACACAGCACCCATGTCCTGTCCTCATGGGACCCCTGGCTCCTGTGCAGGTGGCACAGGCTCTGCCAGGAACTCGACTCCTCCTGAAGGCAGCTCCTGCTTGACGAAGAGCTTGGCCATTCAGATGTGTCCCCCCCAGCTCCCTCTTGTTTCAACCAGAGCTTGAACAAGGCTCCCAACTCCTGCCTTGTACAAACACTAAGCTGCTGCAAACCCTGCAGAAGCTATTTTTGCACAACAATTTCATACTGGCAAGTTTTAGGCTGGACCTGACCCCTCCTGCCTGTAGGCCCCAGCAGGCACTGCCTGGGCACCTGCTGAGGCAAGCCCCACACCACCCGGGCTGGGGACCTAGGCAGGGATGCAGCCCCCCATCAGGGCCAGGCCAGCTCAGCTCCCACTGCAGGGCAAGCACCACCCTGCCATCCCCCTGCCCAGGCAGCAAGCCTGCTGCACCTCCCTGCTCACCCTGGGCCCCTGCCAAGTGCCCAGCAGACCCTGCCTCATGCTGCCCCCACTCTGCTCTCAGCTGCCCTCCAGAGTTTCTTTCCCAGCCTGGCTCTCAAAGGAGAGCAGCAGTTAGGCAGATGAGCAAAGGCAGCTGGGGAAACATCTGCTCCTCAGGACTGCTCCCCATGTATCTGCCAGGCACTCCCACCCATCCCACATCCTTCTCCCACAGGTTGGACACACACCAGCTCCTGGGTGCCAGAGCTGCCTGGAACAGGTCTGGCTTGGTCCCTGCTGCATGGCCATGAAGGGCTGCAAGCGTTGGGACAGGGCGACTGGCACCGCCTGGGCTGGCAAATCCCTGCCTAGTGCTCCACAAGCCTCAGCTGAGCACATGGACAAGATGGAACAGGGATATGGGGCAAGCAGGCAGCTGTGGCCACTGGAACAACCCTCTGCCTGGAGGGCAACAAGGTCTGGCAGAGTTGCACCACCCTGGGTTTGCAGTGCTGCCACATCTGAGCTGCTTCTGCAACAGGAGCTGGACTCAGGCTCCGGGGGCAGCAGACAATGCTGAACCAGCACCTTGCCCAGTGTCACAGATTGCATCAGGTTGGAAGGGACCCTCCAAGGGCCTCCTGCCCACCCCCCCTGCAGTCAGCAGGGACACCTTCAGCTAGAGCAGGCTGCCCAGGGACAAGTTTGACCTTGAATGTCTCCAGGGATGGGGTCTCAACCACATCCCTGGGCAACCTGTTCCAGTATTTCACCACCCTCATGGTGCAGAACTTCTTCCTGATGTCCAACCCAAATCTGCCCTGCTGCACTTTCAAATCCCTCATCCTATCCCCACAGGCCCTTCTGAACAGTCCCTCCCCAACCTTCCTGTAGGACTTCCTGGAGACTTCTCCAGGCTGCACAGCACCAGCTCTCCCAGCCTGTCCCCATAGCAGAGCTGCTCCAGCCCTCTGATCATCTTCATGGCCTCCTCTTGACCCTCTCTATCAGGTCCATGTCTCTCTTGTGTTGAGGGCTCCAGAGCTGGACACAGCTCTGCAGGTGAGGCCCCAGAGCAGAGGGGCAGGATCCTCTCTCTCCAGCTCTGGCCACGCTGCTTTAGATGCAGCCCAGGCTGCCCTTGGCCTTCTGTGCTGCCAGTGCCCATTGCTGGCTGCTGTCCAGCTTCTCCCTGTCATGGTAGGGCCAAACAAGCCCCAGCACAAATCCAGACAGGCCCTGATGTCTCTAGACATGGTCCCCCTCACCCCCCTCCTTCCTGCAGAAATCAGGGTAAGGCAGGAAAAGGAACAAAGGGACAGGACCATGAGTGTCTGGTGAACAACCCTGCTGCTGGGGTAAGGGCAGTGTGCTGGCCACTGCTCCCTGGCCAGGCCTATGCTGCTGCCTTTCATGGCCACAGCCTGGCAGAGCCCCTTCTCATCGGGTAGTGCTGGCTTCAGTTGCCCTGCTGGCCCAATTGAATCTCAGGCAAGATTTATGTACAGGCTGATGTCTAGTTGCCTTTGCCTTGCTTCAACCTGTCTGGCTTGAAGCTGCCTCGAGTTGTCTCTCTTTGAGTGCCTGGTCCAGAGCCTGGGATAAAAGCCAGGAGCCTACTCACTGCAAGCTAGAGAAGCCACGAGCCTTGGAGCTGGAGCCAAGCCTTGCTTCACCTTGCAACTAGACTTTTGCTGTGCCTCAGTTACCCAGGAAAGCCAAGAGCCCTCGGTGACGGCATCACACAGCTGCCGTCCCGCCGAGGCCAGCCCAGCCCGGAGCCCGCGGCGCCTTCCTGCGGCAGCCTGGCGCCCCAGAGCCTCACCAGCTACACGCAGCAGCAGCAGCAGCAGCACTCCCTGCTGGGGTGGAACCAGCAGTAATTCATTCATTGCCTCTTCAGTTCTTGCGGAGTCCCCTCCCCTGTGCTCCAGAGCCATGTGTGCTCCTGGGGATTCTCCTTCTGTTATTTCCTCCTGGTTTGCATAAAATTGTTCAATTTGCCTGAACCCTGCACATCCCCTCTGCAAATCAACATTCTACCTACACACCCAGCTGACTGAATATGTTTGGGGCAATTTTTTGTAGTAAAAGTATTAATATTTTTCTAATATCCATAGCTGCCCTACCATTCATACAGCCCACAAAGCCCTAACTCTGCCCCCCAGCACTCCCAACTTGCCCTGACCTAGGTTCAGGACCTTGCACTTTGCTTTATCGAACTTCATGAGATTCTCTGCAGCCCAGCCCTGCAGCCTGTCCCCTGCTCAGCCCGTGGCAAGAAGCCACCATGGAATGGGAAAAATACTCCTGGTTCACCATGGCATGCTGCTTTTCTCCTCCCAGCAAGTGCCTGGTGTAGGCAGGTCTCCAGCACATCAGTGATACCATTTTCACCTGGTTTGCCAGCTGCCTTTGGTTTCACACACCCACATCTACCTGGGAGGAACCCAGCGAGACCAGTGCAACCACACACATTCTCCTGACAGACCTGCTTGAGCAGCTGAGGAGTAGCCCCAAACCCAAGTGTAGCTTCAATAGGCAGAATCCTGAATCAAAGCCAGGAGCACCTCTGGGAAGAGCTGGAGGGTACAAGCAAGATGTTAAATTAAAAGGGTTTCTGCTGCTGCTGCTTGGGGGCACCAATCTGAGCTGAGCTGAACCTGTGGCAAGAAGGTGCTCCCTGGTCAAACAGCTGAGCTCTGTGCACTGGAGCTAACAGTGTAGGGGCTAAAACAAGACCCCAACTAATGAGCTGGGATCAGTTCCTCTGAGGCAAAGAGCTCACCAGAGGTAGAAGAGATCCTGCCATGGGGTATGGGATGCCTCCTCCTTCCCAGAATCCCTTTGTCCTTGCAGGTCCTGCAAGGGTCTGCCAGCTGGAACAAGTGTCCAGGCTGGAGCACACACCTGCCCTTGGCAATGGCCCAGACAGTAACAGCTACAAACCATCCCTCCTTCCTGCCAGGGCCACCAGTTCTCCAGGCAGCTGCTGGAGCCAGCAGCAAAGACAAGCACTGTGCTGGGGAGGAGGCAGTGCCCAAGGCCACCACAGACATCCAGGGCAAGGCACTTCCTGCCCTGTGTTTTAACTTCCTCAGGTTTCAGCTCACAGGGGAACCACAAGGGTAAAGCTCCACAACAGCAAGGTGCTTGGATGTTGCTGTGACAGGCTACCTAGGCATCAGTAGCAAGGGAGCCATTAGGGTGACTTCCAAGGGTGACTTCTCCAGTCTTAGCCTCACCATCTGTACACCCAAGCAGATGCTGTGGGCTCCCCGGCGAGCATGGCTGGCACCCAGCAGTAGCTCACAGGCTGCCTCAGCATCACCAGGATGATGAGAAGCTGGAATCTGATGATGAGCAAGGACTTCTTCAGAAGCACTTCTGTCCATATGGTAATGGAGGGTAGTGGAGAAGAGGGGACAGAAATGCCATCCTACTATCTCACTGCAGCCCTGGACCTGCCAGGAGGATCACTTGGCCCAAACCTCTGCCATTATTCACATCCAAATCACCTCTGATGCATGTAGATGTCCTCTGGACCAGAGAGCAGCACTAGGGTGGCATCCTGTGAGCACTTCCTTTCCCCAAAACAGACAGGGAGAGTCTTCTCAGGCTCTTGGCAGCTGATGAGCAGAGACACCATCTCGTCATACTTAAGTGGATCTTTACAGAAGCTGCCTCCTGCAGCTGAAGGCTCAGAGCAGCCCCAAGCCTAAATCACAGAATCTTAAGACAGGGCTTCCTGGCCCCATGGGCACCTCTCAGCACCCAGCACACTTCTCTGCAGCAAGAAAGAGTCACAGCCCTCTCAGCCATCTGCCTGCACCCTGGGTAACCCTCCACAGTGGAAGCAAGCATTGGGCAGCTGTGCATGCTCTGCAGCTAAAAGAGATAGAGGACTTCTGAGTTAGTGTTTGTGAAGCTGCTGTGAACCAACCTGAAACCCAGGCCTGCTGCCAGAACACTGCCCTGCACTGCAGAAAGCTGGCAGCAAGGGCTGAGGCTCTAACCCTGCCCGCAGGCTCAGGACATTGGTGTAACACCAGCTGTGAATGGAAAGATCTTCAGCAGCCAGAAAGCTGCTGCAGTCATCTGCTCAATCCCTTCCAGGGCAGAGCTTTCAAGCTGCTGTTTATTCACCAAGCAGGATTTTTTTCAGGTTTTTCCAGATTTACTCCTGATGACAGAGGAGCCAGCTTGGTAAGTAACAGGCTCCAAGATGAAGCTCCAGTGATTAGTCTGGAAGCAAAATGGAAAGCAGAGAATCTCAGCCATGGTTAAAGTTTCTTCTCCACCCCGCAGAAGGGACTGGGAAGGGAAGGCCAATCAGCCCAACCTTCCCAAGGTAGAGGAAGGAAGTCACACTGCTCAAGTATTGCAATAAACACAGACCTTTGTGACCACAGACCTCAAAACACTTCACACACCTAGGTACAGAATGATCACCTACACCAGCTGAGCCCAGAGCTCTGTTTTCCTTGTTACAGCTCCTACTGACTGCCAGCAAAATCAGTGACATGAAGCAAGATGCTGAGAGGACCAGAATGAAGAACATCCCACGAGGACAGACTGAGAGCATTGGGGCTTTTTAGTCTGGAAAAGAGCAGACTGAGAGGGGAATCTCATCAATGCTGATCAGTACTTCAAGGGTGGGTGTCAGGAGGATGGGACCAGGTTTTTTTCAGTGGTGCCCAGGGACAGGACAAGGGGTAATGGGCACAAACTGGAACACAGGAAGTTCCATCTAAATATGAGGAGAAACTTATTTAATTTAAAGGTGATGGAGCCCTAGAGCAGGCTGCCCAGAGAGGTGGTGGTGTCTCCATCTCTGGAGACAATGAGAACCCACCTGCACACGTTCCTGTGTGACCTTCTCTGGGTGGACCTGCCTTGGAAGGAGGATTAGACTCGGTGATCTCCAGAGGTCACTTCCAGCCCCTACCATTCTGTGATTCTGTGTGAAACAGTCTCCCTGTCATGAAGCTCAGAGTACCACCCAGGCTTGGGGGCCCTGGCAGACCCAGCACAGCAACCCCAGGTCCCGAAGGAAAGGTTGAGTTCAGAGGGACCTGCCAGTGAGCTCTGAAGGCAGAGCCTGGCCGCAAGAACAGCACTTGCGGGCTGCAAAGCACATGTCCCCGATGCCACTTTCCCCTTTAACTATTGTAAAGGGCGCTATGGAACCATCTGAACATAAGACAGGGATCCTACTTTGCTGTTGTGTTTGATCCAAAATGTGGATGAAGTCGAGAACCAAGTTCTCCTGATCCCACCCGCGCACACGGCTGCTCTGTGCCCGCAGCCTTCGCCCTGCGATGCTGTTCGGCTCTCGGGGCCTCCGAGCCCAGCGACTCCCCTAGGCGCCCGGCGGCAGCAGCCCCCGCGGGGGGAGGTCACCGATAGACTGCGTCAGGGGACAGCCAGGGCCACGTTGCGGTAAAACCCTTAATGCTGCTTGTCACCGCTATAAACAGACTCATCCCAGGCGAAGGGGCTGCGAAGGGCCGCGCAGCCCCGGGGCAGCCGCGCCTGCGTCCCGCTTCGACCGCGGCTAGGACAAAGCCCGGCAGAGCCAAAGCCGACAAACGCGGTGACTCCGGCGAGGTCTCAGGACAGGTCCGCTACAGGCCGGAGAAGGGAAGGGGTCTGCGCTGCCCGCCGCCCGAAGCGAGCCGTCGCTGCCCGCCGGGCACGCTGCTCACCCGCCGGCGCTCCCGGCCCGGCCGCGCTGACTCACCTCGGCCGTGGGGCTGGCCGTGCCCCGCTGCCCGCTGCCCGCTGCTCTTCCCGCGCCGCTCCTCAGCGCCGCGCGGGCTCGGCGGCTTCTCCCCGCTCCGCCGCCCGCCGCTGCCGCTCTCCACGGGGGACTCAGCACTGGGCAGGGCAGCCCGCAGCCCCAGGACGAACCGCTCGAAGGTGAGGTACCCGCTGGCCGGTGCCGCCCGCCGCAAACCCTCCATCACCCCGGGGGGCAGTTCCCGGGCTTCCGTACCCCGCCATCGGGACTCAATCTCCCGCAAGTGCACGTAGCCCCGCCGCCGGTCATCGAGGATATCGAAGAGAGTCCGCAGGCTCTGCAGAAATGCCCGCGGGAGACCCTCGGTACCGGCTGGGAGCGACCGACCGCCGCGCTCCGGGGCCATCGCCGCCGCCGCCGCCGCTCCCGAGCGTTAGCGGCCGCTCCGGCCCCCGCGCTCCTATTGGTTGCTGTCGGGAAGCCCCGTGCTATCATTGGTTGGTGGCGGGCGGTCGCGCTGGCCATTGGCTGAGGGGCAGGACGGCGGTTTGAGTTCCACGCGGCGCCCGCCCCACTCTGGGCCGGGACCCCCGGCCACCACCTCCCCGGCCTGGGTAGGGCGTAGGGGGGGTTTCATCTCTTGCATCCTACCTCTGCTCGAGACCCTCGGCGACGGGCTCGCGGACCCTCCCGGGAGCTGCCGCGCGGGCTGGTGTCCGTACGCCAGGCACAGACACAGTCACCGAGGTACCGAGCGGTTTGCGTTGGAAGGGACCTTTAAAGCTCATCCAGTCCAACTCCCCACCCTGAGCAGGTTGCTCAGAGCCCTGAACAACCTCAGCCGCAATGGTTCCAGCCACGGGGCACCTCCCACCTCTCTGGGGAGCCTGGGCCAGGCTCTCACCACCCTGTGTCAAGCATTTTTCTTTTCTCTGCAGTATGAATCTCCCTCTCTTAGTTTAAACAATCAGCCCTTGTCCTGTTAGAACAGGCCCTGGGTTCCTTTAAGCACTGAAAGACCACCAGAAGGTCTCCCTGGAGCCTTCTCTTCTCCAGGCTGAACACCCCCAACTCTCCCAGCCAGAGCAGAGAGCTCTCTCAGAGCAGAGAACTTCCAGCCTTCTCAGCATTGCTGTGACCTCCTCTGGACCTGCTCCAACAGGTCCATGCCTTAGACAAATCCTCCTTTCTCACTGTGCAGACCTGTACCTGCTGCTCCTACAGCTCCTTATTTGTTTGCAGAACTTAGGGCACTGCTGCCTGCACCCAAAAGCCATGGGTGCCTCTGCTGCCTGTGACGGTAAAGAGTTGGATTTTGCACCTCAAAGACACCATAACCTTGCAGAAAGGAAAGTATCTCTTTTTAAACAGAGATACCTGAAAACCTTACCTCTGTCTGGAGTCTTTAGAGCAAACATGATTAGCGAACAGGAAGGGAAAAAATCCAAACTTGCTGTTTGTTCCCACTGCCACCTTGGCAAACACAGCCAAGAAGCATCATAGAATCACAGAATGGTTTCGGTTGGAATGGATCTCCAAAGGTCATCCAGTCCAACCCCCTGCAGTCAGCAAGGACATCCTCCACTACATCAGGTTGCCCAGAGCCCTGTCCAGCTTCACCTTGAATATCTCCAGGAATGAGGCTTCAACCACCTCCCTGGGCAACCTGTTGCAGTGTTCCAGCAGCCTCCTGGTGCAGAACTTTTTCCTCACATCCAATCTTCCAACCTCAATCTGCTCTGCTCTAGTTTGAAGCCATTGCCCCTGGTCCTGTCACTGCAGACCTTTGCAAACAGTCTCTCTCCATCCCCCTTCAGGTACTGGAAGGTCACTCTCAGGTCCAAGCGTCAGTTCAGCTCTCAGCTTTGCAGCACCTCCCCAGCAGAGGTGGGAAGTCTCTTGCATCAGCATGGAGAGTCCTGTGTGCCTGGCCTGCCTGGTGCCATGGGAGACTTCTAGCAGGATCAGAGTCCAGGCATCCCAGTGCTGTGGCTGGTGCAGCAATAGTAGCCATCAGCCAGCAAGAGCTGGGCTTGGGGCCCAAAGGAATCACTAACAGGGAGAAGGGATGAAAAAAAAACTCAGGTGCTGGCAAATGTGAGAGAAACAGGATTTGGATCACATCTCTTATAAACCTGGTGCAAACTGGCATTGCTAAGGGAATGGATTCTCTATAACCAACATTTGCTGTGTCTGTGAGAGCCAGCAGCAAGTTAGTGAAAGGTGCAGCCTCCTCTGCAGCCTCCTCTGCCAGAGGGTGTGTTGTAACAAAAGCAGACTCCATGTCAGAGGAACCATGACTCGCTTGAAGGACCCTGGGCAGCCAGGTGCCAGCAACTCCAAAGCCCCCATCCTGGTTTGATGCTCATGGTACTGAGAGAAGAAGCATCAGGGAGGAAGTTTGCTGGAGAAGACTGATGGGCAGAAAGGACAATTAGCCACTGTCCAGGTTGTGAGGTTATTTGTGCCCCAGGCACCTCCCTACGCTATGGACATCTCCAGGACCAGTTTCCTTTAACTCTGAGCTGGCTTCAAAGGGAGAAGGTGGAAGATGTGTGGCCCTCAAGCTCTCCCATCCGCGTGGCCCTTGCTGTGTTCATCTTGCCATCAGCTTCTGTGTCTGGGCTGGACTCCATCTCAGGCATCTTAAGTACCTTGGTCCTACTCCTGGCTTCTAAGCTTGCTCTTGGCACTCCTCCATGGAGATTCTCAGCCCTGCCAGAGCCAGGCTGCCAGGTAAATAATAGCAGCTTTCAGAGAACCTCACAGGGTCTCTGTCAAGGACCTACTCTGGTTGATCTCCTCTGTGCTATCACCAACCTGTTCCCAGTCTGTTTTCCTTCAAGCCTTTGCTTTGGGTAAATTTCCCAGACTTGTCTTACCTGTGTTGAGATCTCTGCTTGGCTCAGCCATGTCTGACAGAACAGGTTCACACTTGTGCAGAATACAGGGAGGAGGAACGGGTGCAGAATCCCTCCCCTTTCTGCTCCAGAAGCAAGGCAGTGAACTGCTCAGCTGTGGCAGCAGCAGCACATAGGTTGTTTTGCTTAGCAAAGGCTAAATCTTCAGGAGCATTAGTTTTTCTCTAGGTTCCTCCCACATCTGTGGAACAGCCAGAAGCATTAGGGGAAATGAAAAATTACCTTAATGTCTCTTGTCCAGTTTCCCTGCCTGGCAGGTCTATCCCACCAGGAAAGGATCTGGAGATACCAGAAACAATTCCTGGCACGTTAGGGCTGGTGGTTCAACTGAAATCCTCTTGCTCCTCCTCGTGGAGCTTTCTGCTCTGGCAACAGAGAGCTGGGACACAACTGCCCACTATAGCTCTGGTCTTGCTGAGTTTTCCATGCCCAAGTGCCCTCAGGAGGCTGCTGTGATGCAGGACTCTTGGCCTGGTCACATGAATGAGGTTAGGGAGATTTTGAAAATTCTTGGAAAAAGCACTTCTTTCCCCCCCCCTTCAATTGAACAGTTATCTGGGCACCACCCCAGGCTCCTCTGACCAACAGTCTCTGGGGTTTCCATATAGACAATGCAGCTATTCAGTTCTCCTTCCTCCAAACTACTACCCAGCTGCCATTCAGACCTGGCCCGGCCCTCCCTCCCTGCTGGCCCACAGGCACTAGACGCAATGCTTACAGTTCTGCTGTGGTTGACACTCAACCCGCCATGGCTCTCTCTGGCGAGGGCATGAGCACCTGATGCCCCTCTCTAAAAGGCTGGCAGCATGTCTCACCAAACAGCAGCTGCAGCAGCTTCATCAAAGCCCAGCAGGCTGCTGGGGAAACAGGGTGCTGGTGGTGGAGACTGGGGCACTGCCCATGATGCTGGCTGACTGTGGCAGTAGATGTAGCCCCATGCTGACTCTAGCAGCATGCAGGATGTGAGACTGGGCTCTGCAGAGGACATATGGTGACTGCAGCCCTGGGGGTGTCTGCTGATGACCATGTTCAAGCAGATTCCATGAGCCTCTGCTCCTGCACTCTCTGGGGAGAAAGCAAGGTCTGGTGGGACACTAACTGCATGTCTTTGGGCTCAGAGTGTGCATGATGCTGTGCAGCATGGCACAGACCACCTCTACATATTGAACTGTCAGCTAAACAGTGCCACATCCAAGTGACTTGGTCTCCAGCTAGCTCAGGTTACCAGGCCATGCCCAGGAATTGTTGGTCTGAGCTTGGTTAAAATCAGAATCATAGAATTGTTTAGGCTAGAAAAGACCTTTAAGGCTATTGAGTGAAAACATCCAGATGGCAGGTTCTGGTGCGCTCCATCACTGTCCCGTTCATTAAGTGCAATTGGGGTTAATCCTTTCTCATAGCCCCAAAGATGAGGAGCTGCAGAAAATTGCTTCCAGTGGGCTACCAAAGTGTCAACTCAGAAATGCATCTGTCCCCAGGAAACCTCTGGGCAGAGGCTGAATGTGGTGTGGGGAGTGTGGTCAAGGACATACAGCAGATTTTCTCCTGGGGAAGGACTATCTGGATGAGCTTTCTGGCTCTGAGATGCCATCATGTCATCCATGGGGCCTCCTGAGGACATGCTCTGATTGCTTTGGAGGGGGTCAGGCACCTCCCACAAGGTTGCTTTTCTTTCCTCCAGACTGTTTTTTCCCTCACAGGGCTGTGAGCAGGAAGTGTGGCAGCTGCCTGGTAATCACAAGGGCTAGGAAAAGGGCTCCAGTGGAAGCTTTTAGCAGCTGTCAGCACCGTGGTGGTTTTGTTTGCTTGCTCTGTGATGTGCCTGGGGCTGCTGAGCAAGGATTTGTGTTGGTGAGAAATGTCAGTCACTGTGTCTGGTCTCACCCCTCCCTACCTCTCCAGCTGAAGAGATCTCAGCATAAGTCTAAACATAGGAGTTGAAGGGTAAGAGATGCTGTAACGGTCACCCCACAGCCAGAAACCACTGCAAGCACCCTAAAACTGCATTTCTTTAGGCAACGTTTTGGTGGATACTTGAGGCCTGAAGCAAGGCCCTAAAGACAAGAAGCTCTAATTCTCTCCTGATAGCATATGTCACCCTCATAGATCAGTGTTTGCCATCTGTCTGCTTTCAGCAGCTTTTTGAATGTGGAATTTCCTGTTCCACTTGCCCCTTTGTGCCTCCTTTGGCTCAAATATTCCTCCTCTTCCTGCTGTCTCAGGCTGCCCTGCCCAGTATATCTGATCCAACCTGCCGCTGTTTGCATTGCTTTACTGAAGAGAAATTCTACCCACAGGAGTGCAATGAATGGATTGTGGGACCTGCCCAGGGCACTCTGAGCGGCAGGACGAGCCTGTCGTGGCGGGTGGCTGGATGTGGGGGGGTGGGAGCATCTGCAGCAGCAGCATGGTTTGCTGCGGTTCTTGGAGAGCCAGGATCTGTGAGATCCCACATCTAGTGCTGGGTGAGGTGAGGGCTGTACAGGCTCTGCAGGAAAAGGCAGGGCTGGATTTTCAAGTTGAATCTGACACAACTTTTCCTGATGGGTAAGGGTACATGGTCATGCAGGCACCTCGTGTGGAAGGACCTGCAGGCAGGCCAAGAACGCAACCACAGCAGCAGCTTTCATGTAAATGGGAGCAGAACAAGGCTGTGAACCCCCAAGCCTCCACCTAAGCAGGAGCTGTGTGACGTGACAGGAGACACAGCACAAAACAGAAACTTTGACAATTATCAGGAATTCTCCTTGACCTGATTGCCACATGCAGATAGGGCCCAGCTACCCTGGCTCCAGTCACCTGTGGAGAGGTGGCTGTGTCTGTGTACATCTGTTTGTCTGTCTGTCTTCATGTTTTCTTTTGCCCAGCTGGGCTCTGACTGCAGGCAGGATGCCACAGAGACAGACTGGTGGCTGGGATGGAGAGCTGTGCCTGCCAGGCTGCCCGGTGGCAGCAGTGGACTGATTATACTGGGGGCACAAGGGTGGGAGTGCAGGACATTGCACTGTCCCCTCTCCTGTCAGCCTGTGACCCCAGCGTGGGCTGCAGAGGAACCTGTCTTGCTGTGTGACTTCTGACACACAGAATCACAGAAACATTCTGTTTGGAAAAGACCCTCAGGATCACCAGGTCCAACCAGTAGTCCTGCTCTGCAAGGTTCACTCCTAAACCATATCCCCAAGCACCGCATCCTAACGACCTTCAAACACATCCAGCGCTGGTGACTCAGGCACCTCCCTGGGCAGTCTGTGCCAGTGTCTGGCCGCTCATTCTGTAAAAAACATGTTCCTAGTGACACCTCATGAGCAGCCCAGGCTCGGCCTTTGAGCTTCTGGATACACCTGCAAGCGCAGGTGCAGCAAGGGGGACGAGGCTTTCCCAGGTACAAAGGTCCCAGCACCAACACCCTCGGGTGGGACTGAAGGTGCCCAGCCCGGTGCCGGCTTGCTGCACTCAGGCGAGGCTGCGGGCTGTGAATTAGACCATGGGGGAAACGCTGTGCTGGCCGGAGGCAGCCTGCCTCTGGGCAGGGAACCGGGCGGGCTCCGAGCTGGGACGCAGCAGCGGCAGAGGACGGTAGAGCTGCACAGGCCCCGGGAAGCAGCCGATCTCGGGCAGTCCGCGCTGGCCGGGCAGCTCCAGGACGGCGAGCGCGGCCGAGCAGGGCCGGACGGGACCGAGCAGGGCCGCACGGGACCGAGCAGGGCCGCACGGGACCTCCCTGCAGCTCCGCCCCCGCCGCACCCGCGAGGGGCGGGGGAGCTGCTCCGGGGCCCTGCCCAGCCCGTTGCCCGCGGCGGGCAGAGGCCGGGGGCAGCAGCGCCATGGGGCCGCCTGAGGAGGAGGAGGAGGAGGTGCGGGCGCGGCTGGCGCGGTGCGGGCAGAGCCACCTGCTGCGCTTCTGGGCCGAGCTGAGCCCGGCGCAGCGCGGGGCGCTGCTGGCCGCGGTGCCGCCGGGCCTGGGCGAGCACTGCCGGCTGGCGGCGGCGGCCGGCGCCCGGGCCTGCCAGGGGGGCCCGCCGGAGCGCCTGGATGGCCGGATGGAGCCGCTTCCCGCACGGGTGCTGGGCAGCGCCCGCCGCAGCGGCCCCGCCGCGTTGGAGCACTGGGAGGCGGAAGGTGAGCGGGGCGCGGGGCCGGGCTCCGGCCGTCGGTGCCCGCTGCGGCCATCGCCCTTCCTCCCGGCGGGACGAGAGCTGGGCCGGGGGGCAGGGCTGCCGGCCTCTCCCCGGTCGGCCCCAGAAATGCTGAGGCTTGTCCTACGAACCCGCCGGGGCCGCCTTAAACCCGGCGGAGCGCGGCCTGACGCCGGCCGGGACGGGCTGGCTCCGGCCCTGGCTCCGGTGCGGGATGCTAGAGGCTGGCGCGTCCCCGCGGCGTCCCGCTGAGCCTCGGCCGCTGCGGAGAGCGGCACTGTGCCTGGCAGGCCCTGGGGCGGCGCCGTGCCCAGCCGTGGCGCCTCTAGGGCGTCGTTCAGCGGCAGCTGTTGGGGTGCCGGACGGGGGAGACGAGCGCTGCGGCTGCCCCGCCGGGCCCCGCAGGTAGTCCGGTGCACAGCAGGGACTGCGGAAGCGCTTTGGGGCCTCACCGTCATAGAACGGTTTGGGTTGGAAGGGACCTTTAAAGCCCATCGAGTCCACACCCCGTCCCAGTCAGCAGCGGTATCTGCAACTAGAGCAGGTTGCTCAGAGACCCAAACAAGCTGACTTGGAATGGTTCCAGGGATGGGGCATCTCCCACCTCTCTCCACCGCCTGGGCTTAGCTGTTAAACAGAATGGCTGAGACTGGAGAACGTGTGGGCAGCAGGCTATTGAACACCACTCAGCCTTGCAGCCTGCAGGTGAAGGCCCTGGAGAGGGTGGGAGCAGAGGGTCTGCATTTCTGCCGACATGGGCAGCTGCATTGGGCCACATGAGTGGTCCCCCAGACCACTTAAGGATGCGAAGGCAAGTCTCGTTCTAGTGTGGAGGGAGATGAGATCTGGGAGTGGATGGGCAGTGTGGAAGAAGCTCAGGGAAGCCCAGCACCCTTGTTGTTTGGAGCCTGGTAGATGCTAGTGGCTTTCCCAGGTCACCTCACAGACATGTGAAAGATGGGGGTGGTACGGGAGGCGGCGGCTGGGTGTGGGGTGCTGTGCAGGCCCCCCGCCAGGTGTGTATGTCTTGGGTGTCCTGTGCTTTTGCCTAACTGCACACTGTTTACAGAGGTTCAGCTGTGACTCTGGTGCTGTTTACAAAACAGAGCAGCACTGTTAAAAACATTCATCATAGAAAAAGGAAGCCAGAAAAAAGCAGCTGTGGTCAGAGAGACATTTACCTAAATTATGTCAAGCGGCTGCACAGCCCTGACCTAAACTTGCCAGCAAAAAGGTGGGATATGTGGGCAGAGGGCAAAAAATTTCCAAGCAAAATTAAAAATAGAAGTGGCAGGGTCACAGGGGGAGCTTTTCTGCTGTGTCAGACTGCTCATGAGGCTGAGTGGTGGTGGAGGGAGCATGAGGAAACTGGCGACCCAGGCACGTGTGCTTGGTCCCGCCAGGATTTCCACCAGCCCTGCTCACATTGCCAGCTCAGCAGGGGAGGACAGCAACACCCAGCTGGTACCATGATGGCCACCCAGATGTAACTGGTGGGCTTTGGTAGGGGACCTGCTCAGATGTTGGTCACTGTGTCTTGTCTGAAGGTGTCATGGTGAGTGGGAAGGGTGAATGAATCCTTCCTAGAGGCAGGTGGATCTAGGTCAGGGTAGTGCAGTTAAATTAACCATTTTACCAAACCAGGTACGTTGTCTTCTGCCCTGACAGGCCAGGGAGGAGCTGGTGTCTGCCCTGTGCCACTGTCTGCTGCAGGGAAGGGGAGACAGCCTGCATGGTGCTGGCCTCACTGCTGGCAGTGCTGGCAGGAGTCAAAGGTCTGCTGTGTGTGGGACCACTGGCACAGGTCACTTGGCCCTGACATCCAGGAGGCCCCAAGCTAAGGCAGCCCTGGAAGTGTTTCTGAATCTCTGCCAGGAGAGGGACATGCAGTTCTCCTGCTTCCCTTTGATTTGAATTTATGATCCTGTTTAGTGCTGGAGATGGGAATCAGCCCTTGGTGTTGTTTCTGGAAGGAGGGCAATCAGGATCAAGACTTTGTGCTGCTGGACCTGGGCAGTGCAGATGTGGCCATGGGCTTGTGCCCAGGAACGTTTCCCTGGGAGGCTGGCATGGTTGGCACAAGCTTTGCAGAGGTGATGGGCCTCTGAGGGGATGCAGACTCTGAAAGCCTCCAGTGAGCTGCTTGCGGTGTTGGGCTGGAGAAGAGCAGAAGAAGCAGTCCCCACCTGCTGCTCAATGGCCCTGAGGCTGTGCAGCTACCAGCAGCCCTGGCTGTGGGGTCAGGGTCACCCCTGAGCTGAGCTTGTCTGTGCTCTGTCTGCGGGTGTCTGAGTTCCCAGCAGCTGCCTCCTGCAGTGCCCGCTGTGCAGGCTGAAGTGTCACCTCCTCTTTTCCCCTTCCCCCTTTTCTGTAATAAAAAAGAGCAGGCAACCTCAGGCACTTAGCTTTGGGAACATCCAGTAGATTTTGAATAGTTAAAAAATGGAACTCTCCTTGGTTGCTTTTGTGCCTGGGGCAGCAGAACTGAGCTGCTCGAACTTCCTTTCAGATCTCAAAACTCAGACGTAGTGATCGCATTGTTCAGGCAGCTCTAGGGATGATATTGATCAATATATCAATTATACCAATGAATCAATATATCAGTGATACAAATCAAGGTCAGACACTTTTACAGCCTTGAAATATGTTATGAATAAAATCTGAGTCTTGGGCCTGGGCCACAGCGCAGCGCTCTGCCTGTCCCAGGCTTCAGTGAACTGTTGTAGTTTTCTGACTGCTCTGCAGAATTCAGGATTTGGGTTTTTTGTCCTTATTTTCTTATTATCAGCTGACTGCTGTTGTAATCAGGCTGATGTGCCTGTTCAGCAGAAGAATTCAGTCTGTTCTTGCAGTGCAATCTCTTCTTCCTGCAACATCTATTTTTGGTTCTTTCTTTCTGTACAGAGCAAGACTTAACATTGGTGGTTTCTAACAGCCAGCATCTTCCCTTTCTGTGCTTGCTTGAGCTGTTATGTATTCCAAATGCTGCAGAAAAGAAGGTGGAGTAGACACCAGTGGTGTTCCCCAGGGCTCAGCACTGTCCTCTTTAATGTCTTTATCAATGATCTGACTGAGGGCATTGAGGCTCCCTCAGTCAGTTTGCAGGTGGCACCAAGCTGGGTGGCTGTGTCCATCTGCTGGAGGATAGGGAAGCTTCACAGCAGGGTCTGGGCAGGTGAGAGCCATGGGCCAAGGCTCACTGGGTGAAGTTCAACCAGGCCAAGGGCCAGGGTCTGCACCTGGATCACAACAACCCCATGGGGAGCTACAGACTTGGAGATGTGTGGTTGGAAAGCTGCAGCTGGGAGAGGGCCCTGGGGGTGCTGGTTGGCAGTCACTGAGCAGGAGCCAGCAGTGCCCAGGGGCCAAGAAAGCCAAAGGCCTCCTGGCTTGGGTCAGAAGCAGGGTGGGCAGCAGGGCCAGGAGGTGACCATCCCCCTGTGCTCAGCACTGTGTTTTGAGGCCACCCCTGGAGGGCTGTGCTCAGCTCTGGGCCCTCCCTGCAGGAAGGATCCTGAGGGGCTGGAGCCTGTCCAGAGCAGGGCAGCCAGGCTGGAGAAGGGCCTGGAGCCCCTGGGCTAGAGGAGGGCTGAGGGAGCTGGGGGTGTTGAGGCTGGAGAAGAGGAGGCTGAGGGAGACCTCACTGCTCTCTGCAGCTCCCTGAAGGGAGGTTGGAGTGAGGAGGGGGCAGCCTCTGCTCCTTGGTGCCAAGGGCCAGGAGCAGAGGCAATCATAGAATCAATAAGGTTGGAAAAGACCACAAAGATCATCAAGTCCAACCTGTCACCCAAGACCTCATGACTACTAAAATGGTTCCAAGCTGCAGCAGGGGAGGCTCAGGCTGGAGCTCAGGAAAGACTTCTGCCCTGGGAAGGGATCTCAGCCATTGGCAGAGGCTGCCCAGGGCAGTGCTGCAGTGCCCATCCCTGGGGGTGTTAGAGTAGCTGGGGAACTGGTGCTTAGGGACATGGTTTGGTGCTGAGCCTGCAGTGCTGGGTGGGGGGTTGGATTGGAAGAGCCTGGAGGCCTCTTCCAGCTGGGTGTTTTCTGTCATTCTGTGACTTACAAACATCTCCACTTTTTGCAGCAAGGTCTGATCTTTAGTTGTGGACATTTGTGGTTTACAGTTGGGAAGTCAGAGCAGGCCTGCTTACTTGTTTGACCATGTTTGTTTTCCTGGTGACCCAAGAGCAGAAACTTGGAAAACCTCTGCAGTAGTTGCAGGGTTGCACTGTCAATACTGGGAGTGTTGTAAATGATGCTCTGTGCTCACTGCTCTCCTGGGAGTATGGCCCTGGCTGCTGGTTTGGAAAGAGGAGGAGGGGATGACATTGTGGGTGGCGCTTCGGGCTTTTGCTCCTCCTGCTTAGGTTAGGTCCATGCAGTGAGAGGCCCTGCTGGGAGGTGGATGTGAGATCAAATCAGCTCTCACCACTGCACAGAAAACTTGTAAGAACTGTCCTGTCCGCTGGGACATCTTTGTTTCAGTGGAGTGATGCCAGCCCTGGAACCCTTGGAGTTGTGGCCAGGGATCACAGCTGCCTGTGCTGGATGCTGTGTCACCAAGTAGGGCCTCCAGGCCTTCCCTCCAGAGTGTTTGCCCCTGTGCTCTGTGTGAGTGACACTCCTTAGTCACAGCCTGTTGCTGTGCACAGACCTCTCACGTGAGGTCAGTGAGATGTGGTCTGATGCATCAGGACCAAGTGTCCGCGGGTGCAGGTCTGGTGGTGCTGTGGCAGGGATGGAGTGGTGCAGGGGAAGATCCCTCTCCTGGTGAGAGTCTGACTGGGTCCACTGGTAAACAAGACCTTAGTTGCACCTCAAAGCAGCTTCATCCAGCTTTGCTTTGAATCAGCCTGAAACCATTCAGCTCAAGCAGTTTCCAGTCTGGGTTGTTTATGGTTTTGAAAATGTTTTCCTTGCCCCTTGGAAACAAAACCATTTGGGAGGGAGAGTCTCACAGGACACTCAGTTTGGATCTGCTTGGTTGGTTGGTTGTTCTTTTTTCCCTCCCAAAATTATTCTGTCTCTGAATTTTACTTTTTCCATGGGGACATTGTGGGTCAGGTTGGGTGGAAGGAGCCTGCCAGCCTGGCAGGATGCTGCCCTGCTCTCCCTGCCTCAGCCCCTGTGATGAAAAGGTTATTAAATTTATGAATATGAAATATGAATTATGAAAATAGTAGTTTTATTAAGTATAACAATTATTAATAACCAATGAATCACTCACTTACATCCACGTTCTAGTGCACGTTCGTGAAGTAAGTGCCTTAGTGTTACATTAGCACTTAGCTGAACTGTCCACAGACTATTGCTGTATTTCTATAGCGAAGGGTGCAGCTCCGCCGCTTGGCCACCAGATGGCGACTCGGCGGGACGCGGGCGGCTCCTGGCTATGTACAGCAGTGTTGTAGTCTCTGCGTCCGCGCTGAACTGAGTGCTGTGGCTGGGAGGCACGTGGGAGATCCTCTGTGGCTGTTGCTTGTAGCAGGGTGGAGGTCCGGCAGCCGACTGGCCCTGGGCTGGTTCCTAGTCGAGTTGGACGGCGGCGTTGGGTTACTGTCTCCTCTCTCCGCAGCAGTGGAGAGGGAATGATGGAACCTGTGCTCAGCGCGGAAGCAGGTTCCCTTCAGGACTCGGTCGGTTCCCTCCAGACAGCAGGGATCGGTCCTGGTTGGACACGGCAGCAGGCAGGGCTGCGGGGCCGGCCGGCTACGGCGATTCCCGGGGCTGATGTAAACAGCCTCGGGCAGAGAATGCGGCTGCCTTAGGCGGCGGCTTCTCGTTTGCTGGGCTTAAAGGAACAGCGGGACTCGGAGTGGTGCCGGGTTCGGTGCAGTATAGGCACGAACAGAGCTTTGGTCTTCCCTGAGGGTCACAGGGCTCAGAGCGGCACAGGTGGCGGCTCCTCTCCCGCTACGGCGGGGCTAGGCGTATGGGGACTCGGTCTCGATCAGGTCCCTTCTCCCCGGCAGCTGGGCAGGTCTTACCCTCGGGGGCTGGTCCAGTCCTGCGGGGGCACGGTGGGCTCTCCCGGTCGGTACGACTGGCTGTGGCGACGCTGGGCTCCTCGGGCTCAGCGAAGGTCCTCCTCTGTGGAGATGATCCTCCAACTGCTTCTCACGATGCAGAGGCTTTCAGTATGGTGCATGTGTAACAGAAGCTAACAACAATCAGCTCAACGGCAGAGGCTGCGGCTCGAGAGTTACTCTCTCGAGCAAGCACAGAGACAAAGTGAAAGAGAGGGCAACTTGTTTACCAGCCAGGGTGATACTTATAGATCCCTCCAGGCTGGGTTTGCCCAGTGGGCAACTGGCTCCAGCCAGCGTGAAGCTAGAATGATGCCACCCTTGGTGTTTGCACCAGCACTGCCTGCTCTGGGTGCCTGCTGGCCTGCCTAATGCCTTGGCTTTTGTCTTCCTCCTGAAGGAGGGGGAGCTTGTCCACATGCTGGGACAAGATCCAATATCTGGGCATAATGTGCCTTCACCACAGCCCTGCGGTGAGGCCAGGCTGGGGCAAGGGTGAGCACCGCTGAGTGCTTGGCTGCATGGCATAGGAGGTGCTGTGGTGAGCTGGGTGATGGCTGTGCTGCAGCTGCAGCAGGACCCAAACCAGAGCTGGGTGATGGCTGTGCTGCAGCTGCAGCAGGACTCAAACCAGAGCTGGGTGATGGCTGTGCTGCAGCTGCAGCAGGACTCAAACCAGAGCTGGGTGATGGCTGTGCTGCAGCTGCAGCAGGACTCAAACCAGAGCTGGGTGATGGCTGTGCTGCAGCTGCAGCAGGACCCAAACCAGAGCTGGGTGATGGCTGTGCTGCAGCTGCAGCAGGACTCAAACCAGAGCTGGGTGATGGCTGTGCTGCAGCTGCAGCAGGACCCAAACCAGAGCTGGGTGATGGCTGTGCTGCAGCTGCAGCAGGACTCAAACCAGAGCTGGGTGATGGCTGTGCTGCAGCTGCAGCAGGACTCAAACCAGAGCTGGGTGATGGCTGTGCTGCAGCTGCAGCAGGACTCAAACCAGAGCTGGGTGATGGCTGTGCTGCAGCTGCAGCAGGACCCAAACCAGAGCTGGGTGATGGCTGTGCTGCAGCTGCAGCAGGACTCAAACCAGAGCTGGGTGATGGCTGTGCTGCAGCTGCAGCAGGACTCAAACCAGAGCTGGGTGATGGCTGTGCTGCAGCTGCAGCAGGACCCAAACCAGAGCTGGGTGATGGCTGTGCTGCAGCTGCAGCAGGACTCAAACCAGAGCTGGGTGATGGCTGTGCTGCAGCTGCAGCAGGACTCAAACCAGAGCTGGGTGATGGCTGTGCTGCAGCTGCAGCAGGACTCAAACCAGAGCTGGGTGATGGCTGTGCTGCAGCTGCAGCAGGACTCAAACCAGAGCTGGGTGATGGCTGTGCTGCAGCTGCAGCAGGACTCAAACCAGAGCTGGGTGATGGCTGTGCTGCAGCTGCAGCAGGACTCAGAGCCTCACTCTGCCTGGTGTGGTTGTGAGTGGGATGTTGGCACTTTGATTTCACTCCCCACATGCCTTAACCCTTAACTTCAGTCTGAAGCTGTTCACTTCTTCAGAGAGCTTCAGGGCTGCTGTTGTGGGGCGCTGCTGGTGGTTTGGGTGCTGGAAGAAGGTTCTGTGTTTCTTTTCATGTGCTGCTCTCCTGACCCTCCTGAGTGGTGCCATAGGGCACTGGGGTGGCACAATTGGTGCAACTGTGAACAAGCAAAGTATTTGCTTGTGTCCTGAGGAGCTGGAGCCAGCTGGATGATGTCTGTCTGTGTCACTGTCTTAGCTCAGTAGGGTGTCCTCACTGGGCTTGCTGGCCCTGACCCCTCCACTGGCCTGTGGCTCCCACTCTGTCCTGCTGCTGTTGCCCCGGGGCATGGCTGCAGGCAGCTGCAGTGGTGGGGCTGATCGTGGTGGCAGTGTGGACTCAAGGGCCAGCTGGAGGCTGAGCACTCCTGGCCAGGCTGGTACTTAGCTGGCTTCAGGTTGCTGATTGTGTGAGGAGGAGAGAGGATGGGAGAGGGGCTCACAAGAAAGGTGTTCCCCAGGGCTGTGTGGTGGCCACAAGCCAGGCTGGTGTGCAAAGTGTAGGTCTTGCCTGGTGCCTCTGTGCCAGGTCCCTCTAAGGGGATAGCTGCCACTGGGAGGCCAGGAGTGGCCTGGTCCTTCCATTCTCCTGTGATGCTGCCATGTGCTGGCAAGCAGCCTGCTGAGCCCATGGTGGCAACCCATGTGCCAAGGACTGGAGCAGGTGATGGTGTAATGGTGATGGCCTTGGTACCTTCAGTCCCTGCTCCAAGACTTCTGTGGTGGGAAGTGCTGTGGAGGCTGAAAGGAGCTGTGAATTGCTTGTGGTTTGGTGCACAGAATTCTGTTTGCATGGCCCTGCAGCTCACCCAGTGCTGCCAGCTGTGCCTTTACATTTTAGGTTTAAACCCATTCAAGCTTTCCCCTCTAGCCAAGGACCTCCTGAAACTTGGAAATGCCAAGACTTGCACCTTCAGCACAGGTTTCTCTCTGGAGGGCTCTCCTTGTCCCGTTTAGAATGGAATGGTGGACTGCAGACCTCCAGAGGTGGCTTCCAACTAAGACTTCTGTGGCCTTGGGAGCTCCAGGGCTTGTTCTGGAGCAGGGCAGTGGCGGTGCTGTATGCCCAGGTTCCCTGGGGTGCCTGAGCAGCCTTGTCAGAAAGGATCCATTGAGGCAGAAACCCTGACACTGCTGTGCTGGGGCTGGGGAGGCCAGGAGGGTCACCACAGTGCCATGAGTAGCTTATGTCTGGGTTTACTGCTGAAATCTGAACTTTGAACAGAATGAAACCCAAGCACTTGGTGTTTTCCCTTTGTTGCTCATTTAAACTGCCAGGTATTTCAATAGGCACAAAAGCAATCTGCTTTCCTTCTCATTCAATATCTTTGCTTTGTCGTCTTGAAGGTTGGGGTGAAGCATGGGCTGGCTTGGGCCACAAGGAACAGTGACAGGCATGGTGACCTGTGGTAGACATCCTGCATTAGGCTGCAAAAGGCTCAGGTAGCTACTGTGCAGCAGCAGAGCTGGGACTTCTGACCTGGGTGTTCCCAGAGCTCACTGCATTCTTGGAGGAGCACAGAGTGTTCCCTAAGGAAATGTCTTTGTCAGGGTTGTCAAGTCTCAGTGTCATGCTGGCTTGAGAGAAGGCAGGGGGTGGGTGAAGTGGGTGTTCATTCCATGGTCTGGGACTGTCCCAGGTTCTGGACTGTCCTGGTTTATTAGGAGAAATTGGAGTATTTTGAATTAGAGTCCATAAGTCACTTGTGTATATGTTCTATCTTATTATAGTGTGTATTTATTAGTTGAGTTGTATGTAACTGGACTGTGGGAATTGCATCTTCTGCAGGCTTAGCTGTGCTGTTCTGGCTGCAGCCAAACAGCAGCTGGAGCAGCAGGGTGACTGGTTGAGTAAGGCAGATGCACACAAAGGCACAGAATGTCAGGGGCTGGAAGAGACCTTGAAAACTCATCCAGTCCAAGCCCCTGCCAGAGCAGGGCACCCAGGGCAGCTCACACAGGAGCACAGCCAGGCAGGTGCTGAATGTCTCCAGAGCAGACTCCACAACCTCTCTGGGCAGCCTGCTCCAGGCTCCAGCACCCTCCCAGGGACAAAGTTTCCCCTCCTGTTCCCCTGGCAGCTGCTCTGCTCCAGCTGGCACCCAGTGCCCCTTGTGCTGTGCTTGGCCAGCCCTGAGCAGAGCCTGGCCCCAGCCCTGCACATCTTTATCCCAGCACTGAGGGCAGCCCTCAGGCTGCTCTGCTGCCAGCCCCAAGCCCCAGCTGCCTCAGGCTGTGCTCACAGGGAGATGTTCCACTGCCTGCAGCAGCTCTGTGCTTCTGTGCTGGACACTCTCAAGCAGTTCCCTGAGGTCTTTCTTGAGCTGAGGGGCCCAACCATTAGTGGTCATTCAGAAGTGCCCATACTGACACTGAAGATGAGGTGATTTCACTTCTTTGGGGTGTAGAAAATAAGTGTAGGTGATAAGGGACCTCTGGAGGTCTCTAGTCCAACACCTGTTTGGAACATGCCCAGCCCTAGGTCAGCTCAGCTATGGCTTAATCAAAGTAAGCCTTGAAAACTTCAAGGGGAGGGCACCCCCATCTCTGGATCTTTGCCAGTGCTGCAGCTCCTTCCTAGTAAAGAGTTTTTTATCCTTATGCCCACTTTGAACCTCCTAAGCTGCAGTTCATGGCTGTCTCCTCTTGTCACAGCATCTGCTGCTTTGGGCGAGAAAAGTTTTGCTCCTCAAAGAAGCCAAAGAGGTTTGCCCATGTTGTGTGTGGCTGATCTCTCTGAGCTGGCAGCAGTGGGCACTGAGCAGGCAGCTTGTGGCTGTTGCCTGAGCTCTGGCAGAAGGGCTCGGAGGGAGAGCAGGGGGTTGGTGTTTGCTGTTGTGGCTGTCAGGCTCCCTTGGGGTTCTCTCTCCTGTTCAGGTTTGCATCAGATCTCACAGAACAAGGTGGCAGTGCTGCTCCTGGCTGGAGGACAAGGAACTCGCTTGGGAGTGAGCTACCCCAAGGGCATGTACGACGTGGGGCTGCCCAGCGGCAAGAGCTTGTACCAGCTCCAGGCAGAGAGGATCCGCAGGGTGGAGCAGCTGGCTGGCCAGAGACACCACTGCCGCTGTGCCGTCCCCTGGTAGGTGCCCAGAGCCTCTCTGCATTGCACCCTTGCCTGTGCTGGCTCCTAATGCGCTTTGCCAGGTGCTGTGCACGCCTGGCTGTGTCGTGAGCCAGCGGCTGGAGGAGGCTGCTCGGGGACGGCGGGGCTGGGGCCGCAGGCCTGGGGCACTGAGCGCTGCCTGCTGCTGCCACGGCTGCTCCGGGCTGGCTTTGCAGGCACAGGCCCCGAGGACTCCATCAACAGCACTTCCAGTGCATGGTTCAGATGCTCTGCTGGAGGTTCTACCTCCCTGGGCTTGTGGTAGGTCAGGGAAAGGGTAATTGGTATAACCACAAAGAAAAGTCCTCCAAAAGCTCAAGGGGGCAGGCAGTTTGTCCCAGGGTATTGCAATCTGTTATCCATTTCCTTGTGTTCCTCTCTTTGAGGAAGTGCACAGCCAGGTGTTGCTCTCTGCACTCAGTGTTCCCTGCCCTGTGGGGCAGAGGCTCTCTGCTGGTCTTGGCTGCCAGGCCATTTCCAGCTGCACCCCAGGGCCTGCAGAAGCCTGCAGCAGGCCTGCTCTAGGAGCTGGGGGGGCAGCTTTGGCCTGCTCTTGGGCCTGCTAAGGCTGAGGGGGGTGGAGGGAAGGCTCTGGAAGGTTTTGGCCTGGTGGGCTGTGGTGGTTTGAGCCTTAACTGGGGCTTAAAAGCTCAGATGGGGGCAAGGCTGAGAATTCTTCCCCTGTTTCCCTCCTCCTCTTCCCCAGTAGAGAGAGAGAAAAAAAGGGAGGGGAGCAAATCCACCAAGAAATAATCTGGGTTCAGCTTGGGAGTAGAGAGGCAAAAGAATTTTCCTTTAAACAGTGTATATATTTATGTGACAGTGACAGGCAGGGTTCACAGGGGTAAGGAGCAAGGATGGATGGGAGAAGGAAAAGGAAAAGACCCTGAGATCCAGAACCAGTCCTTTGCAAAGTGTGGAAGCAGCAGGAAGAGAGCAGTGGCTGCAATGTCCTCCCTCTTATACCCCTGCTGGACGAGGAGAGGGGATAGTGCAACAGACCAAGTCAGTCTCCCAGGGGAGGAAACACCCTCCAGGGAGGGAAAAAAAACCTCTCCCGAGCCCTCCCCCCCCGTTTTTCCCCAGGATGGGTGCAGCCCACCACAAGGGCCCAGGGGAGGGACTGAGCCTAGCTGTGAACCCTCTCACCTGAATGCCTTTTGTGTAGATTTGTGAGTGGAATTTCCACTTAAACACCCAGTCAGTGTGGAGCATGTTTTATTTTGCTCCTAGGGAAGGAGTAAGATCCCTTTTGTGTCCTTTTGCCCTGGCTCAAAGTCCCTGGGGTTCCTTCCTTTTTGGTCCCTCTGGAGGGTTTGTCTGTTGTGCTGTCCCTGCTCACTGCTCAGCTCCCTTTCCTGCCTAGGTACATCATGACCAGCGAGTTCACCCTGGGGCCCACGGAAGAGTTCTTTGTGGAGCATGACTACTTCCACCTGGAGAGGGCCAACGTGGTCATGTTTGAACAGAGGATGCTGCCTGCTGTCTCCTTTGATGGGAAGGCCATCCTGGAGGAGAAGGGGAAACTTGCCATGGCCCCAGGTACCCTGCTGTCTCCTCTTGCAGTGGTGTTGGTGATTGCTGCTGGCCATCAGCCAGGGAGCAGTCTCTGGAGGGCAGTGTTCATGCTGCTGAGGAGCAGGGGAGGGTTCAGCTGGGTGCTGCAATCAGGACTGTAGCAACCTCTCTGTAGTTCATGCTTGAGATGTGTCCCCATCTCCAAGGCCATCAGGTCCAACCATTAACTTAACCCTGTCAAGTCCATCCCTGAACCATGTCCCTAAGTGTCACATCTGCCCATTTTTGAACACTTGTAGCAATGGTTCCACCACTCCCCTGGGCAGTCTGTTCTTTCACTGGAGACATTTTTCCCTTATGTCCAACCTAAACCTCCCCTGGCACAGCTTGAGGCCAATTCCTCTCATCCTGTTGCTTGTTACCTGTGAGAAGAGACCAACCCTCACCTTGCTCCAACATCCTTTCAGGTAGCTGTCGAGAGAGATGAGGTCTTCCTTGAGCCTCCTCCTCTCCAGGATGAACACTCCCAGCTCCCTCAGCAGCTCCTCCCCAGCCCTGTTCTCCAGACCCTTCCCCAGCTTTGTTGCCCTTCTCTGGACCTGCTCCAGCTCTCAGTGTCCTTCCTGGAGTGAGGAGCCCAGCTCTACTCCTGCTGCCCACACCATTGCTGACCCAGGCCAAGCTGCTGGTGGCCTTCTTGGCCACCTGGGTACCCCCTGGCTCAGCTTCAGCTGCTGTTAACCAACACCCCCAGGGCTTTCCCTGCTACCCCAAGCCTGGAGCCTTCCTGGGGTTGTGACCCAAGTGCAGGACCCAGCACTCAGCTTTGTTGAACCTCATCCCACTGGCCTCCACCCATCAATCCAGCCTGGCCAGGTCCCTCTGTAGAGCCTCCCTGCCCTCGGGCAGATCAGTGCTTCCACTCAACTTGATGTCATCTGCAGACTTACTGAGGGTCCCTCAATGCCCTTGTCCAGATCATTGATGAAGATGTTAAACAGAACTGGCCCAGCACTAAGCCCTGGGAAGCACCACTCACAGCCAGTTGCCAGCTGGAGTTGTCTCTGTTCCCCACCACTCTTTGGGCTCATCTGTCCAGCCAGTTTGTCACCCAGGGAGAAGTCCACCTGTCCAAGCCACCAGCAGCCAGTTTCTGCAGGAGGATGGTGTGGGAAATGGTGCTAAAGGCTTTACTAAAGTCCACAGCCTTTCCCTCCTCCATGAGGTGGGTCACCCTGTTGTAGGAGGGGATCAGGTTAATCAAGCAGGACCTGCCCTTCATGAAGCCATGCTGTCCATACCTTGTCCCCTGGTCGTCCTGCCCACGCTGTGTGGTGGCACTCAGGATGATCATCTCCATAGACTTCCCCAGCCTGTAGTTTCCCAGATCCTCCTTTTGACCCTTCCTGTAGGTGGGTGTCACATTTGCTACCTTCCAGTCAGCTGGGCCCTCCCCAGGTAGCCAGGATCAGGAGGGGTGCAGCTGTGCATCGGCAATGCTGTGCCCGAGGTCCCTGCAGTGCTGCCCCCATGGATGAAGCTGCTGGGAGCTGAGCTTCTCTTCGAGGCTGATAGCTGGAAATGAGTCAAGAGGCAGCAAGAAGATAATTCCAAAGTGCTGGCAAAGTTTCCTCTTCTGATCTGGACGTGGTGAGGGAAGGCAGCCAGGTCAGGGCCATGCTGCAGTGGTGGTTCTGAGCTTGCAGGGGTGTCAGAGGAGGAGCAGTGAAGCAGTGAGAGGGTGATCTGTGGGAAGCAGACAGGCAGGGCCTTTTGTGCAGCTGCAGTGCAAGCCTTGAAAAGGCAGGGGGGAGCTGGGGGGGGAGGATAAACAGATTAAGATTTGTTTCAGTCTTTTTCTCCAAGCTGAGTTTTAAATCCTAGAATGGTTTGGGTTGGAAGGGAGCTCCAAAGCTTATCCAGTCCAACCCCCTGCAGGCAGCAGGGACATCTGCAACCAGATAAGGTTGCTCAAAGCTCTGTTGAGCCTGTCCTTGAATGTCTCCAGGGATGGGGCCTTAACCACCTCCCTGGGCAACCTGCTGCAGTGCTCCAGCAGCCTCCTGGGGCAGAACTTGTTCCTAAGTCTGCTTTTGCCCTGGGAGAGAAGAAACGTTGCAGGCTTTCCCCACCCTCTGACAGAGCTTTGCCTTTTGGTGTTTTCCCTCTCAGGATCTTACAAAGCTTCATAAAGTCTTGGGAGGCTTCTCCATGAGGCTGGTCCCCACAGTCCCACTCTGCAGGTGATGGAGCTGGGGTGTGGGGAGGGCCAGGTCTGTGAATGGTATGGCAGAGCTGGAAAAGAAATCTGGTAGCACTTGCTGTGGGCTGGGAAGCACTTCCACTGCTCCTCAGGGAAGTTTGCTTAGCATTTTCAGCTGCTGCTCTCTTATCTGCAAAACCCCTCCCAAGCCACTAAGGAGCCATTCCTGTCCTCCTCTTGCATTGTAGATGGCAATGGGGGCCTGTACCGTGCCTTGGTGGATAATAAGATCTTGGAGGACATGAAGCAGCGTGGGATCCAGTACGTCCATGTGTACTGTGTGGACAATATCCTTGTGAAGATGGCAGACCCAGTCTTCATAGGCTTCTGTGTCTCCAAAGGGGCAGATTGTGGTGCCAAGGTGAGGTGGTGCTGAGGCTGGGCCATTTTCCCATGGGGAGTTAAGGTCTGGTTATGCTTGGAAGCTGCTGGTCAGAGTGAGCTCAGATGGAGCAGGGGGCTCAGGCCTCTGCCCAGCTTTAGAGGAGCTGCTTGCTCAGAACCCTGCTGTGGGTGTTCTCCTCTGTTTCTCCCAGACAATGAACTTCAGTTAGAGCAAGGACTGTAACTGCCCAGGAAGCTACAAGTGGAATTGCTTCCTCTTTATGGCCTTTCTAGAAAGGCACTGGGGCTGTCTGGAAACACTTTTGCACTGGGCTGTGGTGGATGACTTCACCTTGAAGCCTGATGCAGCCATTCCTGATGCCTCAGGGTGGAAGATGGGGAAAGCAAAACCAGCCTGGTTTTCACAGAATCATTCATGTTGGAAAAGACCCCTGGGATCATCAGGTCCAGCCACTGACCCTGCTCTGCAAGGTTCACCAACCATATCCCCAGGCACCACATCTAAATGACCTTTAAACCCCTGCAGGGTTGGTGACTCCCCCACCTCTCTGGGCAGCCTGTGCCAGTGCCTGACCACTCTCTGAGAAGTTTTTCCTCATGTCCAGCCTAAACCTGCCCTGCAGCTTGAGGCCATTCCCTCTTATTCTGTCACTAATGATTTGTGAGAAGAGACCAGCACCAACCTCTCCACAACTTCCTCTCAGGTAGTTTTAGAGAGTGATGAGGTCTCCCCTCAGCCTCCTCTTCCTTAAACCAAGCAGCCCCAGCTGCCTGTTGTTCCTGCAGCTGCAGATGCTCGAGGAGAGATTTCTCTTACTTGATCAGGAGCACTGTTCACACACACAGGGAGCAGAAGGCCAGTAGCTGCAAACAGTTCATGCTGGGTCCCAGTCCTTGATGAGAGAAATGTCCCACAGTAGGCCATCTGAACTGGTGTGTCTCCTGAGCAGAAGTCCTCCAGTACTGGATCGTATTGGTCAAAACCTGCTCCTAGGCTGCCCTGCAGAGCCAGCTCTGCCCTGCTCGTGTTCCTGAGCTCCTGTAGGATTGTTTGTACCTGGGAGTTGGAACAGTGCTGGGATTTTCTTCCTCCTTATCATAACCCTCTGTCCTGTGACTGCAGGTGGTGCAGAAGGCCTACCCCACAGAGCCGGTGGGGGTAGTCTGCAGTGTGGATGGGGTCTACCAGGTGGTGGAGTACAGTGAGATCAGCCCCGAGACAGCGCAGCAGCAGGGCCCTGATGGGGCACTGATGTACAGCACTGGCAACATCTGCAACCACTTCTTCACAGTTGAGTTCCTGGAGATGGTGGCCCAGTAAGTTCCAGCAGACCAGCTAGGCAGCACCACAGCCCAGAAATGCTTCCAAGAGTGGATGTTCCTATTTCTCACTCTTTAACTTTGGTTATGGGTGTCCCTCGCTCTGCTCTTCATCTGCTCCTTCCTCCAAACAGCTGTTAACCCTTTCTGGCAGCCCCAGCATCTCCTCTGGCCGTACCCCATGAAGATGTTGCATGCTTTGCTGTAGCTCAGGCAACAAAGATACACCAATGCATGACCTTCCTGAGCTTGCAGTGTGGTCAGAGATGCGACCCCACACTGAGGATTTTCAGAGGGAACGTCACCTATGTCCTCGGGACAGCAGAGGACAGGCTTTGCACCTTGGTGTTGGGAGGTGGGCATGTGATGCTGGGCATTGGTGAGCAGCCCTATGACCTTCCTGAAGAGCTTGGCCCAGCCTTGTGTGAGGGATCTGCTCTGCTCCATCGACATCCTGGCAGACAACAATTTGGGTTTTGTGTTTTCCTCTCTGCCTGCAGTTTCAGCTGGGCACTTGGTCCTGCTTCTCCTCTTGCCTTATCAGAGAACCACAGAATGGTCTGGGTTGGAAGGGACCTCTAAAGGACATCTTGTCCAAACCCCTGCAGGCATCAGGGACATCCTCCACTGGATCAGGCTGCCCACAGCCCTTTCCAGCCTCACCTTGAATATCTCCAGGGCTGGAGCCTCAGCCACCTCCCTGGGCAACCTGCTGCAGTGTTCCAGCAGCCTCCTGGGGCAGAACTTGTTTCTCCCATCCAATCTAAATCTGCTCTGCTCTAGTTTGAAGCCATTGCCCCTGGTCCTGTCACTGCAGGCCTTTGCAAACAGTCTCTCTCCATCTTTCCCCTGTCATGCCTCACTGGTGCAGGGAGTGATGCTGGCCAGGCTGCTCTGTCACTGAAGTGTTTCCTGGCCGTGTGTTGGGCCAGTTCAGGGAGAGCAGCACCCACACCATTTGAGGGATGACCCAGACTAGTAATAAGAATCCTGCTTCCCAGGAGTGTACTGCTCTATCCTAGGCAGGCTTGAAGTAACTGAAGTTGTTTCTTCTCCTGTTGCAGTGAATATGAGCCCCAGCTGAGGCCCCACGTGGCCATCAAGAAGGTGCCATACATTGACCAGGAGGGCAACCTGGTGAAGCCGCTGAAGCCCAATGGGATAAAGCTGGAGAAGTTTGTCTTTGATGTGTTCCAGTTCTCTAAGTCAGTGGCAGATATGATTCTGTTCCCCCCACCCCTTCTCCATGTTTGTTGAATGACTGCAGGTGTTTCCAGGCCTTGCCAGGGAGCTTGGTAGAGAGGCTGCTGGGTCTGCACCAAGATCCCACACAGCAGCAGCGCCTCGGGCTCTGCGAGGGGCGGTCGCTGGGCACTCAGCAGCAGCTGGGCTTGCTCTCACTGGGCTCCCAGAGGATGTGCTGCCTGGCTCAGCTTCTGCCAGCCTTGAGAAAGAGAGGGAGGAAGAAACAAGAAGAACTGGAGCACAAAGCCCATGTTTAATACCAGCCTATGACTTACCATGCCCCTCAGGATGGTGGCTGCCATGGCAGCTGCAGCTCTGGTTGTGTTTTGTGTGTCACACCTGGGCTCAGCTCACACCCTGAGCACTCAGGGAACATGGCCAAGTTACTGCTGCTGTGGGAACTGTCTGTGCACTTGCCAAGCTCTAAAGCTGAGCTGAGAGCACTATGTTAGTGCATGCAGGGGTGCCTTGCCTTTAGGGAGTGTGGGACTTTAGCAGAAGTGTCCTTAGAAAACTCTTCTCCATAGTCTCAAATTCAGCAGTAGAGATTCTGCTTAGACATGACAAAAACAGACCTCAGGCAAACATTTACCTTTGCTTGGGGATTTTTCTTCTCAGAAGAGTTCCTTTAGGACAGTGAGCTGAAAGTTTGAATGGATCTGTTTCCTGCCATAAGCTCAGTACAGAAACATGGTACCAAAGGCAAAAAACGGTGTGGTGGGAGCAGTGCCGTGCTCTTGAGTGGTCTCTCCTGCAGGCAGGGACACCTCCTGCTTCTAATAGTCCTCTGAAAGCAGCCTGACAGCTGCTCCTCACCTGTGAAATGCAGAAAGGCACAGAGGCTGCTGTGGGATTTTGTTAATTTGCATTCCCATTTCTGGTGAACAGCTGCACCTATCCTTCAGCACCCCCAGACTGCTTATTGATCCTGGGGAACCTAGGTCCCTGCAGACTGCCAGGGGGAGTGGCCATTCCTGGGAGCTGTGGTGCTCTGGAGACTCCATACTTCAGGCATTGCTGCTCTCTCTATCCTGCCCTGCTCTTGGCTGAGGCTTTTGTCCATGAGCCTCCCAGTGCCTGCAGAGGTTTCTGTGGGATCTCTATGGAGCTGCTGCCTTTGCTCAGCCCTGCAGGGCCTTGCGGCTTCCTTTTGTTCCCACAGAGACCGCACGTCGCTGCTCCCCTGAGCCTTGCCTCACAGAAGCTGTTGTTACATCAGGAGGGTCTGATGGTTGTTGTCTGTCATTCTCTTCTCCCCTTTGCTGGTAGGAATTTTGTGGCATTTGAAGTTGTGAGAGAAGAGGAATTCTCCCCACTGAAGAATGCAGAGACAGCTGACAAGGACACTGCTGCCACTGCCCGGCAGGCACTGCTGGCCCAGCACTACCGCTGGGCTCTCAAGGCTGGGGCCAGGTTTCTGGATGAGAAGGGCTGCAGGATACCAGAGAAACTCAGGTATGGGCCTCTGTGACCATCTCCACAGCCTCTCTGCCTGTGGCTGCCCAGCCATGTCAGCTAGCTGCTAGCATGTGCTGAGCTCTACCAAACCAGGCATTAGTTTGCTTACAGGGGTACTGGGCAGGAGTTTCCTTCAGTTGATCTCTTCTGGTCTTCTCCAGCTCCTGCTGCCTTCCTGACTGGGAGTGCACAGTGCTGTGGCACTCTGGCAGAGATTCCTGCCCTTGGGGTCATGTACAGCAGCTTGTTAGGCAAGGGGCAGCCTTTTCCATCCTTCTGGATTTAAGCAGCCCAAGGAATTGTAATTTGTAGTCCTCACCAGCTCTTCTGAGTGTGGCCTCTGTGCCTAAAGCCCAGCAAGACCCTCAGGAGGCCTTAAGGATCAATCGTTAGAGCAATTAGCAGTTCAGATCCTTCCTGCAGACGTTGAGTGGGAAGCTGCTTTTACTCCATGGGGCTGTTACTTCCTCAGCTTCTCCTTTAACAACCCCCAGGCTGTGGATTCTGTTTGGGCAGCATCTCTCTGACAGGGAGATGTGATGAGAGACCTTTGGGGCCAGCTGATTGCCTTTGGCTTTTCACACTTTGTTTTCCTACGATGCCTGCTGCATGTGCATGTAACAAATGTCTTCTGTGCTGTCAAGGCAGAGGCACTGTTCTTGCAGCACAGCAAGAAGCTCATCCTGTGTTCTCTTCTCCAGTCTCTCGGGAGCTGAAGATCCTCCAGCTGTTTGTGAGATTTCTCCATTAGTGTCTTACTTTGGAGAGGTGAGAAGAACTGTTTGCAGCAGACAGCTCTGCATCTGATTTCCCTCCAAACCCAGGGGGTTTCATAGAATCCCAGGATGGCTCAGGTTGGGAGGGACTTCAGAGCTCACCTATTCCAGCCTCCTGCCATGGGCCAGGACACCTCTCAACTAGACTTGGTTGACCAAGGACTCATCCAACCTGCCTGTGAACACCCCCAGGGAGGAGGCAGCCACAACCTCCCTGGGCAGTCTCTTCCAGAGTCTCTCCACCCTGTACTGTTTCTTAGTCTGAGCTTGCTGGGAGATGAGAGGGCAAGGGAATAGGACTTTGTGTCCCATTGGTAGCTGCATTGAGGTTTACTCTTCAGCAGTTTGTTCCCTCTGGTTTAGCCATCTGTAAAAGGAGCTCTGCAAGGAGGCTGCACAAGCTCAGCAGAGGTCAGAAGTACTTTGAGGTGTTCTGAATGAACAGTGCAGAGTATTCCAGTGACAGAGTCCAGGGAGCCACTGTGAGTGAATCCTGACTGAGAGGGGGGGATCTGTGCAATGGCTTTAGAGAAAGCAGATCTGAGATTTCTCAGGTTTGTCCCTCTGAAAATGGAATCACAGGCTCCTTAAGGTTGGAAAAGACCTCTAAGATCATCAAGTCCAACTTTCTACCCAAGGCCACCATAGTCACTGAACCGTGTCCTGAAGTGCCTCATCTGCTCATTTCTTGAACGCCTCTGGGGAGGAGGACTCCACCACCTCCCTGGGCAGCCTGTGCCAGTGCCTGACCACCCTTGCAGCAAAGAATAGTTTCCTAATCTACAACCTAAACCTCTCCTAGCACAGCCTGAGGCTGTTTCCTCTTGCCCAGTTGTTACTTGGGAGAAGAGACCAACAACCATCTGGCTCCAAGCTCCTCTCAGGGAGCTGTGGAGAGCAATGAGGTCTTCTCTCAGCCTCCTCCAGGCTCAACACCCCCAGCTTCCTCAGCTGCTCCTCCCCAGCCCTATTCTCCAGACCCTTCCCCAGCTTTGTTGCCCTTCCCTGGACCTGCTCCAGCCTCTCAGTGTCCTTCTTGGAGTGAGGGGCCCAGAACTGAACCCAAGATTGGAGTTGTGGCATCCCCAGTGCAGTACAGGAGGCCACTCCCTGCCTGTTTCTGATGAAGGCCTTCTTGGTCCTGGGAAAGCTGCTTCCAGTTAGCAAGGAGAAAAGGAGCTTCCCTGTGTGGGACACACAGGGTGAGGAACAGTGGCCTGCAGGTGGGCACTGTGGGGGAGGGCATTCATAAAACTTCCCAGCTGGGTTTCTGCATGCAGGGGGAGAACTTGCTGCAGCCAGTGCACTGAGAACAGAGTCAAAGCAAGGCCACTGAAGCTGCTTTCTGTTTGCTAGGATCAGTGTGAGTTAAGGACACCCCTTGCTGTGCCTGCTTCTCTGGGGAGCTGTGATCAGCAGCCCAGAGTCCAGCTGGAAGCCTGTGGCCAGTGATGTGTCCCAGGGGTCAGTACTGGGTCCAGTTTTGTCCAATATCTTCATCAATGACCTGGATGAGGGCACAGAGTGGAGCTTCAGCAAGTTCACTGATGATACCAAACTGGGGGTGGGTGGCTGACACCCCACAGGCTATGCTGCCAGGCTCATGCCAGGAGATCTGGACAGGCTGAGAGGAGGGCAAAGGGGAACTGTAGGGTCCTGAATCTGGGTAGGCACAACACCAGGCACCAGCACAGACTAGGTGGTGACCAGCTGGAAATCAGCCCCATGGAGAAAGACCTTGGTGTGCTGGTGGAAAGCAAGCTCTGCATGGGACAGCAGTGTGCCCTTGTGGCCAAGAGGGCCAAAGGCATCCTGGGACACATCAAGACAAGTGTGGCCAGCAGGTCTGGGGAGGCTCTCCTGCCTCTCTGCTCTGCCCTGCTGAGACCACACCTGCAATATTGTGTCCATGTTTGGGCTCTCCAGTTCAAGAGAAACAGGAACATGCTGGAGAGAGTCCAACAGAGGCTACCAGGATGCTGAAGGGACTTGAGCATCTCTGCTATGAAGAGAGACTGAGCCCTGGGGCCGTTTAGTCTGGAGAAGAGAAGGCTGAGATGGGACCTGATCAATGTCTATCAATACCTGAGGGGTGGGTGTCAGGAGGAGGGGGCCAGGCTCTGTTTGGTGGTGCCCAGTGACAGGACAAGGGGCAACAGGTACAAGATGGGACACAGGTGATTCTACCTCAACATGAGGTGAGGGTGCTGGAGCCCTGGGGCAGGCTGCCTGGAGAGGTTGTGGAGTCTCTGTCTCTGGAGACTTGTCAAACCCACCTGGCTGTGTTCCTGTGTGAGCTGCCCTGGGTGACCCTGCTCTGTCAGGGGGGTTGGACTGGATGATCTCTGGAGGTCCCTTCCAGCCCCCACCATTCTGTGGTCCATTGTTTTCCTGTCTTTTGGAGCCTCTCCTTCAGGGCCCCAGGCTTGTCACTGAACTGCTTTTCACCTTTGTCTCTGAGGGAACTGTTGCTGTTGCCTGTCCTTGCCATGACCTTTTAAATTCAGGCAGTCAGGTGTGTTTGGGGACATGATGTAGAGGTGAAGCCAGAGCAGGTACTCAGGCTCACGCATTCCCACCCTGACAGTGCTCTTTCCACACCTCCTCAGGGCCTGGAGCCGTACATGAAGAACAAAGATTTCCCTTCTCCCTTTGTTCTGGATGAAAGCAAAATGGAATTGGTAGGAAACTGGTGAAGAGGAAGGAGGGCTTCCCCTCAGCTCAGCTCTCTGTGAGGCCTGGCACTGCTGATGTGCCTGCTCTGAAGTGCCTGAGGAAGCTCTGCAGTGCCAGGGCCCTGCAGCAGCTGTGTTTACTCACAGCCCTGCTCTCCAGCTTTGAGCACTCCCTGTGCAGATTGTGCCTTTCACCTCAGTCTGGTTTGGACACTTGGCTGTGAACAGAGACAAATACTGCAGAGGACCAAACACATTTTGTATTTCGTACTTGCTGTGTAAAAGTCAGGGCCTAAAGAACCAGCTTTGCACTGCAGAGGGTGAAACCTGCTCAGTGCCTTGCAGCTGCCTTGCTTGTGCTGGAGGGGTCAGGGGGTGGTGGTTTGGTTTAAGCTGTGTGCATAGCTCCAGCAGCCTGTTTCTAGTTTAAACAAAAAAGGAGATTTCCACACCCACCCCCAAAGACCCTCTGCTCTCTCTGGCTGTAACAAACACTTCTTTTACTTCCCATCTCCCTGTTCAATCTATACAGTGCCCCCAAGGGAGTATTGTAAAGGACCTGAGCATACTGAGAGGAACAGTTTGTGATGGCAGAATTCAATGCTTGACCCAAAGGACTAAAAAGCTTTCGTGGCAGCATAGCCAGCTGCACAGGGAGGCACCAGCCTCTGCTCCCACAGTTTCTGGCCAGGTGGTTTTCCAGGTCTCTTTCACTTACAAGGTAATTCTTTAGGTGCCTGCCTTTTAAATCTGTTAGTAACCACGATGCAGAGTGTCAGCTAATTGCCACACTCCATGTAGCACATGAGGCCAGGCCCTGGCTGAGGGATCCCAGGGTGGCTGTGGTCCCTGTTCAGCCTTTGGAGGCTGCCATGGCAAGCTTGTACCAGGTGATCACCTGCCTCCTGCAGGTGCACTGCTTGTTGGCCTCTGCTGGATGAGCACTCCTCTGCTGTTGGCCTGAGGCAGGTGTTCAGGAAGATGCCCCACCTGCAGTGTTGTCCTTCCATTGATCTGCTTCTGCTGAGGCATTTCTGCTGATGCTTTGTGAAGCACAAATCTGTGAACTAACTGAGGTGGCTTTCTGTAACTCCTGACCTGAAGCTGTGTTCAGAATGTTGGGGAAGTACAAAAGTGGCTTTGAGGGTAAATACAGGTTCTAAGGAAGGTTTCCCAAAGAAAGCATCCAAAGGGTAGTGCAGAGTTCTCAGGTGTGAAGTCTGTCTGCACATCCAGAAGGAATCAGCCCCTTTGCACATCCAGACCAGCTGAGGACACTTCTGCTTACCTCAGTTTGTGTATCATAGAATGGCTCAGGTTGAAGAGACCTTGAAGATCATCTACTGCAACCTCCTACCACGGGCAGGGACACCTCTCAACTAGACTCAGCTGCTCAAGGCCTCGGCCAGCCTGGTCTTGAGCACCTCCAGGCAGGAGGCAGCCACAGCCTCCCTGGGCAGCCTGTGCCAGAGTCTCCCCACCCTGTGCTGAGGAGCTTCCCTCCATTCCCATTTTTAGTATAAACTAAAGTTTCTTTTTTTTGTGTCCTGTAATTTCATGTTTTGTGCAGTGTTGTGGGTCATCCTGTTCCTGTCAGTCACCTCTTGTGTCTGAAAGCAAGCTGTGCTGCCTTGTGCTGGCTCAGGCCCACCCTCCTGTTAGACTGCACTCTGCTGTAACAAAGGAGATTTGTTCCTGAAGTGCTCCATCGAAGCTTCGGTCCCTGTGTGCTTTGCTCCTGTGCACCCTGAGCTGCTGCTGTGCTGCCCAGAGGCTGCCCTCAGGGAGGAGCTGCAGCAGCAAGCTGAGTGCTGCTCTCTGGGGCTGCCTGGGGCTTTCTTCTCAGACTCCTCACATTTTAAACTGGAACAGGATTTTGAGAGAACTGAAACCCCCAAACCTGTTCTGTGTAACAAAGCAGTTCTGGTGTGCAGCAGGGAAGGAGCAAAGGGAGGCCTCAGCATTTTTCTAATAAAGGTTTCTGTGAGCTGTGTCTTTGTCTCTGGTCCTTGTCCTGTCCCCATGCATCACAGGTGTGGGCACCACAGCTGCAGGACACAGGCAGTGCCACGGCCAGAGGCTGCAGGGCCCCTGCTTCAGGTGAACAAGGGCTGCAGAACTCGGCAGAGGGCAGTTCCCTGTAGGGCTTGACATTATGGGATGTATTTGCTCATCAGCAGACAGAAGGCTGCTTGCCTGCAGCCCTGTTCCTTGGGTGCTTCCTGGACTTTTCAGCTCAGCTTCCTGGGGGGGCGTTTTGATTGTGGGTGGCTTGCTTTGGTTGAAGCAATCTGAGTCAGGCTTTGGGAACTGCTGTGAGGTAAGGAGCACCCCCTGGCAGGCAGCTGTTGCTTGGTTCCCCACTGCCAGGCACTGCAGCAGTCAGGAGGGAGGAGTTTTGCAGCTGACAGCTTGTCCTCTTTGGGGGTGGGGTTGCTGCCGAACCCAGCACAAGTCAGAAGCTCCTCCTTGCCTGCCTCCCCCTGTGTTTGTGTCTTGGCAGCTGGGGGGCTGATGGGGGGGTTAAGCTATATGTACTTCCTCTCATGGAGAAAGAAATGCTGCACAGGGACACCAGCTTCAGCTTCTGCTCAGCTTTCCTCTGCTCAGAGCTGACCATTGCTCTTTGCTTGCCTTTTCTTTTTTAATTACAATTTTCCTGACCATTAAATGGCCAAGAAAACAAACTGCCTGCAGAGCCAGCAAGAGGTGGATCCCAAATGTAAAGGCTCAGCTGATCACAGAGTCACAGAATGCTCTGGGTTGGAAGGGAGCTCCAAAGCTCATCCAGTCCAACTCCCCTGCACTCAGCAGGGACATCCTCCACCAGCTCAGGTTGCCCAGAGCCTTGTGCAGCCTTACCTTGAATGCCTCCATGGATGGGGCCTCAACCACCTCCCTGGGCAACCTGCTGCAGTGCTCCAGCAGCCTCCTGGGGCAGAACTTGTTCCTCACATCCAATCTCAATCTGCTCTGCTCTCATTTCAAACCCTTGGCCCTGGGCCTGGCCCTGCAGGCCTTTGGGAGCAGTCTTTCTCCACCCCCCTTCAGGTACTGGAAGGTCATTCTGAGGTCTCCCTGGAGCTTTCTCTTTCCCAGGCTGACCACCCCCAGCTCCCTCAGCCTGTCCTCATAGCAGAGCTGCTCTAACCCCCTGATTATTTCCATGGCCTCTGTACTTTCTCCATCAGCTCCAGGTCCTGTGTTGAGGGCCCTACAGCTGGACACAGCCCTGCAGGTGAGGTCTCCCCAGGGCAGAGCAGAGGGGCAGGATCCTCTCTCTCCACCTCTGGCAATGGGCACTGGCAGCACAGAAGGCCAAGGGCAGCTGCCAGTGCCCATTGATGGCTGCTGTCCAGCTCCTCCCCACCAGCACCCCCAAGTCCTTCTCTGCAGGGCTGCTTTCTGTCACCTCCTCCCCCTGCCTGTATTGATAGTGAGGATTGTTCTGGCCCAGGTGCACTTGCTCTTGTTGAACATCATGAGGTTCACCTGGGCCACCTCTCCAGCTTGTCCAGGTCCCTGTGGATGACATAAATGATGCTTGGTAACTGCACAGTTAGGCATGGCTGAAGGTGAATTCAGTGCCAGCTGCTTCAAAGCTTGCTTTCTCCTGCTGGCCTATGAAGCTGTCTGGAGGTGGTTACTACACAGGCAGTCCTGCTGTGGCTCTGCTCTGGCCCCTGCACATCCTGCTGAAGATGTGAAGCATTTGCCTGGAGTGACAAAGGGCTGGGGGTCAGTGGAGAAAGAAGTGAGGGAAGGAATTGTGTGGGACAAGTGAAGGATTGATTTACACAACTGCTTTAGCTATGTCTCACCTGCTCACAGGCTCTCGTGTTTCAGCTGTCTGCTCTCAGGCTGTGTCTGTGCTGCACAGAGGATGCTGCCTGCCAAATGTGTTTCTGGGGTTCTGACTGGCAGGTGGCAGTGACATGAGGCAGCTCTTCTCTGTCCTAAGGGAGTCACCCTTTGGGGTTTGCCTCCATCGTGCTCACCTCCCCAGCAGGCTGGCAGCAGGAGCAGTGACATCTGTGGTGAATCCTTCTCTTGGTAGGTGCAGTCTTCTGCTGTGTGGCCGATGCTGGGAACTTGGTTCTCCAGGCTGTGCCTTCTTGAGCTGGACCCAGCAGAGCACACAGGCCTGGTGTAATTCTTCCTGATGACCTCCCACAAGCATCTTTCACAGAACCAACCAGGGTGGAAGAGTCCTCCGAGATCATCAAGTCCAACTGATCACCCAGCCCTCCCCTACCAACCAGACCTTGGCTCCAAGGGCCGCATCCAGGCTTTGCTTAAACACCTCCAGGGATGCTGACGCCACCCTCCCTGGGCAGCACATCCCCAGGGCAATCTCTCTGTGAAGAACTTCTTGCTAAGATCAAGCCTAAACTTCCCCTGGCACAGCTTGAGACTGTGTCCTCTTGTTCTGGTGCCTGGGAGAAGAGACCAACCTCTGCCTGGCTACAACCTCCCTTCAGGGAGTTGCAGAGAGCAAGAAGGTCTCCCCTGAGCCTCCTCTTCTGCAGGCTAAGCAACCCCAGCTCCCTCAGCCTCTCCTCCCAGGGCTGTGCTCCAGACCCCTCCCCAGCTTTGTTGCCCTTCTCTGGACACCTTCAAGTCTCTCAATGTCCTTCTTAAACTGAGGAGCCCAGAACTGGACACAGGACTCCAGGTGTGGCCTAAGCAGTGCTGAGCACAGGGCACAAGGACTTCCCTGCCCCTGCTGGCCACACTGTTCCTGATGCAGGCCAGGCTGCCATTGGCCTTCTTGGCCCCCTGGGCACACTGCTGGCTCATGTTCAGCTGCTGTCCCCCAGCACCCCCAGGTCCCTCTCAGCCTGGCTGCTCTCAGCCACTCTGCCCCCAGCCTGTAGCACTGCCTGGGGTTGCTGTGGCCAATGTGCAGCCCCTGGCACTTTGATGTGTTCAATCTCCTGCCCTTGGACTCTGCCCACCTGCCCAGCCTGGCAAGGTCCCTCTGCAGAGCTCTCCTATCCCCTAACAGATCAACTCCTGCCCCCAGCTTGGTGTCATCTGCAAACTCACTGCTGATGGACTCCATCCCCTCCTCCAGATCATCAATGAAGATATTGAACAGGATGGGGCCCAGCACTGATCCCTGGGGCACACCACTGGTGCCTGGCTGCCAGCTGGCTGTGGCACCATTCACCACCACTCTCTGGGCTCAGCCTCCAGCCAGTTCCTAACCCAGCTCAGAGAGCTGCTGCCCAAGCCAGGGGCTGACAGCTTGGCCAGGAGTTTGCTGTAGGGGATGGTGGCAAAGGCCTTGCTGAAGTCCAGGCAGACCACATCCACAGCCTGCCCCACAGCCACCAGGCAGTCACCTGGGCATGGAAGGAGATCAGGTTGGAGAGTCAGGACCTGCCCTTCCTAAATCCATGCTGGCTGGGCCTGAGCCCTTGGCCACCCTGCAGGTGTGCTGTGATTGCCCCCAGGATGATCTGCTCCATAATCTTGCCTGGCACTGAGGTCAGGCTGGCAGGACTGGAATTCCCTGGCTCTTCCTTCTGGCCCTTCTTCTGGGTGGGCATCACGCTGCCAGCTGCCAGTCCTGCCTGTGGATGGGCATCACGCTGCCAGTCCTGCCTGTGGATGGGCATCACGCTGCCAGCTGCCAGTCATCTGGGACCTCTCTGGTGAGCCAGGACTGGTGGTAACTGATGGAGAGCAGCGTGGCACTCATCTGCCAGTTCCCTCAGCACCCTAGGATAGAATAGAATAGAATAGAATAGAATAGAATAAACCAGGTTGGAAGAGACCTTCGAGATCATCATGTCCAACCTATCATCCAACACTACCCAATCAACTAAACCATGGAACCAAGCATCCTGTCAAGCCTCGCCCTGAACACCCCCAGCGACAGTGACCCCACCACCTCCCCAGGCAGCCCATTCCAGTGGGCAATCACTCTCTCTGGGTAAAACTTCCTCCTAACCTCCAGCCTAAACCTCCCCTGACGCAGCCTGAGACTGTGTCCTCTTGTTCTGGTGCTGTTTGCCTGGGAGAAGAGACCAACCTCTGCCTGACTACAACCTCCCTTCAGGTAGTTGTAGAGAGCAATAAGGTCACCCCTGAGTCTCCTCCTCTCCAGGCTAAGCAACCCCAGCTCCATCAATCTCTCCTCACAGGGCTGTGCTCCAAGCCCCTCACCAACCTTGTTGCCCTTCTCTGGACACACTCCAGCAAGTCAACCTCCTTCCTAAACTGAGAGGCCCAGAACTGGACACAGGACTCAAGGTGTGGCCTAACCAGTGCAGTGTACAGGGGATGGATCCCATCCCATCCCATTGACACTCGTGGGGATCCAAGTGGCTCAGCAGGTCTCTGACTTCTTCCTCCTGGGTTTCAGGGGAACTATACTGCTCCCTGACCCCAGCTGGCAGCTCAGGAGGCCACTTGTCCTGAAGCCCTCCTGCCTTACTGTTGAAGATGGAGGCAAAGAAGGTATTTAGTACCTCAGCCTTGTCCCCATCTTTAGTAGCAATGTTCCCCTCCAGCGGAGGTTGTCCCTGCCCCCTTTGCTTTTAAGAGTTCTAAAAGCACTTTTTGTTGCCTGTCACAGCAGTGCCAGGCTAAGCTCTCAGTGGGCTTTTGCCTCTCTAGTATTTTTCCCACATGACCTAGCAGCATCCTGAAACGTCTCATTGTTGCCTCCCTTTTTTCCCAAAGGCTTTCCCCCTCTTTTTTCCCTGTAAGTCATTCATTAGCCGCTCGCCCACCCAGGCCGTGTGCGGCTCCGCTCCCGGCGCATGGGCACGGCTGTCCCTGAGCCTCCAGGAGCTGCCTCCTGCGGCAGGCGCAGCGCTCCCGGCTTCGCTGCGTGCCGAAAGCTTCACTGCGTGCCCCGGCAGGCTCCGACGGCCGCCGTAGAGCTGCGGGCGCGCGCGGGGCGCGGCTAGAGCGGCGCCCGGAAGCGGCGCCCGGAAGCGGCAGCTCGGTGGTGCTCGGCGCTGGCGCGCGGGGGGATGGCGGGCTGCGCGCGGCCGCGCCGCGGCCCCTGAGGCGCCGCCATGTACTCGAGTGCCGCCGCCTCGCCGCCGCGCCGGGACTTCATCTCCGTCACCCTCAGCCCCGGGGAAGGGCTGGGGCCCGGCAGCTACAACAACAGCAAGGCCTGGAGGCGGCGCTCCTGCTGGCGGGTGAGGGCGGGCGCCGGGCCGGGAGGGTAGCCGGGCGCGGAGGCCCCGGCCCGGGGACGCGCGGGGAGCGGTAGGGTAGCGCCGGGTACTTCCGTGCCGGCTGCTGGGGACCCGCGGCGAAGGGAAAGGCCTCGCTGGGCCGGGAGGGAGGGGCCGCCGCGGGCTGTCTCCGCTCTCGGGTGCAGCTGCACTGTGACCCTGGCCTGGGGCCTCCCCTGCCGCGCTGCGGACGGTGCCCGAACGGTCTCCCGACGATGGGGTGCCCTGGGCTCTGGGGAGCGCTGCCACCAGGCTGGCGTGCTGGGCTTAGCAGATCACCGGGCGGCAGATCACCGCCTGGCAGGGGCTTGCCGAGTGCGGGCTGGCCGAGGGTGCTCCAGATCTATTCAGTGTTTGTGTGGAAAGCTGGAGCGGGGGAAGGCGGTACGGGAACCGGCCCTCTGCTAGTGTCCGTCTGGGAGGACGACGCTGCTCTGGAGGGGGAGGGGAGAGTTGGTCTTGGTGCCTTTGACCCTTATTTTAGGGCTTGAAGGGAAAGCCCTGTCCTGAGTCCTGGGAGAGTAAAGGGAATGGTTCCCCTTCCTGTGGGAAGGTGGGGTGTGAGAAGGGCAGAGCTGTGTGGAAGTAGCCTTAGGTATAGGGAGTGGGCAGGGAGTTTTAATGGGAATGGGGTGGGAAAGTGTGAGTCAAAGGGACAAAATAATCCTTGTTGCAGGTGGGGGATGAAGTATAGCCACCTATGGAGGCATCAGACTGGTTAGGTGAAGTGTGTGAAGAACTTGATTAGGGACACAGCAGACAGCTTCTACCAGCTAGGCAGTGTGGGAAGAAGTCACAAGGTGTCTAGAGACATTCAGAGCCTGCCTGGATGTGTTCCTCTGTGAGCTGCCCTGGGTGAGCCTGCTCTGGCCGGGGCGTTGCAGTAGATGATCTCCAGAGAGGCCTCTCTGACATTCTGTGATTCAGCAGCTGGGAGATGATAACATGATTCACCATACAGGTAGAGCCAAAGGCAAAGGAGTGAGATCAGCATCTTGTGTGCACAGGGAGGGGTGTACAGAGCCACTGTGCTGTCAGTGGGGGAGGGGAGCAGGAGATGTGAGCGGTGGGACGTGGCACTGTGGGCAGTGGCAGCTCTACCCTTGAAGGTCGGCAGCTACTGGTGGTTGCTCAGGGCATGAGGACTGTGAGACCTGCTGTAGGGGACAGAAGGGTTTGTAGGAGCTGCAGGCTGTTCCCAGTTGTAGCATTGGCATTGAAACACCTCTCTGTCTGCAAGAACCAGCACTTGGAAGCAAGGTGCTGCTCTGGTGAGTTGTGATAGGGCTGTTGGAGGACTGCCCAGGTGGTCATTTAGCAGTTAATGTTTAACTCCACCTGCTCCCTCTCTCCATGCAGGGATCTGCTCTCAGCTTCCTGCAGCATTTCCTTCCTGACTCAGTGATGTTGCTGTGTGCACCTCAGTTCTAAAAACACATTTTTGCCCAGGACTGGAATTGGAAGTGGTGTGGGTTTGCCTGGTTCTGTTGTTCTCCCTCCTCCCCATGTGCCTTTGTGGTGAGGGGAGCTGTTCAGTGTCACAGTTCCACGTGTCTGTGGAGGCAGGATGCCTGGGTTTTCCTGCCTGGTGATGGCTGCTTACCTTCTTTTGAACCTCTCTTATTTGCTGCTGTAGCATTTTAAGTTTTTCTACCACTTTCTTCTTTTTCACTTGGACTTAAGGAGAAACTTCTTTGGTGTGAGGGTGCTGGAGCCCTGGAGCAGGCTGCCCGGAGAGGTTGTGGAGTCTCCTTCTCTGGAGACATTCAAAACCCACCTGGAGGTGTTCCTGTGCAGCCTGCTCTGGGTGTACCTGCACTAGCAGTGGGGTTGGACTCCTCTCCAGAGGTCCCTTCCTCCCCCTGTCATCCTGTGCTTCTGTTTCTTGCTTTGCCTATGTGTTCTACAGCATGTTTCAGCCAGAAGGGAGCAAAGAGGCTTTGGGCTGATTTCCCAGCTGACCTGTGGGCATATGCAGGTCAGCCAGGGAAGGCTGTGATGAGAATCAGCACCATGGGTGATGCTTTCTGGAGTCCTTGGTGTCTGGCAGTCTCGGAGGTTCCTGAGGCAGGTAGCTCTGATGTCTCCTTGAGGCTGCTGCGCCCCATGCTGGTGTTTCCCTATCAAAGAACAAGCAGTGGATGCCTGCAGCTGGGACACTGCACCCCTTTGTGTTTCTAGCTCTGACTGAACCCATAAGGTTATCTGTGACACTCCTTGTGTTGCCCAGTGCTCTTCCTCACCCCTCTCTTCTCTCTGCAGAAATGGAAGCAGCTCTCCCGCCTGCAGCGCAGCGTCATCCTCTTCCTGTTTGCTGCCCTGGCTGTCTGCGGAGTCATTTCCTACACCAGCATGGGGGAACCCTGGAAAAGTAAGAGCCCAGGGGAGCTCAGAGTCACTGCACTGTGGGGCTGTGTTTAAGAAGCTTTTCAGTTCCTACAACTGTTTTTAATTGTGACTGGGAGTTCCTGGGTTCAGCCACGAAGTGCAGTTGTGGGATGGCTTTAAGTGCTGTGTTCCAGTGGCCTTTGTGGCTGACTCAGCAATGTTTCTCACTGCTTATCTACACTTGAGTAACATTTTGGTTTAGTTAATTGAAATTTGAGACTGGAAGGTTTTTAAATTGTGTTTGTAGATATTTGTAACCCAATCCTAACCACTGGGATGAGGTCATTCTCTTTTGGGTCTGGTTGTCCATCAGATACTCCAAGCTTTTCTGCCATCTGGAGGTGCATTTACCTTTGGTGTTACCTTGCTGACTGTGCTGAGGAGCTAACAGGACAGCAAGTTCCAAAGAAGCCTGTGCCTCTTAGCAGCCTCTCTGTGTACTGGGGAGGGTGTCTGACAGTGGGTGTGTGCTTCTCAGTGCTTTGTCAATGGAGCTGCAGCTAACAGCTGAGGGCAGCAGCCTGTCAGAAATGCCTTGCTGTTGATTCCTTGTGCTGAGCACTTTCCTGTGTGTAGGCTTAGCCAACAAACCACTGGATGATCAGAGAGCAGAACCAGACATTCCTGGATTGAAACTGGCAAATCCAGCTGTTCTACCAGCACCCCAGAAAGCAGATGGCAACCTTGGAGACTACCCACAGCTTTCACCACAGGTACTATGAGAGGAAACTGCCAAAGGGTTTACGAAAGCGGCCGGCAGTGCTTGGTTTCAACAGCTGTTAGGGAGAAGGGAGCTACAGCTCTCAGGGATCCATAGCATGGTTTGGGTTGGAAGGGGCCTTAAAGCTCATCCAGTTCCAACCCCCTGCCGTGGGCAGGGACACCTCCCACCAGCCCAGCTTGCTCAGGGCCTCATCCAGCCTGGCCTTCAACACCTCCAGGGAGGAGGCAGCCACAGCCTCCCTGGGCAGCCTGTGCCAGAGTCTCCCCAGCCTCACTCTGAAGAATTTCTTCCTCCTCTCCACTCTCAGTCTCCCCTCTCCCAGCTCAAAGGCATTGTTCCTTGTCCAAAGTCCCTCCCCAGCTTTCTTGCACTCAGGCCTGCTCTAGGAGGAATGCTTTCCACTCAGCAGGACTTTGGTAGAGTGTTCCTTGCCTCTCCCTTTTTTGTTTCAGCCCCCAGAGTGCTGTTTCTGCCCACTGGTACCTGGGAGTGCCAGGACACTGGGTTGCAGTGACCTCATATTTCAGGCTTGACTTTCCTACCATGATTGATATGGGCTGGGACTGCTCTGGGCATCACTGTTGTGAGGAGCCCAAGCAGTCCTGGCTGAAATGAGACCCAGGATACAGCCAGTGTCACACTGAGCTGGAGCAGCTCTTCTGCTGGCTTGAAAAGCAGCAGCAACCAGCAGATGGGTGTTGAAGGCAGCAGGTGCCACCTGTGGGGATGTGAGAGGAAACATGAACCAACCACCTGTGTGAACACTGTGGTGCTCTGCTGTATTTACCCCATGAGTCTGGGGGCTTCCAGCTAAGGACTACAAAAGCCTGCTGGTGCTCAGGCGCCCCTGCAGCACTGGGTGTTGCCTGATGCTGCCATTCTCTCAGCTTGTCTCTGGGTGTTTGGATTCTTTCTTTATGCTTTGTGCCAATTCCCCTAAAAATGTGCTGTGCCCAGTAACATGGAATCAGCTTTGTAATCCCTGGGCAGTGCCTTGTGCTCAGTGACTCGGCTGCAGCAGCAGAGGAGTTTGGTTTAGCCCTGTGAGTTGAACCAGGTCACTTCAGCAGAAGGTTAAAATCAGGCAGAAAGCCAAGGCCTTGGTGTGCCTTCTCTTCAGGGCAGAGCTTGCATGATGATAGGAGAGCAGAATCAGCTCAGTCTGAAGCTGTGTGTAGCACTGGAATGCTGTTGGTGTGTGGTGGGCAGTTCTGCCATCTCTGCAGCATGCTGAGGGCCTTTGGCTGTTCTTTGTTTTCTCAGAAGCCACCAAAGCTGCCTCATGGTCGCCGTGGGCCTCCCGGTCTTCAGCTCAAGCCACCACACAGGAACATGAGGCTGAAGACCCAACATGACACCAGCAAGGCTGTGGAAGGACCAGTCCAGGCTGAGAAAGAAGAGAAGCCAGAGAAATCTGTGATCAGGTAGAAGTATTGCCAGGGAGTTGCAGTGCTCCTCTCCTTGCCCCTGTCAGGATCCACCCTAGGGACTTTTTGATGTCTGTGCCTGAGGTTGATTTCATTGCTTGCTCTCAGGGCAGGCCTGGCAGCTGTTGGTGTGGCCAGGCTTGTCTGTTTAATTTTGATGCATGTGCACCTGTTCTGGTTTCACTGTTTGCATCCTAGGACTGCAGAGGGTTGGGAGCCCTCTGCAGCTGTCCCATTTTGAATATGCTTAGACAAATGCTCAGGAGAGCTCTCAGTGTGTCTGGGTTTCTGCCTTGGGTTTGTACTGAACTCCTGTACCAGGGTAGAGGGGCAGAATCACCTTGTCTGTCCTGCAGCTTCTCCTGCTTTGGTCCTCTGCTGGTAGAGTGGTTGTAGAGTGTAAGAGCCACTGAAGCACAGAGGCCTTTGGGGAGGATGAATGGTTTCCCCAGTTCCTGCCAGTGTGGGTGACAAGCAGTAAGCAAACAGGAGGCTACTCAAGGAGAAGGGGAGCAAGAGCTGCTGCTGCAGGAATGTGGTGCCCTACTGGGAGCTCCATGTGCCAGTGGAATTCAGACTCCAAGTTCTATCAGAACACTTTGAAAGAGAACTGGAAGCTCACTGCAGTGAATAAACTTTGTGGCACCACCAGCAAATACAGGGAAGGCCACAAAGATGATCAGGGTACTGGAGCACCTCTTGTGAGGACAGGCTGAGAGAGCTGAGCTTGTTCACTCTGGAGAAGAGAAGACTTTTGGGGGGGGTGACCTTGGAGCAGCCTTCCAGTACCTGAAGGGGCTACAGGAAGGCTGCAGAGGGACTGCCCCCAAAGGCCTGCAGGGCCAGGCCCAGGGGCAGTGGTTTGAAATGAGAGCAGAGCAGATTGAGATTGGAGGTGAGGAGCAAGTTCTGCCCCAGGAGGCTGCTGGAGCACTGCAGCAGGTTGCCCAGGGAGGTGGCTGAGGCTCCAGCCCTGGAGATATTCAGGGTGAGGCTGGACAGGGCTGTGGGCAGCCTGATCCAGTGGAGGATGTCCCTGCTGAGTGCAGGGGGTTGGACTGGATGAGCTTTGGAGCTCCCTTCCAACCCAACCCCTTCTGTAATTCACCCTCAGTACAGTGCTGCAGTAACCTCTGCCTTTGTCTTGGCCAGACTGGGGCAGTGGCAGCAGTATCATTGTTGCCTGGGGGTGATGCCCCTGGAGTCAGTGAGCCCAGGCTGACCTGGCAGAGGCTGTAGATGTGTGTGCAGTTGTGGGCCTGTAGCTTACTCCTTGCTTGCAGCAGACTAATCATACCATTCAGAGAGCCTTGGGTAGGTGTGGCAAGATCTTCTGCAGAGGCTCTGTGCTGCTGTGGGTGTGTTTGTGTGAGTGATTACCCAAGACATTAGTGACTGAAACCTTTTGGTTTGGGAGTAGCTGAAGGGATGTGATTTGGATATTCAAACATCTACTAGGAGTGCAAGAGAGGTTCTTAAGGTGCAGGACACTGGAGCTGGGTTTGAAAAATGTTGGTGTCCTCCTCAGCACAGCTGAACTGATCATAGGCAGAGCTGTGTCTGCAGCAGCATTTTAGCTGTTGGTGTTACCTGAAATCTCTCAGAATGACTTGAGGGTTTCAGTCCTGTGCCTCTGCTCATACTGAAACTGTAGAGTTAAGCTGGTGGCAGCAGGAAAGCTCAGGGGAGCAGAGGAGACCTGGACTGGTACAAATGCAAAGACTGGATGATGGCTTTCTGGGAGCCATGAAGTATCCTGACTGTAAACAACAGAAACTCTAAATGTCCTGGAAGCCTTCTTCCCTTGGGAGGTGAATCTTGAACTCAAAGGCAAGGTGTCTGTGTGTTAAACAGCATGGTCAAGATTAACTGATCTTAGTGTGAGCTTGGCTTGACTGGAGATCTGTGCTGAAGGAGATTCTGAATAAAAACCCTGTAAAAAGGGAGTCACAGAATCACAGAATGGTTCAGGGTGGAAGGGACCTCAAGGATCATCCAGCTCCAACCCCCTGCCATGGACAGGAACACCTCCCAGCAGCCCCAGCCTGCTCAAGGCCTCATCCAGCCTGGCCTGGAACACCTCTAGGGAGGAGGCAGCCACAGCCTCCCTGGGCAGCCTGTGCCAGAGTCTCCCCAGCCTCACTCTCAAGGATTCCTTCCTCCTCTCCACTCTCAGTCTCCCCTCTCCCAGCTCAAAGCCATTGTTCCTCAGCCTGGCACTCCCAGCCCTTGGCCAGAATCCTTCCCCAGCTCTCCTGGAGCCCTTCAGGTACTGGAAGGCAGCTCTGAGGTCTGCCTGGAGCCTTCTCTTCTCCAGGCTGCACAGCCCCAGCTCTCAGCCTGTGCCCACAGGGGAGGGTCTGCAGCCTCTGCTCATCTCTGTGGCCTCCTCTGGAGCCTCTCCAGCAGCTCCAGGTCCTTCCTGTGCTGGGGGCCCCAGAGCTGGAGGCAGTGCTGCAGGTGGGGGCTGAGCAGAGCAGAGCAGAGGAGCAGAATCCCCTCCCTGTGCTGCTGCTCTCCCTGCTCTGGCTGCAGCTCAGCACTCAGCTGGCTCTGGGCTGCCAGGGACACCCCCAAGGCCTTCTCCCCCAGGCTGCTCTCAGTCACTCCTCGCCCAGCCTGGATCTGTGCTTGGGGTTGCCCAGACCTTGCCCTTGGCCTTGTTGAACTCCATGCATCTGTGGTAGCAGAGAAGGCTTTTGTGAGCCCTTGGAGTAAAGCAGCTACTTGAGGCAGCTCCTCCCATGTGCTTGTTCCTGGGATTTTGGTGACCATCACTTGTGTGGTGTGAGGTTTTGGTGGCTCCCATGATGCTTTCAGAACTGGTAGATAACAAAATGCTTCTGATGCAGCATTCTGTGGGTTTTAGTTGTTTTAGAAGCTTTCTCTGAAATTCCCTTGCCAGGACATTCCATGGCACATCCCTGCCATTGCAGCCTTTCTTAATCAAGGCCTATTTCTTGGCAGTAAATTGCTCTCTCTGAACAGAAAAAATACCAGAGGCATTTTGAGCCTTAATGCAGAGTCAAGCTCCTGTTTTAGCCAAGGATCATGAAATCAGTGCAATGCAGAGGGAGCTCTCATTCATTTGCATAACTTTCTGTCCTCACATTAAGTCTTAATTACAATCCCTTGTGTTTGCAGCTGGAGAGGAGCAGTAATAGAACCTGACCAAAGCCCTGAACCTCCATCCAGTAAAATGCAAGAAGCAGAAAAACCTTCATCTGTGGAAGCTGAAGAGCAAAAGGAGCCAGGTGAGTAGGAGAGTTAATGATCCCTTTGTTTCTGTTCACTTTCATGGTTGAAGTTGTGCAGTTCCCCCCCATCCATTTCATTATCAGTTTAATGACACTAAGTGTAGGCAGGATTGCTTACCTAGAACATCCAAGCTTCTCTCTGTCCTTACTCCACCTCAGCAGCCTTCATGTTTATTGGTTTTCAGAATGTGAAAATTTTAGTGTCAGATCTGTGAAACACAAGCTCTGGGAGGCAGCAGCCTGTCCTGTCTTTCCTCCAGGAAAGGACAGTGTAGCCTGGAGAGCAGCACAGAGGAGAGGCCCTGGGGGTCCTGGTGGACAACCAGATGACCATGAGCCAGCAATGTGCCCTTGTGGCCTGGGGTGGATTAGAAGGGCTGTGGTGAGTAGGTGAGAGAGGTTCTCCTGCCCCTCTCCTCTGCCCTGTGAGGCCACATCTAGAAAGCTGTGTTCAGTTCTGAGCCCCTTTAGCTTAAGAAGGACCTCATGGTCCTGCTTAAAGGAGTCCAGCCCAGAGGCACAGAGCTGCTGCAGGCAGTGGAACATCTCCCTGTGAGCACAGCCTGAGGCAACTGGGGCTTGGGGCTGGGAGCAGAGCAGCCTGAGGGCTGCCCTCAGTGCTGGGGATAAAGATGTGCAGGGCTGGGGCCAGGCTCTGCTCAGGGCTGGCCAAGCACAGCACAAGGGGCACTGGGTGCCAACTGGAGCAGAGCAGCTGCCAGGGGAACAGGAGGGGAAACTTTGTCCCTGTGAGGGTGCTGGAGCCTGGAGCAGGCTGCCCAGAGAGGTTGTGGAGTCTGCTCTGGAGACATTCAGCACCTGCCTGGCTGTGCTCCTGTGTGAGCTGCCCTGGGTGCCCTGCTCTGGCAGGGGCTTGGACTGGGTGATCTCCAGAAGTCCCTTTTGGCCCCTGACATTCTGTGGCTCTGTGACAGTGCACAGAGACAGGGCCTGGAAGGCTTTATTCAGCACTGTTTTGTTTACAAGAACAGCCAAGTGACTTCCTGATGAAAGTGAGCTGCTTTTAAGGTTCCCAGCGATGCTGTAGGAGTTGTTTGTGCAGGTGCTGCCCTTAGCAAAGCAGCTGTTGCTCTGGGTTCACGAGGGAGCTCGGATGTGCTGAGTGTGGCACGCTGCAGTGTCCTCTCTTGGGCTCTTGCTGTGTGTGGGGTCAGTCAGTGCTGCTTGGTGTTGCCCTCTGCAGAGAGCTTTGTTGCCATTTCTCAGCCTCACAGCTGGGAGGTTTGGTGTCGCTGCCGCTGGGTTTCTCACAGACTCAGCTTCAGGGCAGATTGCAGTCAGAGATGTCAGCAGAGCCAGGAAACAGCCCTGGCTTTGCCTGAGATGGGACATGCAGACTTTGTTCCTTTTCTGTATTAACTGAAAAGTTCAAGAGTAATCATTTTGTGTTACTGACTTTAAATTCTGCAGGAGGCAGAGAATAAGGCAGGGGAGATAAAGGAAGACTGGCAGGTGGTACCTGAGTGGAGGGTTGTGTGTTCAGCAGCTGGACTACAGCTGGTTGAAGCAATCCTGACCCTGGTATTTCCTAAGTCTTAGAGTTCCAGTGATGCTCTCCCCACAGCCATGCCTGTGATTGCAGCAGTGTTTGATTTGCAGAAGGGACTTTTTTTTTTAACCAGAGAGAGATCTTTTTACAACCAGTGGCCTGAGAAGACAAGAGCTGATGGGGACAAACCCCTGCTGGGGAGATTCCTCTTGGGCTCCAGGAAAAATCTGTGCCCATGAGAACAGTTGGAGATTGGAATAATCTCCCAAGGGAAGCAGTGGAGTCCCCCACCTTGGACAGTTCAAAACTCAGCTTGCCAGGGTGCTGGGCCAGCTCCTTTCAACTCTGCTGTGACCTAGGAAGGTTGAACCAGATGATCATTGGGGTCCCTTCCGAGTTGCTGCTCTAGGCTTCCTGGCTTTCACCTGCCTGGATTGCTGACCAGAAGCACTGGCTGATTATTCTGCAGAGGAAAGGATGCTCTGAGGATGTTTTTGGCCACCACACTGATCAGTAGTGTGGAACACATTTTATTTTGGGTGGAAGGCAGCAAAATGTAGCCGGGCGGTGGTGCTGAGCTGGCCCCCCGCGGCGGTGCTGAGCCGGGCGGTGGTGCTGAGCCGGCCCCCCGCGGCGGTGCTGAGCCGGGCGGTGGTGCTGAGCCGGGCGGTGGTGCTGAGCCGGCCCCCCGCGGCGGTGCTGAGCCGGGCGGTGGTGCTGAGCCGGGCGGTGGTGCTGAGCCGGCCCCCCGCGGCGGTGCTGAGCCGGGCGGTGCTGAGCCGGCCCCCCCGCGGCGGCGCTGAGCCGGCCCCCCCGCGGCGGTGCTGTGCCGGGCGGCGCTGAGCCGGCCCCCCCGCGGCGGTGCTGAGCCGGGCGGTGCTGAGCCGGCCCTCCGCGGCGGTGCTGTGCCGGGCGGCGCTGAGCCGGCCCCCCCGAGGCTGTGCTGAGCCGGACGGTGCTGAGCCGGCCCTTCGCGGCGGTGCTGTGCCGGGCGGTGCTGAGCCGGCCCCCCCGCGGCGGTGCTGAGCCGGGCGGTGCTGAGCCGGCCCTCCGTGGCGGTGCTGTGCCGGGCGGCGCTGAGCCGGCCCCCCCGAGGCTGTGCTGAGCCGGACGGTGCTGAGCCGGCCCTTCGCGGCGGTGCTGAGCCGGGCGGTGCTGAGCCGGCCCTCCGCGGCGGTGCTGAGCCGGACGGTGCTGAGCCGGCCCTTCGCGGCGGTGCTGTGCTGGGCGGTGCTGAGCCGGCCCCCCGCAGTGGTGCTGAGCCGGCCCCCCGCGGCGGTGCTGTGCCGTGCGGCGCTGAGCCGGCCCCCCCGAGGCTGTGCTGAGCCGGCCCTTCGCGGCGGTGCTGTGCCGGGCGGTGCTGAGCCGGCCCCCCGCAGTGGTGCTGAGCCGGCCCCCCGCGGCGGTGCTGTGCTGTGCGGTGCTGAGCCGGGCGGTGCTGAGCCGAGCGGCGCTGTGCCGGGCGGCGCTGAGCCGGCTCTTGTCCTTGGCAGTGCCCATCAACCAGCGCCAGTTGGCCGTCATCGAGGCCTTCCGCCACGCCTGGAGGGGCTACAAGGCCTTTGCCTGGGGCCACGATGAACTGAAGCCTTTGTCCAAGTCCTACAGTGAGTGGTTTGGCCTTGGGCTCACCTTGGTCGACGCCTTGGATACCCTCTGGATCCTGGGCTTAAAAGAAGGTAACTTTGGGGTTTCCCCTGCCCCGCTCTTTGCTCTCTCTGCGGTGCCTTGGTGTCTGTGCAGAGGTCTTGGGGGGAATGTCACAGAACCAGAGAATGGTTAGGTTGGAAGGGAGCTCCAAAGCTCATCCAGTCCAACCCCCTGCACTCAGCAGGGACATCCTCCACGGGATCAGGCTGCCCACAGCCCTCTGCAGCCTCACCTTGAACATCTCCAGGGATGGGACCTCAACCACCTCCCTGGGCAGCCTGTTGCAGTGTTCCAGCAGTGTCCTGTTAAAGGACAGAATTCCTCTTGGAATAGAACTTCTACCCAGGAAAAAAAACCCTCTTCTGTTGCATATATGAGCAGATGTGTCTGCTGGGACCTGAGGAAGATATGGATGAGTCTCCTGGTGTGTTGTGCCTGTGCCAAACCACTAGTGCTCTTTGTGTCTGCCACTGCAGCCTTGCTTTCTCCTCAGCGGGCTTGGGCAGCTGGCCTGTAAGCTTCTGGGCTGTGTTTCACCACACCCAACATCAGGATTTCCCATCTGGACTGAAGAAGGTTGTTTCTGTAAGGAGCCAAAGGATGGAGCAGGGCAATCTTCATTAGATTTCATAGGTTCACCGAATGGCCTGGATTGGAAGGGACCTCAGAGGTCATCTATTCCAATCTCTCAACTAAACCTGGTTGCTCAGAGCCTCATCCAGCCTGGCCTTGAACACCCCCAGGCAGGAGGTAGCCACAGCCTCCCTGGGCAGCCTGTGCCAGAATCTTACCCCCCTCCTACTGAAGAACTTCTTCCTCAGCTCCAGTCTGACCCTGCTCTGCCTCAGCTTCAAACCATTCCCTGTTCTCCTGGCTCCAGACACCCTCAGGAAAAGTCTCTGTGCAGCCTTCCTGCAGGATCCCTTCAGGTACTGGAAGGCAGCTCTGAGGTCCCCCTGGAATCTTCTCTCCAGGCTGAACAACTCCAGCTCCCTCAGCCTGTGCTCTCAGCAGAGGATCTGATCCCTTCCGGTGTTCTGCTCTGTACTTTTTCCCAGTTATTCTGGAAGTGACCAGGTCAGAAACCTTCCCAACATAAAGAGTAAGAGTAAATCTCTGCAGTTCTGTTGCAGAAACCCCACCAAGCTGCTGAATCAGTGCTGAGGTTCTGTTGCTGTCTGCTTTTTGGGGTTGTTTTGCTGGTGTCTGTTGTGGAGCTGGCTTGTTTTTGAAGCATTTAAAATGTGTGGGGCTGTATCTCTTGAAGCTGGACAGCAGCTCCCTTTGCAGCTTGCCCAATTTCCTGGGTCAAGGTGGGAAGAGAGCTGTTTGTAAGGGGGCAATGAGAGTCTTGTAAGGTTCTCATCTACCTTTGAAGCTTGTATAAAAGATTAAATAAGGCAACCATTCTATCATGTGTCTGCAGCTCTAGGCCTGAGCAGGCTGTCCTGAATATTCATCCAGCTGACAGTGCTGCTTTTTTATACAGAAGCAATGAATTGTGACCTTCATGGAGCTTTTCACATCAATTATTACTCAGACATGGTGAAAATGGGCTCTCAGTGCAGGGTGCTTCATAGTTTATAGCACTTCTGATTGCCTTAGAAAGCTGCTGGGGTTTCTTCTGGATACCAAATGAAAGTTCTGGTGGAGGTTACCAGGCTTGCTTTGAAAATTCTGTGGTGTGAGGGTGCTGGAGGCTCGGAGCAGGCTGCCCAGAGAGGCTGTGGAATCTCCTTCTCTGGAGGTATTCAAAACCCACCTGGATGTGTTCCTGTGTGACCTGCACTGGCTGACCCTGCTCTCAGGGGCGTTGGACTTGGATGATCTCTGGGGGTCCCTTCCAACCCCTGACATTCTGTGATTCTGGGGATCCTGAGGCTTCTGTGCAGGAGGACCCTCCCTTCGCTCTTGTACTGCCAGAGAGTACTGAGATTTCTCTGGTTCTTCTCAGCCTACCCAGCATCCAAGATGTTCATGGGGACACAGAGGTGTCCCTTTGCTTTAATCTTCCATGGAATGACTTCCTTTCCTGTTGTTCTGCACCTGCTCACAAGCAGCTGGGAGGTAGCTTGGGGTCACTTTTGCCTCTGCCTGTGAAGGCTGAGCTAATTCACAGGTCCCATGAAGCCAGACGCTGTGCAAGAGCAGTCCTGGAGCTGCTAAGCTGTTGAATCCAAAATGGCTTTTATTATTCTTATTTTACATTTAGTTTTGAAACAGCAGTGTGAGAAACACTTCTGGTTCTGGAGAAAGTATTGCAGGCCACCAGGATTTAAGGCCACCCCTGGAGGGCTGTGCTCAGCTCTGGGCCCTCCCTGCAGGAAGGACCCTGAGGGGCTGGAGCCTGTCCAGAGCAGGGCAGCCAGGCTGGAGAAGGGCCTGGAGCCCCTGGGCTAGAGGAGGGCTGAGGGAGCTGGGGGTGTTGAGGCTGGAGAAGAGGAGGCTGAGGGAGACCTCACTGCGCTCTGCAGCTCCCTGCAGGGAGGTTGGAGTGAGGAGGGGGCAGCCTCTGCTCCTTGGTGCCAAGGGCCAGGAGCAGAGGCAATGGTTCCAAGCTGCAGCAGTCCCCTGCTCAGGCTGGAGCTCAGGAAAGATTTCTGCCCTGGAAGGGATCTCAGCCATTGGCAGAGGCTGCCCAGGGCAGTGCTGCAGTGCCCATCCCTGGGGGTGTTCCAGCAGCTGTGGAGCTGGTGCTTAGGGACATGGTTTGGTGCTGAGCCTTCTGGCCTGCTGACCCAGCTGACCTTGCTGGGTCAAGGGTTGGATGAGCTTGGCTCATTTAGCTCTTCTAAGCAGATGTTTCCTGTGTGATTCTGTAATTTTAGGGGTTCAGGCAGGCTGCCCAGGGGGCTGCTGGGTAGAGGGTGCTGGTGACTGTTAAGAGCTGTTAGCTGAAAATGTTGTCTTGGTTATCTGGGGAGATAACAGCTTTGGTTTAAAGAAAGGGGAATCAGAAGCTCAGAAGGCTCTTGTGGAAGTGTGACTGCCTGGCAAGCCAGGATCTCAATTTCTGATCTGCTTTATAAGTAATTCCTCAACTGCTTTTTGATTTACACTGTTAGGAACTTTTCATTTAAGCCAGCAGTAGTGAAATTTCTCCTGGCATGTGCTCATCATTTTAGTTTCTACCTAAATGAGTGCTGTCTGTAGGCAGGTCCAGTTAAGTGCCGTGGGTATGTGGGGTACTGATGTCTCTGGCCTGGCTGGAACATGCCAGAAGTTCATAACCAAATCACCTTTTATGTTTTGCAGAGTTTGAAGAAGCAAGAAAATGGGTAGCAAATGATTTAGTGTTTGATAAAAACGTGGATGTGAACCTCTTTGAGAGCACCATTCGTATCCTGGGGGGCTTGCTGAGCACCTACCACCTCTCTGGGGATAGCCTCTTCCTGGAGAAAGCAGTGAGTGCCCAGGTCACGCAGGAGCTGCATCGTGCAGCCCAGGAGGGACAGAGCTGAGGGAAGGTCCATCAGAAAGGGACATGTTCCACAGCTTCATGTTTGAAGTGGTGGGAAAGGGACCTTTAATCTCCTTCACTGTGCTTGTCAGCTGTTTGGCTGAGCTCCGAGCACTGCTGTGTTTGAGCTGCCATTCTTACCTGCCTGCTCCTCTCTCCATGAGGAGCTGACCCTCAGAGAGTTCATGAAACAGCCAAGGAAGGAAGTGCTGGGTGGCTGGGTGCAGTCAGTGACCTCAGAACTGCACAGGGACTGCAGACTGCAGTGAGGCTGCAACAACAGGAGCCAGGCAGGAGCTCTGTAACCATTCCTGGGAATAAATCTTGACCCTTCCCTAGTTCTTGGCTCTCTGGCACCATCTGAAGCTGAGCCACTCCTCTCTTTTCCGGTCTGCTTGGTGCAAGGCAGTGCAGAGGGCTGTAGCTGTGTGCAGGTGTTTATTTGCTGGCCTGTGCTGTGCTCTTGGCTTCTCTCTAGAAAGACATTGGGAACAGGCTGATGCCAGCCTTCAGGACCCCCTCCAAGATCCCCTACTCCGATGTCAACCTCGGGCGGGGCAGCGCGCACCCGCCCCGCTGGACCTCCGACAGCACCGTGGCCGAGGTCACCAGCATCCAGCTGGAGTTCAGGGAGCTCTCTCGTCTCACTGGGGATGAGAAATTCCAGGTATGGAAGAAGCACTCCATGGTTGTTTTCTTTTCCCACTTCTCTGCAGCTCTTTCAGCCCCTCACCTTCAGTGAGAGCTGGGTGTTACAGGCTGTAAAAACCACCTGTCTGTGAGAAGCTAAATCTGTGTGGAAGCTTGAGGAGGGCAGATTGAGACTGGAGATGAGGAGGAAATTCTTGAGTGAGGCTGGGGAGACACTGGCACAGGTTGCCCAGGGAAGCTGTGGCTGTCCCCTCCCTGGAGGTGTTGAGGGCCAGGCTGGATGAGGCCTTAAGCAAGCTGAGCTGGTGGGAGGTGTCCCTGCCCATGGCAGGGGGTTGGAACTGGATGATCTTGAAGGTCCCTTCCAACCCAACCCTTTCTAGGATTCTGTGACTACTCCACCAGATGTGGTCTCTGTAGTCTGTAATGTGAAGCTAAAGGAGCTGTGAAACTCTAGACCAGGGGAAGAAAACAAGCAAAGTACTTCCAGTTACTTTTTAAATGCCTGCAGGGAGTTGTGGAGGTAATTACCAGCTTGCAGGTAAAAACCCCCAAACAACCCAAACCAAGCAGCAAACTCAAACAAAACCAAAAGACCCCCCCAGTCCCCCACACTTTGTCACTGACATTTTTGTTGGACAGCAGATTGCCAGATTTGGAGAAAGCATCGACCTGAGGAGGGGGCTGTGGAGCTGAGCCTTGCTTTCCTGCTGGTAACATTCTCTGTGTGGTTTCTTGATGCTATTTGCCCTGGACAGAGCACCAAGAGTGGAACCCAGTGTTGCTATCTGTGGAACTGAAATGTGGCTCACTGGATAAGGGTCTGAGACAGGTCATAGTGTAAGAAATCAGTGGAAATAGAAATAACTGCAGAGAAAAGAATCTTTTCCCCTCTTCTCTGGGTTTGTCAGTGGTGTTTTATTGGTTTAAGCTGTGTACACAGCTTGGCTTTTGAGGAGTGCATTTATTTAAACCAGTGTTAGCCACTGCATGACTGAGGAGGAGTTGTAGCTGGGCTTCTACTTTGCACATAGGAGTAACTCAGATCATCTCCTGTGCCATGGTTTTAGATTTTGAGTGGCCTTACTTGAAGGAAAGAGAGAGTCACAAAGCCCTAATTCCTATTGCATAGCATCCTAGAATGGCTCAGGCTGGAAGTGACCTCTGAGATCAACTGCTCCAACCCCCCAGCCATGGGCAGGGACACCTCTCAAGTAGACTCAGCTGCTCAAGGCCTCATCCAACATGGCCTTGAACACCCCAAGGAGGGGGCAGCCACAGCCTCCCTGGGCAGCCTGTGCCAGAGTCTCACCATCCTCCTACTGAAGAACTTCTTCTTCAGCTCCAGTCTGACCCTGCTCTGCCTCAGCTTCAAACCATTCCCCCTTGGCCTGGCTCCAGACATTCTCATGAACACTCCCCCTGCAGCCTTCCCGTAGGAACCCTTCAGGTCCTGGCAGGCAGCTCCGAGGTCCCCCTGGAGCCTTTGAAATGTGAAGCATTGCCTGAACTGAGCTCGTGCCCCTGGTGCTAATTGGAGGCAGAAGAGCTCTGAGGCTGAAGCTGCCGGCCAGGTTTCTGTGCACGAGTGACAGGTGTGTGTCTGCAGAGCGCGGTGGATGCGGTGACCAAGCACGTGCACGGCCTGGCGGGGAAGAACGACGGGCTGGTGCCCATGTTCATCAACACCAACAGCGGGCAGTTCACACACCTGGGCGTCTACACGCTGGGAGCCAGAGCCGACAGCTACTACGAGTATCTGCTCAAGCAATGGATTCAGGGGGGCAAAAAAGAAAATGAGTAAGTCCCTTCCTTTTCCCTTCCTGGTGAGGGAGTTGTGTGAGCTGTGAAGTTTGCTGCTTAGAGAAGCTGTCTGTGCCCGGCAGTGCCCCAAAGAGCACTGCCGGGACCGCTGTGTTGCTAAGCAAGCAAAAGACCTGTGGTGACTGGGGCTGGACTGGATGGCCTTTGGAGGTCCTTTCCAACCCAGACCATTCTATGACTTGATGTAAGAACAGCATCAGAGTTAGGTTTGGTCTCAAAAGGTCTGTTCCTCAGAGAGATTCTCCTCCTCAGTGCGTCGGGTGTGAGGAGTGGGCGGGCGAGGGCGGTGACTTCTTTGCAGTAGAGGTGGAGCAGAATTAGACCTCTCCAAACTGCTGCTGAGGCTTCATTTCACCAGTGCTGGCTTTTTCCTGTGGGGTTGTTAGGTGAATTCTGCAGATTCATGGAGGTGGGAATTTTAATCCTTAAGGAGCAGATGAGGTTTGGAGTCTGTGTAAACTTTGCTTTGGGTCTCACATCTCTCTTACCACACGAAGTGGATGAAAATGGATGGAACTGGAGATCTTGGGAAAGGCAGAAACTGCCAGCAGTTTCTACCTGCTGAGGCCAGTTGTGCCTGCTGGGCTTGTTTGTGCTGAGGGGCTGGATGCCTGCAGCAGGCCTCCTGCCTCTCTGGGGCACTGCTTTTGCACATCACTACAAAGGAAGCTTTTGCAGCATTGCCTTTACTAAGCCACCCTTCCTGGAACTGGAGAGCCACTGTCTTGGGGACCAGGAGCCCTGGCAGGCTGTGAACTCCCAGTGGAAATACTCTGCAGGATTTTTTGCCACTTAGAAGTATTTTGAAACAAGGGAAATGCAGATTAAGTCCTGGGGGAGGGGAGGGGACAAAGGCTGGGGCAGATTGCACAGATTAAATCCTGGGGGAGGGGAGGGGAGGGGACAAAGGCTGGGCAGATTGCTCAGATTAAGTCCTGGGGGAGGGGAGGGGACAAAGGCTGGGGCAGATTGCTCAGATTAAATCCTGGGGGAGGGGAGGGGACAAAGGCTGGGGCAGATTGCTCAGATTAAGTCCTGGGGGAGGGGAGGGGACAAAGGCTGGGGCAGATTGCTCAGATTAAGTCCTGGGGGAGGGGAGGGGACAAAGGCTGGGGCAGATTGCTCAGATTAAGTCCTGGGGGAGGGGAGGGGACAAAGGCTGGGGCAGATTGCTCAGAGTCACTAAATATCCATCTGTGGTTGGAGAGCTAAAGAAATGACTCAGATGAGCCCGAGGGCAAACCTGATTTGATTGAATCTGCTTCAGAGCAAAGGGCTGGAGCCCTCCAAGAGGTCCTTAGCAGCCTGGTTTTGTGGTGATTTTAATTTGCTGTACTTCTGGGGGTTCCTGAAATGAAATCTGCTGGCTGTGGGCTCGCAGCCGGGGGGGATTTTCTTTCCTCTTTCAGCGTGGGGTTTACTTGGAAAGGAAACTGGGCCCTGCTCCATGGTGGTGGTCACTCAGGCGTGGGGACTTGCAGGGGTGTTTGTCAGGTCTTGCATTTAGTTCAATATTGCTCTTCAGACTGATATAGCAGCCTGCAAAGGACTGTGCTGAACATCACCTGTGATTAAATGTGTGTGAGTCAGGTGGGAATGGTTGTAATTCACAGGCTGTTGGAAGACTACATGAGAGCCATAGAAGGAGTGAAGAAGCATCTTCTTCAGAGATCACAACCCAAAAAGCTGATATTTGTAGGAGAGCTGGCTCATGGCCACTTCAGTGCCAAGATGGTAAGACCTGCAACTGCATTTAAAAACCCAAACCAACCAACAACAGCAAAAGAAAACAGGAACACCACCACCAAACTCCTTAAGGACAGGCAAATGCAGAGGTTCTCTGCTGTCTTTCTCCCCTCCTGCCCCCAAGGGAAAAAGAAACAACAAACAAACCAACTGGAAGAAGTAGCCCACAAGACAGTCAAGACTTGTGTAGTGTGGTGGCAAGTCCTGAGTGACAGCCTGGCAGACAGTACTCACCTGTGCAAAGCAGGAGCCTGGTTCTCTTTGAGTTACTCTAAGTCACAGAATGGCTTAGCTGGAAAGAGACCTCAGAGCTCATCTACTCCAACCCTCTGCAGCTCTAAGGTCCCCCCAGAGCCTTCTCCTCTCCAGGCTGAACACCCCCAGTTCCCTCAGCCTGTTCCCAGAGCAGAGGTGCTCCAGCAGCTCTCTGTCCTGCTGGGGACACCAGAACTGGAGGCAGGATTGGAGGTGAGGTCTGAGCAGAGCAATGTCAAGGGGCAGAATCCCCTCTCCTGCCCTGCTGGCCAGACTCCTCTGGCTGCAGCCCAGAACACAGCTGCCTGCTGGGCCATCCTCTTACACTCCTGTCAACTGAACATTTTGGTGCTGGAGTCAAATTTCCCTTGGTGGTGTTTTTTTCCTTTGCTCACAAAGTTCAGGGTCTGAAGGTGCTGAGGCAGTGCCTGGTTTATGCATTACCTTCCATAACTGCAGACTCTGGACACTTTGCACACCTGGCTTGTGGACACTTTGCCCCCAGAAGCAGCAGGTGATCTAACTTTGTGTTACTGGGTGAGAAGAGTCTGCTCATTGTGGAGGCTTTCTGCCCATTCCTGACATTTGTTCTGCTGTGTCAAGCCAGGATGGGTTTTGCTGCAGGGAGCATGGATTAATGATGTCCCTCTGCTCTTGGTTTGTGCATCCCTATCCTTTAACAAGCATTTTAGGACCTTGCAGGTGCTGGGTGTGTTGTGCTAAGTAGCAGCTAAGAAATAAATGTCCCTGCAGCCATTTCATTGCTGCAGCTTTGCCTTTTTCACATGATCATCCTCAGGTGCCCCTCTTCCCTGGCTGCATGAAGAGCCCAAGGTGCTCAGTATCTGTGGCATTTGGCTGGCTGTAAGCAAGTTCAGGAGAGTTGGTGCTGGGAGCCAGCTGTGTCCCAGCCTTCCTGTGCTGCTTCACAGACACCAGAGGTAGCAGCTTTTTACTGCTCCAAGGAGCAAAGCTGCCAGGAATGGGCAGGTGTTGAGGCAGAGGTGTACTTGAAAGCTTGACAGCTTTCTTGTTGGGCCTGGTGAGCTCTGCAGGCAGTGCTAAGAAGTGTGGCAGCAGGGCAGGAGAGGGGATTCTGCCCCTTGACTCTGCTCTGCTGAGACCCCACCTCCAATTCTGCCTCCAGTTCTGGTGTCCCCAGCAGAAGGATGACAGAGCCATTGGAGAGAGTCCAGAGGAGGTCACAAGGGCTGGAGCAAGTCTTCTGTGAGGACAGGCTGAGGGAGCTGGGGGTGTTCAGACTCCAGGGGACCTTAGAGATGCCTTCCAATAGCTGAAGGCATCCTACTGGAAGGCTGCAGAGGGACTTTTCATGAGGGTGTCTAGAGACAGGCCAAGGGGGAATGGTTGGAAGCTGAGGCAGAGCAGGGTTAGAGTGGAGCTGAGGAGGAAGTTTTTCATAAGAACTTCAGTGGTGAGACTCTGGCACAGGCTGCCCAGGGAGGCTGTGGCTGCCTCCTGCCTGGGGGTGATCAAGGCCAGGTTGGATGAGGCCTTGAGCAGCTGAGTCTAGTTAAGAGGTGTCTCTGGCAGGGGCATTGGAGCCTTCCAACCTGAGCTATCCTGGGATACTGTGAATGAGGAAAATCTCCTGCAGCTGATCTCTCCCTCCTCTCTAAAGCTTTGTTTTCTGTGGCTGGCTCTTGTCTTTATGTTAAAAGCTAAGGAGCAACCTGATCATCTGAATTTCTGTTATCCCTTTAGGTATCTCTGTTGAGAAACCTTGAGGTGGTTGTACCCCCCTGCCCTCCTAAGATGGTATCAAGTCTGTACTTCTGGGAAACCAGAGGCATTCTCCTCCCCCTTGCCCTGACCAGAAACCTTGGATTAGCTTTTCCAGAAACTTCATCTAAATCTGGAGTCCTGCTCTGGACATTCTTCAGCTGAGTGATGCCTTCTGTAATAATGCTGCCTGCTTTGTGCTGCCTCACAGCATGTTAAAAAGTTACCTTCAAGTTCTTAGTACCTGAAATGAGTTTTGAAGAAGAGAAAGAAGGTAAAAGAGGCAGCTGGGCAGGGAAGCAGAGAGGCAGCTGCACTCACAGGCATCCCCCAGCCCCCCTCTGCTGCAGTCAGAGTTGTCTTGTCTTGCAGGATCACTTGGTTTGCTTTCTGCCTGGCACTCTGGCCCTGGGAGCTCACAATGGCCTCACTGCTGACCATATGAAACTGGCTGAAGCCCTCATAGAAACATGTTACCAGATGTATGCTCAAGTGGAGACAGGCCTGAGCCCAGAGATCGTGCACTTCAACCTGCATGCACAAAAGGGCCACAAAGATGTGGAGATCAAGGTGAGCAGGGGGCTGGCCTCAGCTGGAATTCAGTGATTCCTTCTGCTCCTGGACCTCCCAGCTGGTGTTGGTGATGTGCTGGTGTGGAGCACATGCTGCCTGGCTTCTTGCTGCACCCTGGTCCTTGTTTTTAATTGCCCTGCAGTGTATTGAGAGGCTGAGTGTGATGGTTAGGGGCACCTCCAGGAGGTGAACCAGAAAGTGTATTTCATTCCCCTAAGCCCTACATCCCTATAAAACTGGCTGCAGTCACTTCTCTTCCCCTCCTCCCTCCCTCCCTCCTCCCAGAGAGGAGGGTGCACATGTCTTACAGGGGAGGCCTGGAGCAGCCTAATTGGGCCAAGCTGAATATTGGCTGCATCACAAGGGTTTGGTATAGGGGGGGTGAAGGCATGGGTTTGTTGGCCTGATTTAGAGGGAGGTTTGTGTGAAGCTTTGGCCTAAGGAGAGCTGTGGCTTATGGGTTTCTTTGGTATGCTTGGTGCTGTTTCATGGAGGTGTGAACAGCCTCTCCATTGCCAGTTTCCTTGCCATGGTTTTCTTTTACCCTGTTTGGAAGGGGTAAAAGAGCAAATCTGCCTCACTCTAAACCAAGATACTGAGTTCTGCACAACAAACCCTTGAGAGCAGGAGGAGATGGAGGAGATGGGAATTGCTGGTTTGCTCCCTGCAGTCCTTGAGGAAATTCCCTATCTGAATTATTTTTGCCTTCTCTCCCTCTTGCAGCCTGCAGACAGGCACAACTTGCTGCGACCTGAAACTGTGGAAAGCCTTTTTTACCTGTACAGATTCACTGGGGACAAGAAGTACCAGGACTGGGGCTGGGAGATCCTGCAGAGCTTCAACAAGTACACACGTGTAAGGCCAGCTCAGAGCCACCTGGGGCTTGGGGAAATCACCTGTGGGGAAATTGGTCACAACGTGGACTTCAGGGCACAGAATCACAGAATGGTAGGGGCTGGAAGGGACCTCTGGAGATCATCCAGTCCAAGCTCCCTGCCAGAGCAGGGTCACCCAGGGCAGCTCACACAGGAACACAGCCAGGTGGGTTTGGAATGTCTACAGACAAGGAGACTCCACAGCCTCTCTGTATAGCCTGCACCAGGGCTCTGCACTCTCACAGCAAAGAAGTTCCTCCTCGTGTTCAGATGGAACTTCTGTGTCCAGGTATATGGCCATTACCTCTCGTCCTGTCACTGGGGACTACTGAGAAGAGTCTGGTCCCATCCTCCTGCCACCCACCCCTTAGATATTTTTAAGCATTGATCTGATCCCCCCTCAGCCTCCTCTTCTGCAAGCTAACCAGCCCCAGCTCTCAGCCTCTTCTCAGATGAGAGATGTTCCAGTGCCCTCAGCAGCTCAGTGGCTCTGTGCTGGACGCTCTCCAGTAGTTCTTTGCCCTTCTTGAACTGGGGCACCCAGAACTGCATACAGTACCCCAGGTGAGGCTTCATCAGCACAGAGTGGAGGAGAAGCAGAACCTGCCTCAACCTGCTGGCCACACTCCTCATGATGCACTCCAGGATGCCCAGTTCATGCAGTGCCTTGCAGGGTGAAGTGCTGCTCAGTACACTCAGGGAAAGAGCTTGCATGACATTAATGACAACATGCAGAGGCTGTGTGCAGGCTGCCAAAGTGTCTCTGTCCTGCTGGAAGCTGTTGGAATCCCTGTGCAGTCCTTACTAGGAGTTTGGAGCTGAGAAGGACATGACTGGATTGAAAGAACCTTTTGGTTCACACAATGGCCTGAAAGCCTTACCAGAGAGGAGTTCTGCTCCTCCTGCCAGCAGTGCTCCTGCAGCTACTGCTCTGAGATGCTGTGGAAGTGGGGCCTAGATGCCAGTGGTCACCATACATCCATGCTCTGATGTGGTGCTTTGGCCACCTCCAGTGCAAAAGTTGCACCTTTTGCACATTTGTCCAGAAACTTGAAGGAGATCATAGAATCACAGAATGCTCTGGGTTGGAAGGGAGCTCCAGAGCTCATCCAGTCCAACCCCCTGCAGGCAGCAGGGACATCCTCCACTGGTTGCCCAGAGCCCTGTGCAGCCTCACCTTGAACACCTCCAGGGATGGGGCCCCAGCCACCTCCCTGGGCAGCCTGGTGCAGTGTCCCAGCAGCCTCCTGGTGCAGAACTTTGTAAATTAACCATCAGTGGGCATTTTGCTTCATTTTATCCTTGTGGTTTCCTTTAAAATGCAAGGAGGCTTTTCCCAGTGGCTGCAGCAAGCCAGGAGCCAGTGTGGGCTGAGGCCGTGGGGGGGCCACGCCGAGCTGCTCCTCGGCACTTATTTTCTCCAAGTGCATCTGGATGTTGGGAAGTAAAAAGGGTTTTAGATTATCTTAACAGAGTCTCTGCTTTTCTTTTGGCACAGGTCCCCACAGGTGGTTACACTTCCATTAACAATGTGCAGAGCCCCAGCAATCCAGAGCCAAGGGATAAGATGGAGAGCTTCTTCCTCGGGGAGACGCTCAAGTACCTGTTCCTGCTCTTCTCGGATGACATCGACTTGATCAACCTCGACAAGTTTGTGTTCAACACAGAAGCTCATCCACTCCCTATCTGGGTGCCTGCATAGACTGAGTGTCAGCAGACCTTCCAGGGGTGGCATTTTTATCTTCAAGTCACTTTACTTTTCAGGGTTTGAGGAGAGATGCTGCACTGCACTGTGTTTGGTTTCAAACAGGCAAAACCTTTAGGGAAGCATCTCTGCTTTGGACAAGTCACATCAGTCTTAAAGCTAATCCCTGCTTCTGGGATGGCCAAGCTGTGCCATGCTAAGCCTGTCTCCTGGTATTGATGATGAGGTTCAGAGAATTGTGGTGTGACCATGACATTCCCAGAGCTCTGGTGGAGCAGGCCTCACTTCTGTCCATCTTACTAAATGCTCATTAAATACCAGGAGCTCAGCTTGGTGTTGTCCAGGCCAGGACTGGCCCTGCAGAGGAGGAATAAACCTGCAGGTCTCTGGTTTATTCTGGACTCACTGAAACACCAGTGAACAGCACCTTCCCTTCCTAAGAGCCTGGTGCTTCAGCTGCTGTTTCAGGTGGTCAGGGGAATCAACAAAGAACTGTGACAGTGTCCCAGGCAGAAGAAAACCCTCGGCATTGCCAGCGGTACTCTGCACTCATTCCAAACTACCCAGCGGTGCTGCAGCAGCTGAGGAGAAGGAAGTGGCAGCAAAGCTTCTGTTGTACAGTGTCATAAGTTTTCTAGAGCACTTTGAACAATCTCTTCAAGCTGTGGCTGAAATGAATGATGGGAGAGAATTTGCTGCTGGTTTGGCTCAGAGTGGTTTAGAATTATGTAGAGGTGTTGCAGTTTTGCAGCTGACCTGCAGGAATGCAGGAGACAATGTGAAACAAGAGGAACTCCACCTGCATTTCAGATGTTCTTCGCACCAGTTAGACTCAGGTACTCTGACTAAAAGCTGTGTTCTGAGGCTGGGCACTGGGGAAGCTTGGCAGCACATGAGGTGCAGTTCTGCATCAGCCTTTCTGTCCCATCCTGTCCAGATGCGGCATTGTGAGGTCTTGACTCAAGACAGGCTTAGAATGCACAGCAAACTTCTTACTCATAATTGGTTAAACTGGGGGAAAATCATAGTGCTGATCTCTGGAGCTTTTTCCTCCTTAGGAGTACTTTGGGTAGAAGTAGTTTTCATTAGTGGGATTAAAAGCAGGTAGTTCCTGCTCCCAGTGAAATCTGGTCAGTTGCTTGAGGACCAAGTAGGTCTGGGTTGAGCCTTCTGGGAGCCCTGGGAGCTTTCACTTCTTGATGTTCAAATAGATTTTATGCCATGAATTTGGAAATCAGCTTTCTATAGAGTGTTTCCTTCTGGTTCTGTAGCTACTTGAGCAGTGTGGTGTTCATAGCTGAATTAGCAGAACCGTGCTTGTTCATGTTTCTCGAAGAGCCTCTCGTGAAGAGGTCCCTTCCTGTCACACCCCTGGCAGTGGTGGGAAGCCTGCAAGTGTGTGGTGGTGGCAGCAAGGTGCAGCCCCCTGTGAATCTCTAAATCTGAGGCTGGGTTATGGTGACCAATTCTGTTTGCTAGAGCCAGACCGTACCCTTGGGACCACTATTGAAGTCTTTTCCAGGAGTATTTCTCATTCCATGGACTGATGATGGCTTGTGGGAATGGAGGAGGTTAGTGAAATGCAGCTTCCTCTGGCATCCAGTGGCCCTGGGGATTTGCAAGGCACAACAAAGTTGTGCAGAGTGTTGATGCTCTTTGTTCACCAGTGCCACCAGTAACCCTGGAGATGAGTGTCTCACTTGTGTGCAGTGGAAGCCAGCAGCTGTAGCCTTTGTCTGCAGAATTGTTTTGCTCCAGAGACTTTGGCATAAGGGTGAAGAGGAAAAGGCTGTTGAAATCTGGGAGAAAACAGCTTCAGTGTTTCTGTTTGTGGAGCAGGTTTGTGTTCCTCTTCAGCTTTGGCTGAAAGCTGAAGGCTTAAAACTGGAGATTATGGCAAAAAAAAACCAACCAAGAGATAGATTCAGTGAGAGCCTCCCTGGCCCTGTGCTGCTTTGGCCTCCTGCCTTCAGAGGAAGCTAATTTTGAACCCTGAAGTAATGACTGCTCTGGATTGCCAGACTTGCAGAATTTGGCATTGCATCTGCCCAGGCTTCCTGAGGAAAGCAGGAGAGTGCTTAGAGAGTGGACAGAGAAAATTCACCAAAACCCTTCTGTTCTTAAGTCTTAATGTGCTCAGCTTTACCAGTGGAACTCTGGGAGACTGTTTGTCCTGGTTTGAGGCCAGGCAGATCCTCTCTTGCCCCTGAGAGGGGCAAAAGAATAACACTCATCACACAAATGGACTGCAGAAGTGATGGAAAGTTTAAATGGAAAAGCAGCAAGTGTTGTACAGGAGCTGCAAGCACAGCAATGAATCCCAAAGCACATAGAGTCCCCTACAGCACACCCAAAGCCTCCCAACCTTTCCCTTCTCCCCACCTGAGGGTGTACCCAACCCCCCAGGGCTCTCTCTTCCCCCTGCTCCCTGCTAGGCAGGTCTCAGGCTGGTCAGGTCTGAGACTGCCTCCCCTCTCCTCCTGGCATTAGGCCTGGCCAGGCCTAAGAGGCCTTGAGCTACTCCCCCAGTGTTACCCCACAGGGAGCATCTCCCACTGGAGAAGAGGAAGAGAAAGACTTTGCAGATGGATTTATAGGGTGCAGGATATTATGGGTATGAAATAGGCTGTTTCCTGTGTCCGCCTGCTGGGCTGGGCACCCTGGACACTGGAGGTGTAACTTATGTGGCAGTAACAGGAGGCTTGAGAGTGACAATGCAATTGATAAGGAGTTGGAGAGAAGAACAAACCATCAGTCCCAAGCACACTTCTCTCTTTGCTGAACCTCTTGGTCCAGCTGATACATTTTGTATGGAATTCTGCCTGGGAGCTGCATCCCTGCAGGCTGTGGCTTTGCTGGTCTCAGCCTTTAAAGCTGGAGTTCAGATTTTTCATCCCTCTCTGCCTTAGAGAACTGATGCTTGCTTTAGACTCTGGTCTAAATAATCTGAGAGAAGCTCATCTGCTTGCTTCTGTCCTTTTGCAGAGGCCCCTCTATATTTCTGGTGTATTTTCCCATCCTTACCATCCAAAGCCTTAGCTGCAGGGTCTGGGACCTCTGTTGTCTGGGTACACTGCCCTGCTGGTTCTGCAGTTGGCTGTTGCAGAAAGGCCATCTTCTCAGCCAGTGGTTCTGTCCTTCTGCACAAAGAGCTGCCTTGGTTTCTCCCCAAGAGCTTGAGTGCCTTCCTCATTAAAATCAAACAAAGGAAGAAAAGCCCAGCCCCAGGCAGCTGCCTACACTGAGGGACAACAGAGCTGATGGGCACAGCCATGGAGGGCTGCACAGCTGGGGCACTTGAGGTCTTATGCTCTGGGCTGTAATCCACAGCTCAAGGAGATTCCTCTTTGCTGCTACCAGATACAGTAGGTGGATGGGGCCACAGGCAGCATCTAGCCTCAGGACTTTTGGGGACCAACCACTGGCAGTTTTGCATGGTCTGTGGCACTGGCTGCCAGGGGCTCACCATGGCTTTCTGTTAAGAGTATTCTGACTGTCCCATGCCAAGCTCAGCTGCAGCTACACCTCCAGATATTAGGCCTAGAATCTGCTTTGTTTGCTGTTGCACACCAGTGTGACACTGCAGTGATGAGGGAGGCTGACAGGAGGGGTTTCTGCATCTGCCCTGTTGTTTCTCCTGCCCTTTAAGGCAACTTTCCTTCAGCTGTGCACTCCCAGAAGTGAGCTGCAGGCAGCCCAACTCCTGCTCTCCAGTCCCACATTCAGGCTCCTTACCAGGAGCAGGAAAGCTCCCATCTCAGGGCAGGTGCACCCTGCTGTCAGCCAAACTTGCTTCAACAGAAGGGCTCTGTTCCCTGCCTTTGGGAAGCTTGGGCTTTGGAGGCTTTTGTCTCTCAAGTGTTGCTGGAACTCAACTCTCCACTAAAAGCCAGGCCTGAGTTCTTCAGAACTGGATGCTTTGTGCTTGCCAGGAGAAGCTGCTGCTTTGCTCTGAGCAGTAAGGCAGGAGCTCTTACTGTTGTGTGCAGTGGTCCTGTTGGTTACTCTCATGCTGGTACCTGATGAGAGCCTGAATCAGCTTTTGCTCTACACCCTCACTACTGCAGGTCTTCAACCACGTGGCCCTAGGGACAGTGCTCTGGGCCACTTTGCTGGCACTCATTTTCCTGAAGTTCAGCCACCAGCAGTGTGCCTGCAGTATGCAGGAGAGCTGGCTGCTGCTGCTGGGCTCTTCCCTACAGCCCTCCAAGGCCCCATGGTGCCCTCAAAATGTGGATGTTTGTGGCACTCAGACTCCTGCCACAGATCCTGAAGCCTTTTCTTTTCATTGTTTTTGTCTGTGCAGATCTTGTTCATCCCTGTGCCAGAGCACCTGAAAGCCTTCAGTTTCTCCTTCCATCAGACTGTTGGTACCCCTCAGGCTCTGGGAAGCCCTTTGGGGCAACAGGAGATTCTACTCTCTCTCTCGAGTAGCATCCATTAGGAGATTAAGAACTCCTCCTCCTGCAGGTCAGAAGATACCTGGGCCTCTGCTCACCCCAAGGCCCAAACCAAGCCACTGGACAAAGATGGTGGCTTGGTGGCTTGGTGGCTTTTTGACTTTCCAGGAGGCACAGACTGGGCTTGGTGCTGGGTAGGTTTCATTAGGGTACCTGCTTACTGGGAGCCAGGGATACTGGTAGAAAGGTAACACAAAGAGGTCTCTGCCTGCAGACACATCCACTGCTGGCTGCTTTCTTTTAATGAATACTTGCTGGGATCTGGGAAATTAAGAAAAGCTTGGGGGGGGGTGGGGAGGTGGTGCTGTGAGCTGCCCTGCAGCAGGGTCTAACATCTCAGCAAGTCTGGAAGTGGCAGCATTGTTACAAACCATCTTGTCAGCAACAAACTTGAAGCCTGGCTTCAGTCTGAGCAAACAGGACACCCAGAGCTCTTTGCAGAGGTCTAGAGAAAGATCTTGGAAATGGACTTCATCTGTTCCTGCTCTGTCCCTGTTCAGCTGTGCTCCTCAGCAGGGGTGAGGGGGTGGGGAGCAGAAGTTTGAACCTTTTGTACTTGGGGCCAGGGCAGAGGCAAGTGGCTCACAGGCAGAGAGCCCTTTTGTCAGCACCCCAGTCTTGTGAGATAGAGCAGTGCCTGGCAGTAGCTCTGGGAATGGAGGCTCCAGCAGTGCCAACGGTGAGCACAGAGCCTGGAGTTTGAGCACTGCAACAGGCTGGAGTAGTGCTGTGACTGCCCAAGGAACTTAAGCCTTTGATGAGCCAGGAAGCTTCTCCACTAACGTCAGATCACTGCAAATGATCAGCTGAGGCATCCAACTGATTCCCAAGGTTTAGTAATTTGCAATTAAGCTAATATGTACTGGTGCATAGTAATTGCAGTAGGTAAGAATCCACCTGTCTGTGCACAGCTGGGAATGCTGAGCAGTGTCCTTTTTTTACTCCTCTTTTGTTACACTACCAAGCCATGAAATTCTATCCCACACTTTAATAAACTTGTAATTTATTTTCAGAAGCTCTAAAGCTGTCTCAAGTGGAAGTGTGCTTTACTGACATGCATCTCTTGAGTGACAGCAGTACACCAGGATGACACTGTGGAAATCTCCAGCTCAGCACCTGGGTATCTTTAGAGCAAACTCACTGCCCAGGCTGAGGCTGGCAGACCCCCCTGGGCCCACGGGGGTCCTGACCACCCTTTTGCTTTCCCACCTGCCCTCCAGTGTTTGCTTTTGTCTAAAAACCATTTAGCTTCATTTAAGGCTGCTCCTGCAACCGTGGTGTTCAGGGCAGTGGGGATTTTGGGGCCTTCCAGGTGTGGTACCAAGTCTGGATCATTGACCCAGCCTTGGTGCAGATTGATGCACTCCCTCTAGTCCAGGTGGGTGGCAGTGCCACAGAGCTGGCACCCCCTGGATGGCACTCGCCGCAGGAGTTTGTGCAGAAAGCTCAATATCAGGACACTGGTTTGGGGGAACTGCTGACATGGCTGAACAATGTTAATCCTCAGGGATGCAGGTGCAGTGTCTGAGGACTCTCTGACCTTTCATCCTCACTCAGGCTCCCCCAGCAGCAGTTCTCCCAGGATGGTCTTAAGGCAGCCACCAGCACAGCTTCCTCAGCTGCTCCTCCTGAGACCACCCTTGCTAAGGTAAGCAACTTCAGCCTGGCTTGAAATGGGCATCACAAGCAAGCCTTTATTATTTCCACCCTTTGTAATGCCTCTGCATTCCAAGCAGGTGAGCAGGAAGCCCAAACACAGTGTGGGCTGGCTTCACGTCAGTGATCAGGGCCTCTCGCTTTTATTAGGGGCAGGTGGGATACTTGAGAGGCAAATTCCCACTGCTGTGGAAGAGGAGACAGCACAGGCACAGCTCAGCAGGCCGCTGTGTGTCCATGCCCTGGTGGCAGCCTGGCAGCCTGTGGTGCCAGGCGTGCGGAGCCAGCCGCCCGTGCCCTGCGCACGGCTGCAGCCTGCACCCAGCTGCTGATGACGCTGGCCTCCAGCCTGCGTGCCTCGGTGACGGCCGGGGGGTCAGCAGGGTTGTGTCCCCTGGAGAAAGAGCAGTGTCAAACACTCAGTGGGGAGCAGCCCTGCCCCTTGTACAGCAAAACCCAAGCCAAGGCACTGATCCGGTGTGCGCTCTGTGCCCTGGAAAACCCGGAGGCTGGGAGGCAGGCTTGGGAGCCCTGAGCTCCCCCTTGTGTTGGCAGCTGCTGCCCTGTGCTCCACACTTGAAGGCTGATGCCCAGAGATGCTGGACCACTTGATGTGACTGATCACCACAGGCCACCACACACTTGTGCCAGTCCTTGTGCAAGAGAGGGAAGTTTGTGAGCTTAGTGCAGAGTTCCGCACAGCTTCCCTGGCAGCTTCCCAAGCCCTGTCCTGGGTAAAAGATTCTCATCTGCAGTCAGGCTGCCACAGCCTGGTACCCAGTGCCCTTGAAGTTCATCCCCTGGTTCTTCAGGTTGTGGTTAGCTAAGATTCAACACCCAGGGCTGCAGGATGTTGTCAGCGAAAGGAGAGTGCAGTGCTTACCGGAGATCCAGGTGATGAGCACCTCCTTTGATGGTCAAGGCAATGAGGGAAGGACTCAGGCTGCTGTTTATCTGCAAGGAGAAGGAGCAGTGGCCAGGCAAGCTGGGCAGGACTGAGGAATAGCTCCCAAAGAGGTCCTCAATACAGCTGCTGCTGTGTGTATGGCCAGCAGGCCCAGTGGGCCCATTCATCTGTCCCAGAGGTGATGGAAACTGCCACGGGCACTTTGCAGTAGCTGAGCCTATGCACCCTAAGCAGCCTGGGACTGCCAAGCCAGCCTAATCCAAGGACCTCCTGCACTACAACCAGGAGCTCAACTGACTCACAATCCAGTTCTGGGTGGCTCTGGGTTTTAAATTCTGCCATCACTCTGGTTTTGTTGAACAGCCAAAACATGTCCTGGTTTGGGTGTCACAAAATGTGCTGGGGCTGAAGAGAGCAGGGAGGACTCAGCTGTCAGCACTGAGCCCAGCTCTGGACACAGGTATGTGATGGGTTGTGGTTGGGAGGCCAGGGGCTGGGTAAGGAAGCTCTTGCTGTGTCTGCAGTAGGGGGGACACTTTTGCTGCATCCTTGCTGATGGACCACCAGGAATGTCATGGGGCCCCTGGATGGTATCCAGTGTAGAACAGCTGCTTCCAGAAACTCACATGGGCTCAAGATTAATTGCCAGGCCTGCTCTGAAAGGGGGAGAAAAGCATCACCTGAGCAGTACTGTGCTCAGAGTGCAGGAGTGCAGATGCTTACCCCACCTCCAGCCCAGGGGTCCAAGTCTCCATTTGAGAAGATGATGTTGCTTGCACTTCTCAAGTCTGAAAGTTGGAGAGATGACATTTGAGAGGCCTCCTTCCTGCCCACTCACCCAAACATGGCCAAGAATAGAAAAAACAACCCTGGGGAACAGAACAAATTCTTGGCAGGTTTTAGGTTTCCCACTTCTGCCTCAAGGGGCACAGGGAAGTCTGCTTGGCTGAGGTCAGCACAAGGCTGCACTATGGCTGCGCTCACAGAGCTCAGCTGGGCAGAGGGGCACAGGCAGACAGCTACAGGGGACTGCAGAAGGCCAGGCAGGCAGCACTCCTCACCTGCTCCCCAGAAGTTGGTGCGCAGCCAGCCCGGGCGCGGCCGCACGTGCCAGCGGCCCTGGCAGTAGCGCTGCCGCATGGCCTCCGTGAAGGGCATGGCAGGGAACATGTCGGTCACGTTGTTGCTGTCGAACGTTAAGTTGATCTCTGTGCAGACCTGGGAGGTACAAGGACTTCATGAGGCCAGGAGCTAACTATGGCAGCAGATGAACCCTGCTGGTGTGCCCAGCACCTCACCTGGTAGTCCCAGGCTTCTGCGTCGGCGCCGGTGCCGCAGCCGGTGGGATCCGCGCAGGCCTGGTACAGGCGGTAAATGTCGAAGCACTGTGCCGAGCCCGAGGAGTTGTAGAACACCCCTGCCAGGGGGGAGCACAGCACAAAGCCAACCCCTCAGTACCTCTGTGCCTCACACCTCCTGCAGAGCATCTGTCCCTGTTGGGTGAGTAAGGCTAGGGGACAGCTAGCAGGGTCTGCCCCAGCCTTAGGCTGTGATCCCCACTTCATGCCAAAGCTTTTACCTGGGCTCAAGCCTGGCTGCAGGCCAGGCTTTGCTGTGTACAGAGGGAGCTCGTGCCAGAAGCACCCTTGTGAGAGCCCTAGCCCAAATCCCTGAGGCAGTGACCATCCCTGTATGGGATGGTCACTGAATGGGGGACACAACTGCTGGGACCCCCTGTAGCTCTCAGCTGAATGCATCAAATTTGGACAGAGGGCCATGGCTGGCATGTTGCAGCCAGGCCTGTGTTTGCCTGTTGCTCAGGAAGGGAAGCACAGCGTGTGCAGGCTTGCCCAGATGAAAGAGCACCTGCCCAGGCAGCCCAGCAGAGCGTGGCGGGGGAGCGGCTGAAGCAGGAGCAGCTCTTTGTGAGGGGCTGGTGCCAGCCAGCCGCTGGAATGTGGCTATGCTGGGGGCCACCCACTGCTGCCAGTCACCACCCACTGCTGCCAGTCACCACCCACTGCTGCCAGTCACCACCCACAGGCAAAGCCCACAAGCACTCTGGGCTGTGTGCGGTGAGCAGCACCAGCAGCTCCCCTTGCAAACAGCCCCACACTGCTGTGGGGCACAGGCACTTGGAGGGAGGCTGACACAGCTGCTGCTGCTCTGCATGGCTCTCTGGTCTCGGCTCCTTCGAGGCATAAAACCACTGCTGCAGTTGCAGAAGCCTGCCCAGGAGCTGCCCTAAGTGCAGTGAGGAGTGGCAGGGCTGCTCTGGGGCTACCCTGCAGAAATGCTGCTGGACTCCCAGGCTGGCACAGGGAGGCTCACGTCAGACACCTACCCGGCAAGGCTCCTGGAGGGGCTCGGCAGCCTCCGCTCGCAGCGTGCGCTGTGCGATGTGATGCTGGAGGCAGAAGGGGTTTGCTTTCCTGCCCACAAGGTGCTTTTAGCAGCAGCAAGCAGTTACTGCAAGGTCCTGTTTGCTGGAGACTCGACAACAGTGAGGAGCCCAGCTGGTAACATCCAACTGAAAGCTGTCAGTGCTGCTGGACTGAGGAACGTTCTCAACTTCATCTACTCCAACAAACTAGACCTCTCCTTAGGGAATATTGAGGAGACCTTCAAAGCTGCAGAAGCCCTCCTGGTTCGGGAGGTGATCAAGCTGTGCTTTGGCTTTCTTGAGGGCTGCTTAAACCCTGAGAACTGCAGGGACATCCTTACCATTGCCAAGAGGCTGGGCCCCACAGAGCTGAGGCAGAGAGCCATGTGCTACGTCGGGCAGCACTACAAACAGATCTTGGCTGATCCTCAGTGCTTGAAAGATCTGGATCGAGGAACTCTCTGTCAAATTTTAGACGGGACTGACACTGAGGGGTGCAGCGAGCTGGAGCTGCTCCGAGCCGCCCTGAGCTGGCTGCAGCACGACCGTGCGCGGCTGAAGGATGCCGCGGATGTTTTGGGGCGCATCAGATTCCCTCTCATCCCTCTGTGGGACCTGCAGAGGTATGTCCAGGATATGCCTCTTACAAGGCTGGATTTGGGCTGCCACAGGTACCTACAGGAGGCTCTGAGTTACCACTGCCAGCTGTATGCTCAGCCAGTGCTGCAGACACAGCGCACGAGGCTCCGTTCCCGCTCTGCTGTGCTGCTGGTTGCTGGTGGCAGAACCACTGACAACTGTGTGTGCAGGGAGATGTGGGCTGCAGACCAGAGATGCAGTGCCTGGCACAAGGTGGGGGACCTCTGTGTGCCAGTGTACAACCACTGCATTGTTGTCATCAATGACTTCCTGTTTGTCATTGGGGGACAGAGCAAATTTGATCCCACAGGAAAGCAGCCCTCAAACAAGGTAAGGCACAAGAACTTCCCCTTGGAACACTGCCTGGGTGAGGGAGTCACTCCTCTGGCCCACCACAGACCTCCTGCCTTTAGGTACCTCACAGTGCTCTGTGCAGCACAGAAAGCCCTTGGGAATACAGCTTCCAAACTCTCTGGTTCTGCCCTGTTCCCACCTTGCTCCTACTGCAAATTGTCACCCTGAGCTGTACACAACTTCCACAGAGCAGGTTCAGGTAGCTCCAGGTCAGGTGATCAAACACCCCCATGGATACTCTCCATGGGACTTGTGCCTGAGAGGCAGCAGTTGAAAGCCTGGAGCTTGGCTCATTCCTTGGTTCTGCCCTAGGAAGGTAAATCTGCTTTAGCTCCCAAGACCTTCCCCTGCTGCCTGGAGAAGCCTTGGGCAGGTTTTTTTCATAGACAGCTTCAATGAGCAACAAGATTTCCTTCCCCACACTTCCAGGGGGCTTAGCTCAGCATTGTGCTCAGTTCCCCAGAGCCACTGCAAACAGCAGCTCTCTTCCCCTGCCTGGAAGGCAGGAGGCAGCTCAGTAGCAATAGAGGAGAGGATGCCAAAGCAGCAGGGCCATGGCACTGGCTGCAGAGCTACAGCCCAAGCCCAGCACTCAGCCTGTGTGGTTCTGCAGATACTGCCTTGGTTCAGTGACCTGAGCTTTCTAACCAGGGTGACACAAGCAGCTTGGGCACATATTTACTTTTGCCTCAAAGTGGAAGCTCAGCTGTGGCAGAGGGGCTATGTCCCTGTGGTGGTGTGAGGGGAGAAGATGCCACTCACACCTTCTAGGTGGGAGCAGTGGGCAAAGCTCTGCAGCTGCAGAAGTGCTAAATGTGCTTGTTTAAACCTCACTGGAAGTTGTCAGCTGCCACTTGCTAGCTGGTGTTTGACACAAACCTGTTTCATGAAGCCAGTGTTTCACCTCCTGCTTACTACTTGAACAAAGCAGAACCTGTCTCCACCCCTGTCCAGCGCTGCAGACAGGCCACAGCTCTGCTCCCAGCTGCACTGGCAGCTGCCCCTCTCCAGGTCTGCACATAAACACATCCTCAGTCCAGGGAAAATGTTTATCAGTTCCTGAAGCCAAATGAGATGCCAGCCACTTGCCCTCTGCTAACCCTCACCTCTCTGCTGCCCTCCTAGGTGTTCCGCTTCGACCCGCGGCACTCCTGCTGGCTGCAGGTGGCCAGCCTGCTGCAGCGGCGGACGCGCTTCCATGCTGCTGCGCTGGCTGACTGCATCCTTGCTGTGGGTGGTGGGACACTGCTGGGGACCCTCACCTGCACCGTGGAACTCTACCAGCCTGCTGCCAACCAGTGGGAGTTCACAGCTCCCTTCCCCATGCCTATTGCTGATCACGCAGGCACTACCCACAAGGGAATCCTCTACATTTCAGGTGACAGCAGAGCAGCTCTGGGGATTTTTGCTGCCATCTCAGTATCACAGCTTAAGCCTGCACCCCTGCCAGTGACACCCACACCTCCAGTGGCCCTTTTCTGCTACATTAGCACAGCCTCACTGCCCTCCTGAACAGCAGGAATTGTTTTATGTCCAAGCCATTACAGGGGACATCATGTGCTTACAGCCCCAGCCCAGGGTCATCTTTGACCTTGCAGTCCTGGCTAAATCCCAAAGCTTTGCTCTTTGGCAACGTGAAACAAGAGCAGGCTGCCATGGTGCTAGGGATGGGATTAAAGCCTGGTGTGAATGAGAAGGGAAGATGTGGGCCTGTCCCTGCTCTGGTGCAATAAGAAATGTAGTGCAGGCTCTTAGTCTCTGAGCCTGGACAGCTCTTGCTGTACAAGAGCTCCTCGGCTGCAGGGATCTGTGGTAGATGCTGCAGGATGCTTAGCAATAAAGCAGCAGGAAATTCTTGTAGGAGCTTTAGCTTTTACAGCTCCTAATTTGGACTTGAAAGATAACTGTGCTGGTGTGGGATGGTCTGGGCCAGTCTGCCATTGTTGCCAGCTCCCTACTTCAAGAAACAGTTATGGCCAGCTGGGACTGCTGTATGGATCTAGCCCAGGTTAATGTCAGTGGCACACCTGGAATGATGTGATGGCCTCAAGGCCCCAGGGGTAGGGAAGGCAGCACCCAGGCTGTCCTCTCCAGACATGTGACCCCAGTGCCAGCAGGGCTCCTGCACTGGCAGCAGAGGTGGGCAGTGCTTCAGCTGGGGGAATGGCTGAGACCAAGGCTCAGGTCCCTCTGTGACACAGGTGGCCCCAGTGCCACAGGCACTTCTGGTCCTGATTCTCACCAGAGAGCAAGGAGGGAATTGCCTCACCAAGCTCCACCCCCAGCATGGTGAGCTGGGCTGGAGCATGCTCTCCCCCTGGCCCCGAGACCTTTACCTGCCTGCAGCTTTCATTCCAGTCTAAACCAGTGAGGTAATTGCAGCTGTGAGTGGGCCAGCCTGCAGCTCTACCCAAGCTGAGAAACTGAGAGCATTACTTCAGAAGGAGTTTGAAATACAAGCTCCATGCAGACAGAGTCCATACCCAGGCAAGCTGGGGCTTATGGCCAACCTGAAACAGCACCTTCCTGGTTTGCAAAGACCCTGCTCAGCAGGCAGGCAGCTGGAGGCATTTACCCTGCCAGCAAGGAGCAATTCATAATGCACCCCTGACTACACAAGGGAATGCCTAGTAAGGTGACAACAGCATTGGCAGATTGGCTCTGGCCTTCAATGACCCAAATTTAAGCACTTTTGAACGCTTCCCTTTCAAATCTCCATTCTGTGACTGCATATGCTGGAAGCAGATTCCCTCATTAAAGCTGTTCCTGGTTACACCTGGAACACCCCAAGAGCTTTATTCAAAAGTCTTTTGTGGAAAACTACTTACAGAAAGAGCTGAAACTGGTTTGTGTTTTCCTCCTCATTAAATCACCTGAGAAGCTCAAGGTTTCAGTTTCAAACACCTGAGGAGCTCAAGGAAAAGTCACCAGGAGCCTCCTTTCCTTCTCCCCAGCAAACCAACCTGTCTATCAGATTGTAACTTGTTTTGAAAGCTTGGGACGTGGTTTCAAATACACCCAAGCTGTTGCAGCACGGAGAGAGCAGGAATGTCCTAACCAGGAGCCTGGCCTTTGGTCTGCTTTTTTACCTTTGCAGTTTTATCACTCTGTCAATTTGTTTGAATTTTGTCTGTGCACAGCCCTCAGCCCTGCACAGCAGTTTGAAACCTGAGCTCCGCAGGTGCTTTACATCAAAAGTCAGCTGATGTTTGCAGCAGGTTTGCTGGGTGTCAGAGAGGATGCTGGAGAGATTTTTAAGACCTCTGCTTCATTCCTAGGGGGCTTCTCTGGAGGTAAAACCTTGCGGGACACTTACAGCTTCCTCCCTGGCCTGCGCCGCTGGGTTGGCAACAGTGCCATGGCCTTCACCCGCTGTGACCACGGCATGGCTGCAGCTGGGGACAGCCTCTTCTGCATTGGGGGAAGGACACTCAAAAGAGTAAGTTCACTGGCTCTTAGAATCCCCAGTCTGACCCCCTCGCTGGGCTCTGGCCTGTACTCCAGCAGGCTGACCATAACTGTGAGCCCCCATAGCTCTGGGGCTCCTAGTGGGTTGGCACAGTTGGGGGCCACAGCAGAGTCCCACAGCAGAGACCAGGGGTGATAGGGACAAATTGCTACCGGGGAGATTCAGAATGGATGCCAGAAAAATTTTGTCACTATTCAAACTCTTAGACATTGGCATAAACTCCCAAGGGAGGCCCAGCTCATTTCAGCTATGACCTTACCCTGACAGGCTGGACTGGATCATCCTTCCAAGCTATGAATCATTTCCATGTGAAAGCCTAAAGACTCATGGCCTGGTCTGATTCTGCCATGATGGGCACAGTTTCTTTGGAAGTCTCAGGGTACTTAATTGCTCACTGGGGAAGGGACAGAGATCTCTAAAGGAAACCTGCACATCCAGTTCCTCCAGATGACACAAACTCAGTGTCCACAACTGGGTGCAGTATAGACCTGCTTAGATAACATTCCTTGAAACGTGTGGGAAGTCTGCAGAGCAGGCAGGACTTGGGCTGTGCCAGTCCCTGTGGCACCCTGCTCTGGGTTTCCAAGGAGAAAGCTCCCTTAAAGCCCTGCCACAGCAAGATTTGAATCTGTTCCAGTCCCTGCTTGCTCACTGTGGGTTGAGAATCCAGCACCTTAAGCCTGGTGGTATTCCAGTGAGTGCTGGGACTTTGGTTTATCAGAAGCTCGATGTGACCCACAGCATGAGACAGTGGGGGAGTTGGTGTTGTGGCTCTTTGCAGGTGGGGGAATGGGTTCAGGTGAACCAGACGGAGCGGTACTGCCCTGCCAGCAACCAGTGGACCACGCTGACGCTGTCCCCGCTCAGCTGCTGCCAGTTCAGCCTCACAGCCCATGGCAGCACGCTCTACCTGGTGGGAGGGGGCTCACTGCAGCACATGCAGAAGGAGGACACCGTCCTCCTCTACAACACTGAGGCACAGGTATGGACAAAGGCCACTCCCCTGCCCACAGCTCTGGTGGATCATGTCTCTTGCATGATCACTGTCTCAAGTGAGCACAGGTGGCAAGCTGGGCAGGGACACAAAGGACCTCCTGTGGGCAGGGGAGAAGAAATTCACCCTCAGCTGCCTCATCACAAAAGGACAAGATCCCCACTCTGCCTCAGAAGAGAAGTAGGGTGTGAAGACATCAAGGAGAGCTGACAGGGTATGCCAACAAGTTACCATTTTAACGTTTTACAGCTGCCAGGCAAGTGTCTGTACCAGTGAGGTGGAACTGGGACAGTTCTGACTTGGAGCCATCCTGGCAATATGCACAATGTGCAAAAGAAAATAAACCAGTAGTTGCCAACCCTGCTGAGCTGCATGAAACCTAAAGGAATTCCTTCAACCAATTTTCTGGCATTCAGAACCTGTTTCTCTGAACTATGACCAAGGCAGAACTTGCTTTTAGTGAGCAAACTGGAAGACTTCTCACAAAATCTTTCAAAGAGCTCCAATATTTTCCTTACAAATGCTCCTGGCTGACAGATGAGGCACTGACAGAGACAGATGTGGCTGATGTATGTAAGGTGGCCTTGCCACCGTGACAGAGCACAGGGCACGGTGCTGACAACCTTGTCCTCAACAAGCACACCTGGAAAGTTCCTTCACTGAATGTGCAACTTCCTGGGGCAGAGCACAGTAAAGCTTTAGAAGAGAACCAGGTATCTCAGGAGGCTAAAGGGCTGCTGAGCAATCTGAGAAGGATAGGTTTGGAAAGGGGAGAGGGCCACCCTGGCAAAGCCAGTACGAGGCACAACCACCCAGTGGGAGATGGGGGATGGTCACAGCAGTTCCTGTGATGCAGGACCCACACAACAATGCAGCAGCTCTGCTTGCAGGGCCTCAAAAGACCAAGATAGTCCCAGGAACTCACCAACCAGAGCAGCCAGGCCTTCTACTGGGTCTGTGTGGGCAAGGATTTGTTCACAGCCAACCTGGAGAAGACACATGACAAGCAAATTGAAGACAGGGTAGGTAAGAGCCTCTGCTCCACAGAAGGGGGATGCAGGGGATCTTCTCTTCCCTTCTAGCAACACTATGCACAGAAAGAGGAGGCAGCACTGGGACAAAGTCTCTTCACCAATTTCAGCAGCTCTGCAGAAGCGACAATGCCACATAGCAGTTCCCTCCCCCTACAGAGTATTTTAATGCCCTTCATGTAAAATGTCCAGAAGACATTTTACAAGTTGTAAACAGAGCCTAGAAAGGAGCTGGATGCCCAGCGGGCTACAGACAGCATCTCGAGTCCCAGGGCAGCACAGCCTGTATGGCTTCCTGCATTTTGCTCCAGGGAGGGCTCAAACCATAAATGCCACAAGGCCAGAGACAAAGAAAGTTGTGGTGGCCTGGTGTGCCGGCCTGGTGCGCCAGCAAGATGCGCCGGCACAGTGTGCTGGCCTGGTGTGCCGGCACGGTGCGCTGGCACGGTGCGCCAGCCTGGTGCACCAGCAAGATGCGCTGGCACGGTGCGCCGGCACGGTGCGCCAGCCTGGTGCGCCAGCAAGATGTGCTGGCACGGTGCGCCGGCACGGTGCGCCAGCCTGGTGCACCAGCAAGATGTGCTGGCACGGTGCGCTGGCATGGTGCGCCAGCCTGGTGCACCAGCAAGATGCGCTGGCACGGTGCGCCGGCACGGTGCGCCAGCCTGGTGCACCAGCAAGATGCGCCGGCACGGTGCGCCAGCCTGGTGCACCAGCAAGATGCGCCGGCACAGTGCGCCGGCACGGTGCGCCGGCACGGTGCGCCAGCCTGGTGCACCAGCAAGATGCGCCGGCACGGTGCGCCAGCCTGGTGCACCAGCAAGATGTGCTGGCACGGTGCGCTGGCATGGTGCGCCAGCCTGGTGCACCAGCAAGATGTGCTGGCACGGTGCGCTGGCATGGTGCGCCAGCCTGGTGCACCAGCAAGATGCGCCGGCACAGTGCGCCGGCACGGTGCGCCGGCACGGTGCGCCAGCCTGGTGCACCAGCAAGATGCGCCGGCACAGTGCGCCGGCACGGTGCGCCGGCACGGTGCGCCAGCCTGGTGCACCAGCAAGATGCGCCGGCACGGTGCGCCGGCACGGTGCGCCAGCCTGGTGCACCAGCAAGATGCGCCGGCACGGTGCGCCGGCACGGTGCGCCGGCACGATGCGCCGGCACGATGCGCCGGCACGATGCGCCGGCAAGATGCACTGGCAAGATGCGCCGGCACGGTGCGCCGGCACGGTGCGCCGGCACGGTGCGCCAGCAAGATGCACTGGCACGGTGCGCTGGCACGGTGTGCCGGCCTGGTGAGCCAGCAAGATGCGCCGGCACGGTGCGCCAGCAAGATGTGCTGGCACAGTGCACTGGCCTGGTGGCCACAGCACACCAGAAGAAATGAACTGCAACAGCAGCTGGAGATCTGGGGCCAAGGCTGGGAGCTCCCAAACTCAGCAGTCAGCTGAGCAGTCTTTGTAACCCCTCCCTGCCAAGGCTCAGGACCCTTCCCACACTTTGCCATCTGTGACTCTCTCGGAGCTCTCATGGCCTTCCAGTCCCCACAGCAGGAGACTTTTCCCTGCTTTATATTTTGATCCCATCTGTCTGGGTGACACTTCAAAAGGAGCCTGATTTTTGGATCTCCATCCCTGCTCACCAAACAAAACCATCTCTGAGACAGGCTACAACAGAGCTGCTTTTAGTGTTTAAAAGCTGAAGTCCACAAGCTTGCAGCTTTGTGTCTTAAGGCAGGGCAGAGTAAGAGTGGCTGCAGCAAGTGCTCCCTGATGAGTCTGACAGCAGTCACCATCACAGCGGCTCAGAAGGTGCAGAGTAACTGAGTGGAAGGGCTGCAACCTCCATCACTGCCTCTTCCTGTCACTGCCACTACTGGTGGGTGCCTAACAGTGCCAGGCACTCCGGGCACTCACCTTCACTGGATTGGCAGGGAGGTGTCCCATGAAGTCTGTTTTGTAGGGGTAGTCCATCATGGCCATCATAGTGAAGGCATTTCTAGCAAAGCCATAGAGCTGGTAAACATCCTGCTTGCTAGACAGCTTCTGGCACGTGGCCATTTTCCTGCTGATTTCATCGTAGGCTGCAGAAGGAAGGAAAATGAAAGACACAAACTTGGTCAGAGGAAAATGATGGCAGGCTCCAGCACCTTGCTTGGCTCAGGGCTAAGGAGAGGCTGTGGCAGACAAATTGGGTTTGCAGAGGGAAGGACACATTACATCTAAATGTATACACAAGCACAGCCTCCCTGGGCAGCTTTGTGAGCCTGCACAGCCTATGACCCACAGCCTGTCCTTCATGGAGCCTCCAACACTCCCTGGGGAGCCCCAAGGAATCAGCACCTGCCTCGCTGCTTCCTCCTTGCCCCCACAGGCTCCCTGGGGCCTGCCAGGTGCTGCAGGGCAGTCTCCACAGGCAAGCTGTCATGCATGAGAACAGGGCACAGCACAGAGGTCACAGTGGGGTCCAACAGCTGCAAGAACTGGCAGGAGCTGTGTACATTTGCAGTCAGAATTACCAAGTGAGAAGAGTTGTCAGAGGACTCCTGAAACATACCTCCAAATGTCAGCTGGAGTCGGGAAATCCATCTCTGCAGACCTTTTTGTTTCTGCTGCAGAAAGCTGCTCCCTTTCATTTTCACCCTCCTAAGCCTGAGACCTGCCTACCCTGCTGCAGGAAGCCTGGCCCCGGGCACACCTTGGCTGTTCACTGGTAATGTTTGTCCTGCTGTGACCCAAAGCCATATGGGCTTTGGATACCAACTCCTCTGGACAGCTCCAGGGCCAGCCCCTGCAGCAGTCACCAGAGATACAACCAGCAGCACAGACCAGGCAAGCCCTGACACAGATCAGGAACCTACTACAGCTGTCCCAGCACCATGCAGGGCTCCCAGGAGATGCTGCTTTCAACGAATCATGGAATGGTTTGGGTTGGAAAGGACCTTAAAGATCATCCAGTTCCAACCCCCTGCCATGGGCAGGGACACCTCCCCCCAGCACAGCTTGCTCAAGGCCTCATCCAGCCTGGCCCTGAACACCTCCAGGCAGGAGGCAGCCACAGCCTCCCTGGGCAGCCTGTGCCAGAGTCTCCCCACCCTCAACAATTTCTTCCTTATCTCCAGTCTCAATTTCCCCTCTCCCAGCTCAAAGCCATTGTTTCTCATCCTGTCACTTCCAGCCCTTGTCAAAAGTCCCTCCCCAGCTCTTCTGGAGCCCCTTCAGGTACTGGGAGGCTGCTCTGAGGTTTCCCTGGAGCCTTCTCATCTCCAGGCTGAACAGCCCCAACTCTCCCAGCCTGTCCTCATACTCATTTAAACACTAACTGAAGCTTCATTCATTCAGAAGTCAGTTGTGCAATCCCCATGGCTGGGACTGCCTCTTGGCTACCCCTCAGAAGCCCTGTAGGGCTCTCTGTCCTTACCTCCACTCAGGCACAGATCCTTTATCTGCTGGAAGGCTCTGCGGACAGCAGCGCTGCAGCCTGGGCTGGACCTGTGGAAATCCTGAAGGGACAGAGGGGAGACACATGTGGAGCCTGCACTGGAAGAACTGTACCAGCAGGGGGCAGGGGTTAGTGGCCCACTGCTTAGAACCTCTTCTGCATCTTCAGGAGCAGGTTGAATTTGTTTTAAACCCCAACACAGATTTCTTCCACCTGTGCTTTAGGAGAGGGGGCCATGGAGCAGTCAGTTGTGCAAGGGGGGCAGAGCACTGCTCTGGAAACCAGGAGCTGCTTTTCTTCTTAAGCCCACCAGTAATCTGCCAGGTGATCAAGGCCACCATGTCCTGTGTCTTGAGGAAAACAATACTGCTGCTGAAGAAGAGCTTGAAGGCATGTTTGAAGGCACGGGCTGGTTGTACTGGTGGAGCAGGTTGTTACTGACACTGCAGGCTCCAGTACCACAAACTGACATTAGGAAGAAATTCTTCCCCAGGAGAGTGGTGAGGCATGGGAACAGGTTGCCCAGAGAAGCTGTGGAGGCTCCAACCCTGACAGTGTTTGAGATCAGGTTGGGTGAGGTCTTGAGCCACCTGGGCTAGCAGGAGGTGTCCCTGACCATGACAGAGTGTTGGAACTGGATGATCTTTAAGGGCCATCCAACCCAAACCATTCTAGGATTCTATGTCCTCAAAATGTGAAAGCCACACTCAAATGTTGAGTTTAAGTGAACCCAGGACACTCTGCATGTTTTAAGTTAGTGAAAGATTTCCAAGCTCTTCCTTGAAATGGAACCATCTTGAGACTGAGGAGCTGCTGTGAATCATTGACACTCCAGAATACAACATGTAGGGAGAGCACCTGAAGAATCAGTCAGTTAAAGGAGGTTCAGCCAGGCACAAAGGGAAACTTCAGAGTGCACTATGGCCATGTTCCTAGGAATGGGAAGATGAATCCTTAATGGTACTAAAAGAACTGAAGGTGCTCCTCACAGCAGCACCTTTGGGCCCTGAGCTACCCCAGCTGAGGCAGTGCTCAGCCATCACATAGGCAGCTGCTGCTTCTCCTTGCAGGCTCCCATTTAATTGCAATCCTTGCCCGGAACTGATGCTGTGGAGACAGAGGTCTGGTTAAACAGATGTAAAAAGAAAACCCCCAGCATTCCTAGAGGGAGAAAAGAGTGCTCCTGAAAAGAGATGCTACTTACTGCTGTTACATCTCTGAAGAACTGGGTGGGGTCTCCAAGGCCAGCCACAGACAGCAGAGGAGCACTGGCAGCCAATGCTCCATCCACAATGTTTGGATATTTCATCCTCATGTAGGCACTCAGCATTCCCCCATAGCTGCCATGGCAGAGACAGGAGAGTTTAACTCAAGAGGTCAGGGCAGCATTTACAGGCTCACCTGACCCAAGGCTACAAGAAGTGATGGATACCTGCTAGATGCTCTCCTCATGAGTCCAGGACAGCACACAATGTGCTCCTACTGGCCTCACACTGACCCCAGTGGGAACACATCAGCCTCCTTGCTTCTGCAGCCAAATGTAAACCCTGCCTCAGATTTAATTCTGCAACATCCTGAGTGTGTCCTGACAGCTGAAGCAGAGCTAAGAGGGGCCCAAGTGAGGCTGTCACTGTTCACTGGGGGGAAGGAGACACATTTTGCATGTGGGATGTTAAAGACTGCCTGGGCTCTTAGCAAAGGGGTGTCCCTGAATGCTGCAAGGACAGTGCTCAGGGACAGCCTCTCTAGTACTGCAAGTGGAGAGTGTTCTTCCTGAGCATGGATGTCAGCACAGATATGGGCAAGGGGAAGCATTAACAAATACCACAATAAAACTCAAAACCACTTTGGTAGCTTCAGTGCCAGGGCCACAATCTGCGGCTGGATCAACAGGTGCTAGATAAAACCAGGGTGACAGAAGTGTCCTGTGGAGTTACTCTGAGGCCACTCCTGGGGGTGGGAAATGACAACCCCCTAAACACAAATAACACCAGGTCTGACCCCGGGCTTACAGGTACTGAAGGCTCCCTCCCCATCCCCTCAGGTGGTTGCAGTAGATAACCTTTCCCACATCACCTGTGTTAGGCCAGGGGCAGCTCCCCAACCCTGGCCTTGGGAACAGGAATCAACTGAGACCTGCCCACAAGCAATTTCAGCTTGAAGTTTGGCAAAGTTCTAAGCAATAGAAGAGGTTTTTTTTCTACCATGGGAAATGCTGAGCTGCTCCAGCACTGCCCTGTTTCAGTGCTCCTCACATGGGTGCAGTACTGCTCAGGGCTGCTGCAGACTCAACTTTGACTTACACAAACGGTGCTGTGGTCCAATGTGCAACCCAGCTAGCAGATTGTGCTGAATCCCTCTCCCACTTCAGCACAGCTCCTGGCCCCTTTTACACCAGCTGCTGGCCTGACAGTCACTTTACAAACCTCCCTGACATCAACAGTCCAGTAACCACCACAGTAAGCTGGAAGCTTAATGGTAACAATCGACAACTCTTAGCTCACTGTGACTGCATTGGAAGGCCTTGGTGGAAGCCTTTTAAAGGGAAGCTTCCCTCCACCGTAAGCCTGGGGACCCAGTCAGGAGACAAGAACATTGCCTCAACACAGCTCTGTGCTGCAGCAGCAGCAGCTCACACTGTGGGGAATAACTGCTGCTGGGAAGCCAGGGGTCAGCAAGCCCCAGGCTGCAGAGCAGAGTTTTAAAGGAACCTAGAAGAAAAGGGCTGGATGTTGTCAGACAGACTGGGGTCAGGAAAAAGCTGAGTGGTCCCTGGAAAGAATCTTCTACCAGTTCTTAGTTTTCTGTATTTCCAGTGTGAAATGCTCCTGTCCTGCAGTTCTGGCTGCCTTGTACAGTAAAGATGCCTAGAGCCGTCCTGGCAGTGGTGCTTCTCCACAGCAATCACAAACTGGGACTAATTCTTGCTGGGAGAGCTGACTGGGATGGGTGACGAGCTCTTGGGAGCTCAGGCACCACAGGCACATCTGCTCTTTGTCAGATAGCTTAAAGCTCTGCCTTTAGAACGTGCTGAAGAGCCAAACAGGTGTAAGAGATCATCAGGAGTGGGGCTGGGCATGGACACAGGGGAGCACACACAACCTTTACCTGCCTCCAAAGGCTATGACAGGGCAGGCTGCAGCACCATGCTGCTGCTTAAGCTCAGTAATCAGCACTGCATAGTCAGCCAGGGCTTGCTCCACAGTAAGCAGGTGAGTCTTCCTCAGCTGTCTTGACTCAAGTCCAAACGGAAGAGACTTCCCATAGTACCTCTGCAAGGAAAGAGATGCTGTGGAAATGCTGGTGTCAAGCTCTGGGGCTTCTCTCTTCTCACTGTAGAACTGGGCTAAGTGTGCACAAAGGGCAGCAGGAACAGAGCAGAAGGTGTCCTCTAATTTGGTACTAGCTGAGGAAGGACCTTGGCTTCTGCATCTGGTAAACACAGACCTTCAGGCTGTAAAGGATGCAGTCCATGAGAAGCTGCTTCAGTGGACACCCCAGCATGTGTCTGCCCTGAAATACCCAAGTAGAAAAGGGACCAGAGGCATCTCTGCATGTAGACCTCATGGGTTAGTATAGAGTGGTGGGGGAGAGGCTGGCTGGGGACTTCCCAAACTAGAGATTAAATAATATCCAAACAAAGGAATTCTCTAATTCAGTGTGGAATTCAAGGCCCATGGGAACTGCTTACAGGAGCACTGCTATAAAGCAAATGACACCACAGCACAGGTTTTACTGGATCAGTAGCCTGCATCCTGGGCTGCTAGTAGGCATCACAGCAAACAGAACCAGAAGCTATGGCTAAGTAAACAGAGCTGCTACCATGAGGAGAAAACTGGCATCAGGAATGCCTCAGCTTCATAAGAGATGTGACTATTGCTCTGGACCTGTGGAAAGCTGAACTGGGTCATACTGAACAAACCTGGCTCTGCAGTGTGCATGCTGCCTAAACTACTCACATGCTCAGCAAAAATGACAAGTGCTTGCTGTTCCTCTGCTAATTCAAATATAAAGTCAGAGTTCTGAGCAAAAGTCCAGATGTCACCTTCATTGCCAGTATAGAAAAAGATGGGTCCAGATCCTTTCTTCCAGAACTTTGCTGAATGAGGCAATTGACAGAAGCAAATTAAACAGAAAATCCCAAAACAAAGCAGCCCCCCCCCCAACAAATAAACAAATACACAAACCCAAACAGCAACACATGAGCATAGACTTGCCCTGCTTTTGGTGTTAAGCAGGAGCTTAACAAGGAAGAAATGTTCAAGCTGTGTCAGGGGAAGTTGAGGCTGGAGGTGAGGAGAAAGTTCTTCCCAGAAAGAGAGATTGGCCATGGGAATGTGCTGCCCAGGGAGGTGGTGGAGTCCCCATCCCTGGTGGTGTTCAAGAGGGGATTGGACGTGGCACTTGGAGCCATGGATTAGTTGGCAGGAGGTGTTAGGTAATAGGTTGGATTTGATGATCTCTGAGGTCTTTGCCAACCTTATTGATTCTATGAACAGACTTATCCCTAAGACCTGAACTGGAGCATAGGTTCTGGTCAAACAGGGCCACTTAAAGAGTCAAATGTCAGCCTTGGGTGTGCTATCAACACTCACTCCTGTTCCCCTGTCTTTGGGCTGATCTGATCCCTGAGCTCATGAATGGTGAAACATATGGGACTGAGTGCAAATGCTGAACAGGCTGCAGAGCAGCAGCTGAGGGCTGCATACAAAGCCACACACAGAGGCAGGCATCAGACTGGGCAGCACTCTGAGCTGCTGTTAGTCACAACCCCACCTCCTGGCAAATCCTCCAAGCAGGCAGGATGGATGCCCCCGGTTACTCAGATTGATGTGTTTACAGTCACACTGTTCAGAAAAGCCTCCTCTCTTACTGTCTGTTGCAGGGAGGACAGCTCTTGATGTGGCTAGAAAAGAAGCCATTACTGACTGCTTGCTGTGAGCCCCAATTGCCCAGCATAGCAACCAGCCAAAGTTGCAGGGTTATGAATAACACAAAAGGCCAATGGCATCCTGGGGTCTATAAACAAGGGCTGTGGTGGTAGGTCAAGAGAGATTTTCTTCCCCCTCTGGCAAAGTCATATCTGGAATATTGTGTTCAGTTCTGGGCCCCTCAGGTGAAGAAGGACCTCAGGGAACTGCTTGAGTGTCCAGCACAGAAGCACAGAGCTGCTGCAGGCAGTGGAACATCTCCCTGTGAGCACAGCCTGAGGCAGCTGGGGCTTGGCGCAGAGGAGCCTGAGGGGTGACCTTATTTCTGTTGATAAAGATGTGCAGGGCTGGAGCCAGGCTCTGCTCAGGGATGGCCAAGGACAGCACAAGGGGCACTGGGTGCCAGCTGGAGCAGAGCAGCTGCCAGGGGAACAGGAGGGGAAACTTTGTCCCTGGGAGGGTGCTGGAGCCTGAAGCAGGCTGCCCAGAGAGGTTGTGGAGTCTGCTCTGGAGACATTCAGCACCTGCCTGGCTGTGCTCCTGTGTGAGCTGCCCTGGGTGCCCTGCTCTGGCAGGGGCTTGGACTGGATGAGCTTTCAAGGTCTCTTCCAGCCCCTGACATTCTGTGATCCTGGTGAAAACACTGACCCAAGGGAAGTCACTTTCATCCTAACAGCAACAGGTACAGAGTGCAAGGTTTAGGTCACTGCTTGTTTTTCCTGATAGGTTCAGTGCACTGAGCTGCACTTTTAAGAGATGCTTTGGCCAACTGAAGACACCGTGTACAGAGCTAGCCCTGGGGCAAGCCTAATGCAGCTGCAGCTTCCGGGCTACTCTTGCTGCAGCAAGGCCAATCCCCACACCTGCAGCCCACAGCCAGACCACAAATCAAAGGGGAGGTGTGGAGGATGCGGACAAAGGCAGGGGAAGGTCTGGCATATGCAGGGCTGGCTCTCAGCTCACACTGATCCCTGTCTGCTCAGCGCAGCTCTCCAAGCACCAACCAGCGAGGCACGGGAGCAATTAAAGCAGATACAAATCCAACCCTGAGCCATTGCAAGGCTCTGCCAGGGCTGGGGGCAGCTCGGCCACAGCATGCTTCTAGGACTTACCCGAGATCAGGTACCGCTGCGGAAAGGTCTCATTCCCACAGGGCTCGAAGCTGAAGTGGTCCCGCACCTGCTGGAAAAGCCGCTCCTCCAGGCCAGGTCCCGCTGCGCGGACAGCTGGAGGGGGAACCGTCAGCGCCAGGGAAACCCGCAACTACCCTTGCCACCCGGTACAGCCCTGGTCACGGGCCCAGGGGAGCTCAGGGCACTTGTCCTGCGCACCCCGTGCCAGCGCGGGGGGCCAGGGTAAACGGTTGGCGGTGGGGAGGGGTCCACCCGGGGAGGATCGGTTCTACGGACCGGCAAGCAGACAGGGCTCCAACCCAGGGCACCCACCGGGAGCGGCTGGAGTCGTCGTCGGCGAACACAGCAGCAGCAGAGGCAGCAGGAGAGGCGGCAGGGGCAGGGGCAGGGGCAGGGGCAGGGGCAGGGGCAGGGGCAGGGGCAGGGGCAGGGGCAGGGGCAGGGGCAGGGGCAGGGGCAGGACTGTCCGCATGGCGCCACCGGGCAGCGGTCACGTGACCCCCAGCTGGCGGCCTGCCCCGCGTGACCGCGCAAGCCGCGCGCCGGCTGCGGCGCCGCTGCCGGGAGGCAGGGGCCGGGGGCGGGGCCGGGGGCGGGGCCGGGGGCGGGGCCGGGGGCGGGGCCGGGGGCGGGGCTCGGCAGTGTCCCGCAGCTCCTCGTTTCAGCTCCTGGTGTCGGTTCCTCCTCTCGGCTCCCACAGGCCGCGGGTTTGCTGTGCTGCCTTCACGGCGTTAGCTAAGGGAAGGCGTCGGAGTGAACGCGCAGGGTACAGTGAGACTTTAAGTTAGGGCTAAACACGCTGCACTGGGCCTCATGGAGGCTCCTCGGTCAGGGGCTGGCTGGTGTAAGGTTAGTTACTTCCTTGCTGGGGCCTGCAGCCTTGAAGAGGAGCCAGAATACTGGTGGTGCCTGGCTCCTAGAGGCAAAACGACATCAAGACCTAATGAAACAAGAACCTGTTGTCAACAGAAGATGGCAAACCCCCAAGATGTGAAACTGTCACAACTTACATTTCAAATGACTGGGCTTCATTCCTTAGCATCTTATGATACTAAAACACCCTTGAGCTGAGAAGCCTCTTGCCTCTGAGCGCCCCTCCTTGCCTTCGAGACCCCCCCTCTCCTAGTGTGCTGCTAGTGTTGTAGATCCTGTTGCTTAAGCGGAGGTAAACCAATCAAAAAGTAGACAAGAAGTAGGTATAGTTAGGAGGAGTCTGTAAACCAGGCTTGTATAAACCCATCACACTCTGGAATCAGGCTGAGCTGGCTCTGCTGCATGCCAGCTCATGGCTAGGCACAAATCTCAGACAAATCGTAGTCCCTCTACTCTTTGCACTGCCTGTTGCATGCAGAGTAAGCGATACAACAGCTCTGGTCTCAAGCACCCAGGTGAGCAGGGTGGAATCCAGCCAGACTTCAGGCTACTGCACCACCCCTGCAGATCTGGGGCAGGGGCTGCGCGGGGCTTCGGGTCTTGCAGATGGCTTCTGCTCTTCAAACCTCTGCGGCGTTTGTCTCCTGGTGCTGAATTGGTGCTGCAAGAGCAAGTGGTGGCACCCTCCATGACGTGTTTGGGTGAGAAGGAAGAGATGGGTAGGAGTGAAAGCCCAGTCCAGCACCCAGGGGCCATGGAAGGTCAGCTCAGTATCCAGTGAAGGTGGGAATTGGGGTGAGAATCCATGGTGGGGTTTACTGGCCTGTGTGCACCTCTCAGGTGAAGGAGCAGCAGAGAGGAAGTCTGGAGGATGCCACTTGCTCTTGGCAGGTGAATGTAAATGTGTGGCAAGGGCAGACATGTCCCCATGGTGATGATACATTAGTGTCCCTCTGGTTTGGCATACTGGGGAGACAGCCTATGCTGCTCAGAGAGCACATCAGGAGCAGCATGCAAACATTGAAGGGGTTTAATCATTGATCTCCAGGGTTTTGGTTCCAGAGAGAGGCCCCTATAGATGTGGCCCTGAAGGAAAGGGGGTGAACAAAGGCACATTACAAACTGGGCAGGGCTGTACCTGTTAGTATGGCTGTAAATAAGCTCAGCAAAGCTCAGCAATACCTATGGCCTGGGCCAGAACAACCCTCACTATTAATACAGGCTGGGAGAGGAAGTGATGGAAAGCAGCCTTGCAGAGAAGGACTTGGGAGTGCTGGTGGGGAAGAAACTGGACAGAAGCCAGCAATGGGCACTGGCAGCTCAGAAGGCCAAGAACAGCCTGGTCTGCATCCAAAGCAGAGAGGCCAGAGGTGGAGATAGGGGATCCTGCCCCTCTGCTCTGGGGAGGCCTCACCTGCAGCTCTGGAGCCCTCAACACAGGAGGGACGTGGACCTGTTGTAGTGGATCCAGAGGAGGTCCATGAAAATGATCAGGGGGTTAGAGCAGCTCTGCTATGAGGACAGGCTGAAGGAGCTGGGGGTGTTCAGCCTGGAGAGAAGGCTCCAGGGAGACCTTAAAGCAGCTTTCCAGTACCTGGAGGGGTCTACAAGAAGGCTGCAGAGGGGCTGTTTGCAAAGGCTTGCAGTGATAGGACCGGAGTCAATGGTTTGAAATGAGAGCAGAGCAGATTGAGATTGGATGTGAGGAACAAGTTCTGCCCCAGGAGGCTGCTGAAACACTGCAGCAGGTTGCCCAGGGAGGTGGCTGAGGCTCCATCCCTGGAGATATTCAAGGTGAGGCTGGACAGGGCTCTGGGCAACCTGATCTGGTGGAGGATGTCCCTGCTGAGTGCAGGGGGTTGGACTGGATGACCTTGGACTGGAGGTTCCTTCCAACCCAAACTATTCTATGATCTGGTTTGATTTTGTTATGTGCAGTGCTGTGTGAACAGACTTATTTGTCACCTTGTAAGAGGTCTGTAAATGTTGTAGATGTTTGTATTTTGTAAAGGAAGGATTTAGCTTGATGAAGACCAGAGGAGCTGTTGCAGGAAGAAGATGTGGTTGTGGGTGGGAAAGTCAGCAGCCGGTTTTCATGCCTCCATTACCATCTGCACCCACACAGTGGCGAGCACAGCGCGGGATATCAGCCTGCGGTCCCCAGAGAGTAAGAGCAGCTCCAGCCTGTCTGCGTGGTGGGAGAACACCAGGCTCCGAGGGTGAGCAAGTGCCTGTGGGAAGCAGGAACCGATGGAAAATGACCAAGGCCGAGGCTGCCGAGGGACACATGGTGACCAGAGCCAGCAGAGGAGCTGGGCGGAGGCCTGGTGGTCAGCGTTGCATGGCACCGATGGGCATGGAGGGGGCAAGGCGGTGCCCCCACGTTCCATCCTTCCACTGCTCAGCTGCAGCGCTGCTGGCCAGAGGAATCCCCCCCCAGCCCTCTGGGAATGCTCTGCGCAGCGCTGCGGGAGCCCCGGGCCGAGCACCAGCAGCGCTGCGCTGCCCAGCCCGCGCCCCGCGCCGTGGGCAACCAGGAGCCGACCTTGCCCCCATTGCATCTCTCGCTGGCAGGGCATCGAAAGCCGGGCGCCAGAGGGCCGGGGCAGATGGGGGGGGTTGCCCCCCTCGTCCCCAGGAGGGAGACCTTAGGGTCAGAGCTGTGCCCTCAGCTGCCTGAGCGCTGCCCCGGGAGGAGCTCTGGAGCCGTGCTGCAGCTCAGGGCGTTTGTCCGCGGCGCTGCACAGCCCCTGTGAGCGCTGCCTGGGGAGGAGCTGCGCTGCTCCTGCCCCCGCTGCAGCCCCAGAGACAGGCTGGGGGGGCTGGGGTCGGGCCGATGGTGCCCACAGCTGGCAGAGCTATGATGAGTCCAGCTGCCCTCTGGCATCTCTGAGGAATGCAGCAGTGCCTCTGGGCAGGGCTTCTCTAGAGAGCATTTTGTGTTCAGGTTCCCACCTGAAGAGGTACACAGATCCTGCCTGCTGCTGGCATGCCACTTGTGTGGCATTTATCCCTGGCAGACTGGTCCCTCAACTGAAAAACCTGTTTGTAACCACCCATCTGCAGGAAGGGCTGCAAGGAGGATCCGAGGAGCTACAACCTGTCAGCCTGACCTTGGTGCCAAGGGAGGCTGTGGAACAGATCATCTTGAGCACCATTGTGCAGCACATGCAGGGCAACCAGGTGATCAGGCCCAGTCAGCATGGGTCCTGCTTGAGCAACCTGATCTCCTTCTGTGACAAGGTGACCTGCTGAGTATGTGAGGGACAGGCTGTGGGTGTTGTTTACCTGGACTTTGACACTGCCTCCTGCAGCATCCTTCTGGTGGTGGACAGTTAAACCCTGTTGGTGCTGGTCACCAGTGGTGCTTCCCAGGTCTCTGTACTAGGGCCAGTTCTAGGTAGTATCTTCAATGATCTGGACAAGGGCATTGAGGGACCCTCAGTAAGTCTGCAGATCACACCAAATTGGATGGAACTGTTGATGTGCTTGAGGGTGGGAAGGTGCTGCAGAGGGACCTGGCCAGGCTGGATTGATGCGTGGAGGCCAGTGGGCTGAGGTTCAACAAGGCTGAGTGTTGGGTCCTGCACTTGGGTCACAACAACCCCAGGAATGCTCCAGGCTTGGGGCAGAGTGGCTGGAAACTGCCCAGCAGGACAGGACCTGGGGGTGTTGGTTGACAGCAGCTGAAGATGAGCCAGTGTGTGCCCAGGTGGCCAAGAAGGCCACCAGCAGCCTGGCCTGGAGCAGCAATGGTGTGGCCAGCAGGACCAGGGCAGTCATTGTGCTCCTGTACTGGGCGCTGGTGAGGCCACACCTGGAGTAGCAGGTTCAGTTTTCAGCCTCTCACTTGAAGAAGGACATTGAGGGGCTGGAACATGTCCAGAGAAGGGCAATCATAGAATCACTGGGTTGAAAGGACCCCTGAGGGTCAAACTCCCCTGCAGTAAGCAGGGACATCTTTAACTAGATCAGGTTGCTCAGGACCCCACCAACTTTGACCTTGAATGTCTCCAGTGATGGGACCTCCACCACCTCCCTGGGCAGCCTGTTCCAGTGTCTTTCACCCTCATGGTGCAGAACTTCCTCCTGATGTCCAACCTAACTCTGCCCTGCTCCAGTTTCAAACCGTTGCTCCTCATCCTATCCTCACAGCCCCTTCTGAACAGTCCCTCCCCAGCCTGCCTGGAGGTGCCCTTCAGACACTGAAATGCAGCTCTAAGGTCTCCTTGGAGCCTTTTCTTCTCCAGGCTGCACAGCCCCAAGTCTCCCAGCCTGTCTTTGTAGAAGAGGCTCCAGCTCCCTGATTGTCTTTGTGGCCTCCTCTGGACCCACTCCCTGGTGCATGCCCTTCCTGTGTTGAGCTGGTTGCAGTATTCCAGGTGAGGTCTCACCAGAGCAGAGGGGCAGAATCACCTCTCTCTGCTTTGGATGCAGCCCAGGCTGCCATTGGCCTTCCGTGCTGCCAGTGCCTATTGCTGGCTCCTGTCCAGCTTCTCCCCCCCCCAGCACCCCCAAGTCCTTCTCTGCAGGGCTGCTCTCAATCTCATCATCCCCCAGCCAGAATTTATATGAAGGATTGCCCCAACCTAGGTGCAGGGCCTTGCACTTCACCTTATCGAACCTCATGAGTTCTCCTCAGCCAGCTCTCCAGCCTGTCTAGGTCTCTCTGGATGGCTCCCACCCAGCCATGTCAGCTACACCACTCATCCTGGTGTCATCTGCAAACTTCCTGAGGGTGCCTCAGTTTTGCTGTCTGTGTCATTGATGAAGATATCAAACAGCACTGGTCCCAATACAGAGCCCTGAGGGACACCCTCCTCCACCTGGACACTGAGCTGTTGACCCGTTGTATGTGACCATCCAAGCAATTCCTTATCCACTGCACAGTCCACCCATCAAATCCACATCACTCCAGCTCAGAGAGAAGGGTGTTATGGGGGACTGTGTCAAAGGCTTCACAGAAGTCCAGTTAGATGACATCTGTTGGTCTTCCCCTGTCCACTGATGTAGTTACACCATCATAGAAAGCCACTTGGTCAGGCAGGACTTGCCCTTAGTTCCTGTCCTGGCTGTCTCCAATCCCTGCCCTGTCTTCCATCTTCTAGGAGGATCTGTTCCATGGTCTTCCCAGGCACAGAGGTGAGGCTGTCAGGTTGGTAGTTCCAGGTTCCTCTTTTTCACCCTGTTTAAAACTGGGCCCAACATCTCCCTGCTCCTAGCCTCCAAGGGCTTCATCTGGCTGCCAGAGATTTTCAGCTATCATGGAGAGTGGCTTTGCAACTCCATTAGCTAATTTCTTCAGGACTCTGGGATGCATCTCATCAGATCCCATAAGTTTATGTATGCTTAGGTTCCTCAGGTAGTCCTGAGCTTGATTTTCCCTTATGGTGGAACCCCCCTGGTCCTCACCTAGTGATCCATCAACTTGGGAGGGGTGAGGAGCAAGATTTCCAGTGCAGACCAAGGCAAAAACATTACTGAGTACCTCAGCCTTCTCCTTGTCTATTGATCCCACCTCTCCATGCTCACTCCTCAGGACACACTGTCTTTACCCTTCCTTTGCTGGTTAATATACCTCTAGAAGCCTTTCTTGTTATCTTTGCTCCAGCCATGCCTTGGTCTTCCTGTCCTCATCTCTACACAACCACGCAGTGTTTCTGTGCTCCTCCCAGGCTACCTGTCCCTCCCTCCAGCTCCTTGCTCTCTGTTTTCACCAGCAGGTCTCTGCTTAGCCATGCTGGCCTCTTCCCCTCCTCCATTGCCTGATTTCTTACACCTGGGGATCAAGAGCTCTTGTGCTCCAAGGACAATGTCCCTAGAGATCTGCCAGCTCTGCCCTGCGCTCTGCCCTGCACCCCCAGGACTGTTTCTCAGGGAGTTCTACTCACTGATTCTTTGAAGAGTTGGAAGTTTGCTTTCCTAAAATTCAGAGCCCTGACTCTGCTCCTTGCCTGTCCCATATCCCTTAGGACTGTAAAGTCCACCGGTGCATGATCACTGCATCCCAGGCTGCCCCCATTCTTCACAGCAATGGCGAGTTCCCCTGCATTGGTGACCATCAGGTCCAGTATTGCCTTCCCTGGGGCAGGGCTGTCTATCACATGGCTCAGGAAGTTCTCATCGAGGTGCTGCAGGATGACCTGCAGCTGGCTGTGCAGACACTGGGGTGGTTGAAGACCCCCAGCAGGATGAGAGCCTGTGAGCTCCAAGGCTCCTGTAGCTGGACTTCAGAAGGCTTTGTCAGTGGAGTCCCCTGGAGCAGGAAGCCTGCAGCAGAGGCTTCTACAAGGTTCCCTTTCTTGCCTTTGTCTCTAATTCTTATCCATGAGCTTTTGGCCTGTTCATGGGAGGTCTTGAGGGACCGCTCCTCACACTCTATCAATTTCTGACATAGAGGGCAATGCCTCCAGCCTTCCTTCCTTGTCCTTGTCCCTTCTGAGCAGCCTGGTGAAGCTGGTGAAGGGTCTGGAGAACAGGTCTTACAAGGAGTGACTGAGGGAGCTGGAGTTGCTCAGTCTGCAAAAGAGGAGGCTGAGGAGAGACCTCATTACTCTCTTCAGCTCCCTGAAAGGAGGCTGCAGCGAGGTGGGGGTTGATATCTTCTCCCTAGTTATCACATAATAGAAGGAGAGGAAATGGCCTGAAACTGTGCCAGGGGAGGGTTAGGTTGGAGATGAGGAAAAATTTCTTTGCTGCAAGAGTGGTCAGGGACTGGCAGAGGCTGCCCAGGGAGGTGGTGGAGTGCCCATGCCTGGAGGTGTTCCAGAACTGTGTGACCGTGGCACTTTGGGACATGTTTTAGTGGCCATGGTGGTGTTGGGTTGATGGTTGGACCAGATGATCTGAGAGGGCTTATCCAACCAAACAATTCTGTGATTCTATAACAGAATTCAGAGGAGTTCTGAGCACTGCTTGGTTAAATTATTTCTAAACTAATTTCCTGCACTCCCAGGTTTGTGCTTTTGTCACCAAAATTGGGCATCAAAGCTTGTGTCTGGCCTTAAGGAGCAGGCATTGCTTTGTTGCAGGGTTGTGCAGATTGGGGTGCCAGGGGCATTCCCACAAATGCAGCCCAGCAGCTGAAGTCCATGGTTCTGTACTTCTGCAGTGTCCAAGTGTTCCACAGTCTGACTTACACCTCATGTCAGCACCCAGATCATCCAGTGGCCAGGATCTTGCTTGCTTCCCATTCACTGCTCAGAGGGTGAAGGGTGGCCAAGAAAGCCAAAGGCCTCCTGGCTTGGGTCAGAAGCAGGGTGGGCAGCAGGGCCAGGAGGTGACCATCCCCCTGTGCTCAGCACTGGGGTTTGAGGCCACCCCTGGAGTGCTGTGCTCAGCTCTGAGCCCTCCCTGCAGGAAGGACCCTGAGGGGCTGGAGCCTGTCCAGAGCAGGGCAGCCAAGCTGGAGAAGGGCCTGGAGCCCCTGGGCTAGAGGAGGGCTGAGGGAGCTGGGGGTGTTGAGGCTGGAGAAGAGGAGGCTGAGGGAGACCTCACTGCTCTCTGCAGCTCCCTGCAGGGAGGTTGGAGTGAGGAGGGGGCAGCCTCTGCTCCTTGGTGCCAAGGGCCAGGAGCAGAGGCAATGGTTCCAAGCTGCAGCAGTCCCCTGCTCAGGCTGGAGCTCAGGAAAGATTTCTGCCCTGGAAGGGATCTCAGCCATTGGCAGAGGCTGCCCAGGGCAGTGCTGCAGTGCCCACCCCTGGGGGGGTTCCAGCAGCTGTGGAGCTGGAGCCTGGGGACATGGTTTGGTGCTGAGCCTGCAGTGCTGGGTCAAGGGTTGGACTGGATGAGCCTGGAGGCCTCTTCCAGCTGGGTGTTTTCTGTCATTCTGTTATTCCTGTGATTTTGTGCAGGGGTCTTCCAGCTAGGTGTGGTATCCACAGTCTCTGCTGGTCTTTCAAGCTTGAACTTTGTCTGGACCTTTGAATTCCTTTTCCTTACATCACCCAGTTTGCCAGGTCTTGCACCACATGCATTGGCAGTGGCTGCTCTGAAGGAGACTTTAGTAGTTAAGGAAAGATCTGTGTGGAGGCTTCTGTGCGAAGGATGTGAAGTCTTTGTGTTAGTTATAGGCAGTAAGGATGTGGTGGAAGTGCTGAAGTGGCCCAAGCTAATGAACATTTGTAAGCATTCTCCAGCACTTTCAGTGAAGTGACTTGGCAGAGACCTTTGTCCTGCAGTAAGGAAAGGAGTTTTCACCAAAGCCTTTTGTGTTAACCAATCCTAATAGAAGAATGCTTTAAAAAAGGCTCTCAGTATCTTCAGAAATGAAAATACCTGCTGCTGGATGAGCTAAAAAGCCAAAGGATTTCCAAGATCTGAAAAGGGAAAGAAATAGTCTGGGTTTCTCCTTCCCCTGTCATAATAAAGTCATCCAAAGATACTAACCTGAGAAGGCAACTGCTTTCAGTCTCAGCCCTGGGCAGCTCCAGCTGGACAAGTTCCCTCCAGTCTTGTTTGGTCAGAACCTTGGCCTCAGTGGGATAAAAGAGTAAGAGTTGCTTGGAGTGACCTCTGGACTGCCCCAGGTTCACTTCTTCCAAGTTCCTGTTCTGTGAAGGTGGAGAGATCAGACACTTGTCACAGAATCACAGTATCAGAAACCACCCAGCTGGAAGAGACCTCCAGGCTCATCCCTTGACCCAGCACTGCAGGCTCAGCACCAAACCATGTCCCCAGGCTCCAACTCCACAGCTGCTGGAACACCCCCAGGGATGGGCACTGCAGCACTGCCCTGGGCA